>NC_090446.1:1256244403-1256563586 GCF_031143425.1 Pleurodeles waltl
GTCAAGTCTGGAATCCAGGGTCTCAGAGGCTGAGCAAAGGATTAGTAATGTGCAGGATGAGGTTACTAAGATTAATGCCATGTCTAAAGAAATTTCGATTCTGAAGCAGCAAACTGAGGACTTGGAAAATCTTAGGATTTATGGCATTCCTGAGGAGGCGGAAGGCAATGACATAATCTCTTTCCTGAAAACGAATATTCCAAAAATAATTGGGCTCAAGGATGGTACTGCTCTTAATATACAACGTGCACATCATGTGGGGCCCAGATCTTCCGGTGCCTCATCACCTGATCGACCGAGAGGCATTATTGTTCTTTTTTTGGAGTATACTGAGTTACTCATGGTTTTGGAAGCAGCCAGGCAAAGGAAACAGATGCTGTGGTCTGGTCATAGGATTTTCTTCTCACAGGATGTGGCACATGCTACAGCTGCTCGTCGCAAAGAGTTTCTTTCACTGCGTCCAGGGTTGAAATCCCCAAAAGCTCGTTATGGACTGGTGCATCCTTGCTTCTTTAAAGTAACATACAAAGATTGTACTTTTTCATTTGCCTGTCCTGCTGGTCTGAAAAAGTTTATTAGGCAAATCAAGGGTGAAGAAATGGAATGTGGCAAATCTTGATTATTCATTGTTGGTTCTTAAGAAGTTCTTTGCTGATATATTTTTTTCCTACGTTACTGATCACTTTTTTTTATTCATTTATTTTATTTATTATTTTTATTATTTTTACAGATACGTCACGCTTCATTTGTTTCCCTAAATCCGATATGTGTCCCTTTCCTGTGTCATGTTCCAGACCCATTGTATTCATTTGTTCTCAGTTGTCGGTAAGTGTTTTGTATAAGTCATTATTGTTCATATTTATGCCGTATTATATATTTCTTCTGATAATAATGTCTTTGTGGCCTTCTGTTTCCTCTCGTGTGTGGTTCCAGTTGTGGACCATCTTCACTTTTTTTGTGCTTTCCCACTCTCCCACTTTATTGTCATTGTATTGTTTTTACTTTGTCTTACAATTGATCAAGTCATTAGGCTCCCTGCCATCTTCTCTGTTTTTATCACCTTTTGCTCTCTTTTTCTTCGTTCTTTTCTCTTTTCTTCCTTCCTTCTTTCTTATTCGACTGAGATTTGGTTGCTCATTCTACATCCCATTTGGTATTATAAGATCCAGTGGTTTTTAATTTACTGTTATATCAATTATTTTATATTTATAATGTTGCTACAGGTATATCTTTTTGTTGTTCTGCAGAATGGTTAAAGTCATGCGAGTTGTTTCTTGAAATGTGAAAGGTTTATGCAATCCCATAAAGAGGCAGAGAGTCCTTTCACATTTTTCCAAGTTAAATTGCAAAGTTGCCATGTTACAAGAAACCCATACCTCTGATAAGGATATTAATTCTTTCAGGCGGCAGTGGGTGGGTCATATTTTTTGTTCGCCGGCGCTCCATAATAAAAATGGGGTTCTTATTTTATTTCATAAATCACTTTCCATACAGCTAGAGAGAGAGGAGAGACTGCGAGCGAACTTCTGTTTCCTTTTGTGTTTGTGTGTGATTTGTGCTTATGGCAACCATCGGCTCGCTTATGTAAAACTATTTTACTTTTCATTTTCAGTTTATGTGACAAGAAAACTCTGGTTAGGAGTTTACAACCCTAATAGCTTTAACTCAAGCAAACTCTGGAGCCATTACATGGCAAATGCTTGTTTGGATAAGGTGCAGATTCCCTGCAGTGACTCGGTCGTTTGGGTTACGGGCGAGGTGAGTGTGGGTGGTGGCTTCTCACTCCAATTTAAATTTATGTGCAATTAGTTATTCAAGGAATGTAAAATCTTTTTCTGGCCCTTTTTCAATTGAAGCTCGTGATATAAACCATTGAGGTGACCTGCATTGGGTAGCCTGCCCCAATTAGCCATTTCCCTGCAGCCTGAATAATCCACTTTTTGACTGACTTCGTCTAGTAGCCCTCGAAACTACGGTTCACAATAATTTATAAAATTAAGAAAACGGACGTTTATCTTGTATTTAAAATATGACTACACAGCAGAAACAAAATGCATATGGGTGATGTGATCCCACCACATATGAGATTACAATTCATGAACGAATTAATTAATTTGTGGTGAGGTAAATTCTCAGCATTCGTACGTGACTGAAAATTAATGCATCTGCTCTGGCTACCTCAGTGACAACGACAAAAGACGTAATCAACGTCTTTGTGCATCTCAGCAAAAGCATGGTCATGCTCTAAGTAGCAAATGCAGGCAAGCACACAGCATGGCTCTCCTAGCTGAATGCTTGCCGCTCACACATGCGGTGATCTAAAGGAGTTCAAATTCCGACGGGGCCTATTCAGTCCTTCGTCCTTCGAACGCAATGACCATTAACCGTGTTGTATGTTTTTGGCTTTTGTTCCCCTGCTACAGTTGCTCTTGTGAAGAGAACTGCCTTGCATGTCATCTCATGCAGAACTCCGACGACTATTAGGCGCTGCATAGATAATCTGTCAAAATGCATCAAATGGTTTAATTTTATTAATATTTATGTCAAAGCCCCTTGCACAAGACGAGCTATCAGCAATTGAACATGTATCTATTTCAAGTAAACCTTAAATGGAAGAGCTTTAGTCACATTTAACTGAGTCAGTCACATTTACTGTAGTTATTCACAATACCCAGGAAAATATGATGTTCTTTTAACAAACTGTTCGTCAAAGCGATTGCAGCAGAAACAAAATCTCATTGTACAAGATGGATACCTTTAAAGTATAACATTTTTAGCAACTGATGATATTTGCAAATAATAAAACGTGTATTGTATTGCAGCATTTATGTAGCTCTTTATACCCACATGTGTGGCTTCAAACTGCATTTTCGGACAAGTAGGATGATGTGCCACGGGGTAGTGCATGGTTGGCACTGCTGTATTTGCTATGTTCATATGTGGAAAGTGTTTTTTAGGGTCGAGCATGCGAGTGCATGCAAGACACTGTTGTGTTCAGTAAAAGTCTTGGAGAGTCAGATTAGCAGTCCCAGAAACTATCTCTTACCATCTTAACATAAAAAGTATTACACATTTCCTTATTTCAAGCCAATATAAAGTATTTATGCAGCAAATGATTGTATCCAATATAGATTGGAATATGACAATAGTGTGTACCTTTGTCTCTCATCTGCCTTCCAGTTACATTTGAGATTGTTCAGAAGGTCACAACCAGAGCCCTTATGGGAAGTACAGTCACATTTAGCTAGACCTAGACAGTTACATTAGTCTCTGGTGGCTGAGTTTATTGTTGTAAATTCATTATGTTCAAGGTACGAATGTTGCAATCCAGATCCCATTAGAGTGATGTGTGCTTTGACACTTCTCTGAACCCATTGCCAACAATTCACTGACAATCTGAAAGTGATCCGGGGGGAAAGGAAAATGAGACACAAAAGAGAAACCGAGACAAGCAGTCTTTTCACACCTTCCACTTGCACAGCTGAACTTCATAATCACCGAAGGAGTGTTGATAATGAAAGAATCAGCATTAGGGTGGTTCTCCCTCATACCTTTTTCCCTCGCCACCCTTTCTGCTGAAATTCATTTTTGTTGGCCTTAGGACTCTGGGCAGATTAACACCATAAGCCAGTGCTTATGCTGTCATTTAAGCATGGTAAAGTTGGCTTACACTTGACTGGCGGTTTTTATTTACTCATAAATCCCTTGTAGAGTGGTATACTATATACACAGGGCCTGTAAATTGAAAGCTCCAATAAGCTTACAGCACCTATTGTGCCACCCACTTAAATAGCCCCTTGAAACATGCCCCCAGCCTGCCAATGCATCCTCAATGCAGTGTGAAACTGCCTATTTGACTTGGCAATCTAACCTCCTAGCCAAGCCGTGAACTCCCCTTTTGTGGCATATCAGTCACCACTACGTTAGGCTCAGGGTATCCCAAACAACAGGTTACCTTGGTTAAAGTTAAAATTTTGGACATGTACTTTTAAGTTTTACATGCTCAAATTAGTTTTTTCCTACTTTGAGGTCTACCTATTCCATAGAACAACACTGAGTTATCATATTACATTTATTAATTGATAACTTTTGTTTAGGAGCAACTACACATTTCATGTTTGGTGTCTAGGGAACTGTAATTTAAAATCACCTTTAATGGTAAATTGGATTTTAAGTAACAGTTCTTAAAATTACATTTTCTTCTCATAACTATTTGGCGCCTGCAGGTTGTTTTCCAGGTCAAATGACTAGGTGCAGTTGGCAGTTGCCTTTGTGTGTTCCTTCATGACAGCTACACAGTAGAGGGACTAGGTGTTGGCATGATGGGTCATCCAAGGCAGAATAGGGTGGCAGGGTTGTCCTTAGCCCTACTTGCACTTCAAAGACTCTGCCTTAGCTCACACAGAAAGCCTATTTTGACTGAAGACAGTCTGGGACCAGGGCAGGGAGATATCCAATTCCAGGCATTTCAGAGGAATGTCCTGCTGTCTGTGTCCTGCTATGCACTTCAGAGGAATGCCACAATTAATCAAGAGGGCTTCCCTTCTGACTGAAGCCTGCCCTGTGCCTTCAGAGGACTACTCTGCTGCTGGAAACCTGATTTTCTGCTTGAACACAAGCCTTCCAAAGTGACTTCAAGGGCTAGTTGGCTGGCCTCCTGATTAGCCCCATGGACAAAAAAGGCTCCAATAATCTTGAATCTGCACTTGTATCCAGCCTGAGTGAGCTATTTCCCTCCAAGTGGTGTCTCTGCAGTCCTGAAACCTTGAAAGGTGGTGCTAAAGATACCCAGATGGCCAACATCTAAAAACGTGGGACTTGGGATTTTCTTTCCTAAATACTACTCTGAGAACTGAGAAGAGAGTGGGACTTATCTGTTCATTGATCTGCCTAAAGTGCAAAGCCAGTCGACCTCACTTCTCGGCAGCTCCCGCAACGTTCTTTTCCGCAGCAGCAAATGCCATCCAGGTGCTCTTTGCAGAAGGCACAGGGAGCCTTGTGGAGCCCCCATCAGCTACAGACTGTAGCTTCACCCTGCAGGAGTTTTTCAACTTTTAGAAAAGAGACTAAGGGCTTGATTTAGAACTTGGCAGACTGGTTACTCCATCACAACGGTGACGGATGTCCTGTCTGCTGAAATCTAAATCACATTATATCCAATTGGATTCAGATTTTGTCAGACGGGGTATCCGTCACCATTGTGATGAAGTAACCCATCCACTTAGTTCTAAATCAAGCCCTAAGTCCAAACATAAAAATATTCAGTGAGACTTAGTTCAGTGACGGCTCAACTATGACAACTCCTCTTCGGACACTGTTGTCTGCCTTTCTTCACTGAACTTTACCTTCCCAGACATTATTCTTAAAAAATTATTTTCAGCTAGATGGTAGGTGGTGACCGAACCTAATCCACTTTGTGGGTCAGACCCGCACTTCATCACGGTTGGCCATAACTTTTAATCTTTCATCTTTGCCCTGGTCTTTCATGTCTAGATGTTTGCTGCATTAATCTTTTCTGCATGGATTTTCACTTTAAAATTTAAAAATTAATAAGTCCAGTTCTACTGATTACATTGTTGTCAATTTGGTATCAAGTATTTTATTAAAACATATTCAATTTTTCTAAATTGGTGGGATTTTACTTTTGTGTTCTGTTTTACCACTTTATTACTGTTTAAATGTTGCATAAATACTTTACACATTTCCACTACATTTAGTCTGACTGCTTTTGTGCCAAGCTACCAGAAGGTTAAGCACAGGGTAATTTAGTGACTTTTTTGTGGTTCCATCTGGCAAGGATTGTGGGTGGTGCTTGAGTAGGGTTTCACTCCCCTCAACCAACAACCTAACACTTCACAGTCCTTTTTGTCTTTGCTCAAATGTTAGCATAAGATGTCCATCAGACACATGAGGCCTCTTTCCAGCTGACGCCCACACTCTGTCCAACCTGTCCTTTTCTGCTACTGAAGATGTGTAAATTTAAGAGTTTCAGAGTAACATGTGTTTGTGAAGAACCAGCACAAAGGAGATTCCACTCAGTTAATCTTGCTGCTTAATCTCCTTTGCTAGTGTTAGGTAACTTCAGTGTGCAAGCATTTTTTTCATTAATTTTCTTAAGCAAACTTTATGGGCATTGTTTTTCCATTTTACAAGAAAGAAATGCAGGCACTTATTTATTATTTTTTAATTGTTTTGGATACCAGTTGGGCACATACATGATAAGTGCAATAGCATATACACTTTGTGAAATAGCGTGTATAGTGCAGATGCAGAAGAGGCTACAGGGACACTGCTAGCTTGCAGTTTTCCTATTCTAGATGCCCTCAAAAGCTGCCTCTTAACAGGATGGTTGCAGCTTTAAGAAGAGGACTTGCTTCAAATTCTGCAGGGCCAAATGGAGTTAATGTGCAGGACTGTCTAAGCCAAGTAGAACTCAGGTGCTGCTAACTATACAGAGGAGGGAACATGAATGCAGGCTGGAAGCTTTGAAATGAGCTCATCTCCAGTGACAGGTATAGTGTCAACAACATTCATTCAGTTGTAATTAGCTAGCACTACTAGGCATAGTAGGCCACCTTTCCTAGGTTCATTGATTGAGCCTACTACTATTGTGCAACCTTGGTTATTTCATTTGCAGCCAGGATGCAACACTTCACATAGAAAAAGCAAACATAGCCTGATTGTCAGGGATTGTTGATGTCAAGGGCTTCTGACCTAGTGCACTAGAAATCTTTACTCCAGTCCTCTGAGGATGGAAAAAGGATTCAATAGATTGATATCTGTGAACAGGTGATCCAGGAGGTGATGCTTTGTAAACAGTTTCCAAAGGCAAATTAGAGCAGAATGATGGTCAGCTAGGGTTGATTTTTAACTGGAACATCTCACATGTTACTCAGTGTGCTAAACTGCAGAATTTCAAAATATATCTACTGGCCACGTTTCTTACCTCTTCCCATTCGTGTTGAATTAGCCCTCACTATTATCTTTGTCAATTTAGTAAAATCAAAAATATTTTTATGTTTGGTAAACATAGGCGGCATCTTCATAAACTCTCCACACAGTCATTCCTTGCCATTGCTTTTTTTTCAGGTCATCAGCACACCACGATTCCACTTGATGCAGAGAAAAGGATACATGGACTGTTCTCTTTTGAAGGCAGATCTATTGTCAAGAAGAAGAAATTCCTGGGGTTGCATCTAGGATTCAGACACTTTGACAAAAAAATATGGCTTACCTCGAAGTGGAGTAATGGATGGGAAGACCACAAAATACAACAAACCTGATTAGCTTGAGGAATTGTTGGACTCCCCGTGTTCCATGTGGATGGACATGATGGCAAGACAATATTACCAAAAACAGGACCAAAACCTATCTTTTACAGCATTATGTCCACCCTTCAAAAATGAGACACCATTACATAGAATTAAACTAACATGTCAGGACTGTTTTCATGGAAAACTGTATCAGGTTTAGAGGTTACTCGTGAAAGACAAATACTAGTTAGGCCAGGACCCCAAATTTAGGCCATTGGTACCACTTAGAGAGATGGGTTCTAACATGATTTTTTTGCAGGGTATAGATGCCCTGAGATGGAAAGTATGTGACTGCAGGTCATCACTCTATGCCTTTTGTCTGATTTCTTGGATGAGCAACCATGGCCATATTTTTGAAAAATAGCATACAAATTCATCAAAATATGAGGACAACAAATATAATTCCACCAGATTGGTTAAATGAAATATAATTTAAAAATAATTATGATTATTAATTGCAAAAATAACAATACAGTCCTGAAAAAAATAACAATACAACTTCATTGTATTCCTCTTATATTGATATAGATGATATCCATAATTTTCATTTACAATTTCAAATAATAATAGTTGTCACATCTTACATAGACAATGTATGTCATGAGTGAACATAAACACAATTTTATCATTCACATTCATCATCTTTTTCTGAATAGGTGTCATCATACTCTGCATCTCTTTAATTTTCACAAGCAGGAAGTCAGCACATGTCAGTGCACTTGAGGTAATTTAGACAGCGGACACATGTTGGCAGTTTGAGGTTCCTAATGCAGTTGCAAACTAGTAGATCTAACACAGCCTGAGGTGCTGGCTGTCCCTCCATCTCGTCCGCTACCAGTTGCTCTGCTCCCTCAAGTATTTCCAACTTCCACCCTCTCCCAATTGGACCAGGTGTCTGTGGATCATTCAGAAACATCTCTTCTCTAATAGTGGCTTCATAATTTGCATGTTTGGCATGTTTCTTCAGACAGTTCCTGCAAGATGAAAGTTGATGACTGTTTATCTCACCCTTCTTTGTGCAGAATAGGTGATATCTCATTCATGTGATGAACTGAAGATTTTGGTGCATACAGCGAGCACACAAATGGCTCCAATTTGTCCATCAGTTGTTCAGAGAGATCCCATTCATCTTTGACCTGCGAAAATGTATCCTGTGTATGTCTGTTGGCAGACAGGATTTTAAATGCACGTACTTTTCCTTCTCCTGCAAATGCGCTTACTGTGTCACATCCAGTAAACGTATGGAGACCTATAATAGCGCGACAAACATTTTCACCAAGAGTTGAAGCTATTTTCCCTATGTCAGGGACTCACATGCATATTTTAGTACCACATTTCAGAAACAATTTAGCCATGATACTGCCATGGAACGTCAAACACATAATAAACACATTGGTGTAATCTGAGCTTCTCATTACTGCCTCATAACCTTCATTAGCAGCATGTGCAGCATGCAGCAACAAATGACCATCTGCTTCTTTGGTGTTCTGTTGAGATCAGGCACTTTGTGGCTCCCTTCAGATGTGAATTTGTAGCATTTATCTTCACAGTCTGTTTTATTCTCAAGTTTTACAAAATACTCTGGGATAACGTTTTGCTGCTAAAACAGCTTTCTGTGTCTTTCACAACAGACCTTCTGGAGTTGCTAAAGCCCATTGTAAAGGTCCTAAGGGATGGGAGAGTATATCCTCAATTTAAAGGTTCCGATTCTGTGCTGTCACAATGAATTGACCAAATAGGGCTTTGTCTGCTTTCATGATGATTGTCCTTTCATTGTTATTCACTGTCTTCTTCTTGGACATGTTAGTGAAGGTTTTTAGTTTGTTCATTTTCATTGGGTCATGAAACTTCAGAATAGGTGGACTATTCTCAAAGTTGCTCAACTGTGAAGTCTGTATAGCACTGTTCACCTATTTCATGCATCCTCATCATGTCAGATACTATGGGCCTGATTTTAACCTTGGCGGACGGCGGAGGCCGTGCGCCAAGGTTCCGCCGCCAAATGACCGCACCGCGGTCACAAGACCGCGGCGGCCATTCTAACATTTCCTCTGGGCTGGCGGGAGCTCTCCAAAAGAGCGCCCGCCGGCCCAGAGGAAATGCCCCTGCAACGAGGACGCCGGCTCAGAATTGAGCCGGCGTAGTTGCAGGGGTGCGACGGGTGCAGTTTGCACCCGTCTCGTATTTCAGTGTCTGCATGGCAGACACTGAAATACTTTGAGGGGCCCTCTTACGGGGGCCCCGCGGCACCCCCTACCGCCATCCTGTTCCTGGCGGGAGACAAGCCAGGAACAGGATGGCAGTAGGGGGTGTCAGAATCCCCCGAGCAGCGGAAAGTCGGCGGGAGACCGCCGACTTTCCGCTTCTGACCGCGGCTGAACCGCCGCGGTCAGAATGCTCGTGGGAGCACCGCCAGCCTGTTGGCGGTGCTCCCGTGGTCGGTGGCCCTGGCGGCCACCGGCCGCCAGGGTCAGAATGACCCCCTATGTCTTGAGTTGCCTTATTTGCACAACAAATGGGGTTATCCAGCTTTGAACCAGATTAACAGCATCTTCATCTTTTTCAATTTGCTCTTTTGATCTGTTGTTATGAACCACTTCCCCATCTGACCCAAAAAGACGCTTCTGTGTTCAAACGTCAGTATCTTTTCACAGCACCTGCCTTGAGTTTTAACCTTGTTGTACCACCCGGAGTCTGTGTGTCTTTGTTGACTGTTACCTCTATTGCTTGATCGACTGGGATATGTTCAAATGGATTAACATCTTACAGTTGAACTGAAAAGCAGCCATTGATGAAGTTGTGGTGTATCTCTGTATGTTTCACTGCAAGTAATGCCAATTCAGCATAGTATATTGGAAGATATCTAGTGTAGTTCATCCTGTCATATGCAAAACACCATGGGATCATAGAGTGTATGTCAGTAAGATGTAAATGCCACTTTTCTTCTCGAGCATCATGCAGCAGAGCCAGCAGGGCATTTTCAACAAAATCCACATATGGTACTCAAAATGTAGAGAGATCTCCATTGTCATGATGAAGAAGTTCCAGGAATACATCCCAAAAGCTGTTTTACTTCGGCAAAGGAAGCATTCTGCAAGATGTTCTCTAATCTCTGTTGGCATTGGTCTTTCGCAAAGTCTTTAACATTCTCAATATAGGAGTAGGCTACCTGAATAACATCTTCATAATTGTTCTCCACCCAGGGAATAAATTCCAACCAAGCTAGTTGCAACATAGCTTCATGCACGCACT
This sequence comes from Pleurodeles waltl, assembly GCF_031143425.1. Lineage (NCBI taxonomy): Eukaryota > Metazoa > Chordata > Amphibia > Caudata > Salamandridae > Pleurodeles > Pleurodeles waltl. Next base: position 1,256,254,969 of record NC_090446.1, read on the forward strand.
TGTATACTTAAACTGCACGATTGTACATACGACCTTCTAGGACTGATCATATTGATCCTTCTACTATAATGTCTGCTTCGATTCAAAGGTCGTGAAGGCCAGCATCTTGAAAGTGTTTTCCAAGAATGGACATGACATTGCAAATGGTGTGAAAGGTACCCATTCGAAGAATGATTGTGTCATACATTGCTTTATGCTTCCACATGATCTCAGTTGCTTTTGTGTAGAGAGCTTGATCCATGATAACTCCGATTTTCGCCAAATACAACTCTGACTTCTTCAAAATTTCAGACACAGTTGTCAACTCGGTTGCAGGGGCATTAATGGTGGGAAAGCTGCAAATGGAGTGCTGTTATACATGAACTAGGTCTCCAGTTCTGATTTTAAATTCTGTCCCACTTGGAATTACCTGTGCTAGACTCACTTCTTGTCTTGTAACAACCCATATTATATTCTTATTTTGTGCAAGCTTCAATTGGGCAACATGTCCGGGCATGACTTTGGTAATTGCCATCAATGGATGAGGCTCAACTCGTTCACCAGAAACATACATGAATTATTTAGTATTTGTGGCTATCAGTGCTTGGGAGAGGAGCTTTTAAAGGTTGTGTTCCACATAACTTAGACTGCGCAGCTATACCGTAGACTCGATAAGTTGTCCCCTTACAAATAAGAGTCTCTTCCAGCCTATCAATGTTATCCCATGCTAAGTTAGTGAAGACATAATGCTGAATGTTGAATGGAAGAACAATTTGCTTGTTTAAGACAGGAGCAAGTTGCTGTAAACACAAGGAGGTATCATTATCTTCCAGTTGTGGGTTCATTTTCTTCAAGTTGTGAGTATGGAATTCCATGATCAAGTCTATTTAGAGTGCGAATGATTTCAACGTTGTCTATCAGCGTCTTTATGGCGTATGGAAGAAACAATTGCTTGGGGGGGTTCTGCTGGCCATTTGTGATTCCCTATGTTATGTCCTGACTAAACGATTGCATAAGTAAGGTGACCCTTTTAGACGACTTTGTTTTTTCTGTATCTCCAGTCAGAAGCCCTAATAGGAACTGTTTTAGGTAATCAGGCACTGTAAATGATTCTTTATCAATGTGTGATGGATGATATGGCCATGGTGTTGATGTTAAGTTTGTTTTAACCATTGTTCTTATGTGGGATGATGTTTGATCAATGATCTTGTTCATGGCTGTTGTCTTAACCTTTGAAACTGGAAATTGTCTTTTCAAACTCTGCTTTTCTCTTTCAGCATCCTGTAGCATGAAACTATCAGATTGGCCCAATAATTTTCCTTGGTTGTCTGGGAATATGTGAAGGCTGTCACTGAAAGTGGAGTCCAATTTTCTTCTATTATGCTTCTTGGTTGATTCATCTATTCCCTTTATTCCTCTGTGTGCTATGAGGGTTTCAAGCCTTTTAGTGAGAGTCGCCACAGATATTACCTCTTTGTTAGGATTAATCACAGTTCCAATGTTTTGAAATATTTCATCATGTGCTTCATCTCTCATATTTTTGTAGTGGCCATCAGTTTGAATGCTAGATGCATGATCTTACTCCTTTGTTTTAACCCTTGTATAGTTACTTTGACAAGATGGATGATAAGGGGCTTTTGCAGCCACACTCTCAAAGCATTTTTTCAACTCTAAGCTCCATGGCCTTGATTCATTTCTCATGTGTTGATGTTCCCTTGTACCATTTTATCTTTCCACAAAAGATGCGTTCTTCAGCATATACGTTTGACTTTAATGATGTTCTTCTGTTTAAGTGTTTACCCATGCACTCACTCATTCCAGCATAACCAGCAGACATTTGCTTCAGCTTTTCACTTAATAGTCTGTAAATCTCTCTTCATGTTAAACAGGCTCCTGTACTTTCTCTGATAAAATACTTGGGAACCATGTTGCTTTTCACCTTTCCTGCAATGTCTAACAGTGGAATGTGATTCCTTATTTGAGCTGCCTCTAACAAAGTTTTCCATGATGAGCAGTCCTTCAGGCTTCTCAATGTAACTCCATGTAGACTTTTGAAAAAAAAGTAATTTCAAACTGGGGATCAGAGGGACACGATGTGCTTGTTTCAGTCTTCTTCATGATTCTGCACAGTCATTAACCACGAGCTCTGGAAAAAGATTTATTAAAAAATGCATACATTTTACTTCGAGTACTTAATATAATCATAATTACTGTTATAATTATTATCAATTTATGTAATCACATTTACTGTAATTGTAATTTTTAGTAATAAAATTTACAACAATAAAAATCATGAAGTAAATTTCAATTTAGATCAAAGTATCTTGGGCGTGAAGTGGTAACTCCCAAAAGGCAAAGACTTATGCTTGCTATCACATATTTTCCATCTCTTGCCCATAAATCATATTAGAAAGCATCCCACCAAGTGGCACCGATTACATGGTTGGCTGAAGGCCTAAGTCACATTCCTCCTTAAAAGGCTCCCACGGAGCAGGCAGAGACCAAGTGATAACTGTTGTAAACAACATTAGTGGTTTCTTTTACCGCCTGTGAGCAGTAGTTCACAAGTCATAAAATGTACCACTTGTATTAAATGAGTTGTACGATAGCTGTATAGGTGGAATGAGTGTTCAATTCTTTATTTGAATTTGACAAGCCAATGGGGTTTGGCTAGCCAGTTATTGCTTTCAGGGAGGAGCCTTGCATTGCTTAAGGGATCTTCAACCTCCACACCCCAGTAGGGCAATTCTGTTTCCCTACCCTATGTGAACCTCCCCCCCTTCCCACCTCTGTAAATGCTTTGCTCTATTCATATGTCTTACACAAATCTTTATTTAATTAGCTGTGAATTATTCTTCCTACACACATAGGGAGGCCTCACCTTTCCTTTTCTAACACCTATTACCTTTAAGATAATCATCTCCATACATATGAAAGCAGCTTCCTCCTATACATCCCCCACTATCATGCATACAGTTTGTTGATGGGCTTGTCTACACAATTACAGACTCTTAAAACTTTGACTACTAAATCTCCCAATGAAAAGAGTAAATTAAGCTGCACACAATTTTATAATACCTAAACTTTAAACATGCTGACATCACACAGATACAATAGACACATGTTTCAGTGGAAGAATCCCAAACCCTGAAGGGAGAATGGGTGGGTTGAGTTCAGTAACAGCCACACATACTCCAAATGCTCCACAAATGTAGATTTGCAATTCTAATCAGGAACTCTTTACATTATACAAATCTTGAAGTGTATAGTGACCTGGAAGGTAGATATGTGTTTGTGCAATTGAAGACTGCTGATATAATATTGCAGTTGGCCATTTGCACACCAAATTCCTGTAAACACATATTTGTTTCCCAACTGTCAAGGCTACTTGTTGAATTTGGTACTGCCCATCTGTAACTGTAACCTGGCTTTTCACCTTGTTCTAGGTAAAACAGGCCTAGCAGATGAATGCACAATAATGATACGGTAAGCCTATTGGTCATTAAGGAACATTATTAGCTCATAGTCATACGGCGACCAATATGCCAAACCAATAACAATTTCTTGTTTCTATAATCAGTACATTGAACAAGCTTGAGCTTAAACAATTTCTTGACACCAGGTTCATTGATTCCAAAAGATGAATTACAAACATTTCTAGACCACTCCTCCTACAACTGAATCATGACTTAGGTCATGTGTCACCTCCCCTGATCTTTGGCAAATGGAAACCTTTAGATAGAAACTACCATAGATGAGAAAAGGACTTAGGTTAAATATACAAGGTCAGAAATCAGTCTCCTGAATGCATTTGGTACTGAAAGCAGGTTAAGTGACGTGTAACCACCTCTTACTGAGGGGCTCTGTTGTTGCATTCAAACATTCAAAACTTGAAGACAACAAACAGTGCAATTCAATATCATCACAAACCAATAATCGGTGCAAGAGCACATCACAAGAAATCAACACACAACATTACCACCACAAAACACTTCCAGATAATAAATATGAGCAAAGAAACCTTGTTATATATTCCCGCATCCAGAACTCTGTGTTCTGTGGTGAAGGATATTTGACCAAGCACTTACTTGCTTACAACCAAGAACGTGAAATATCATCAGTTAAAAATGTTATATGTTCCTGCTCTAAGAGTTTTAGGCTCTAAGGACCAGATGTAGCATTTTCCGATTTTGTGAATAGGTAATTGCGAGTCGGTGCGACTCGCAATTTCCGATCCGCAAAATCGGATGCAGTACAGTGTCTCAGACACCGACTGCGAGTCGCTATGGGGTCGCAAAGACCCACCTCATTAATATTAATGAGGTGGGTCGCACTTTGCGACCCCATAGCGAGTCCCTGCACTCACAGGGATGGTGGCCTGCTGAAGTCAGCAGACTTCCATGTCTGTGACTGCTTTTTAAATAAAGCAGTTTTTTATTTTTATTTTGCAGCCCGTTTTCCTTAAAGGAAAACGAGTTGCAAAATAAAAAAAATAACGAAACTATTTGGTTTCGGTTTTCCAGAGTAGGCAGTGGTCCATTGGACCACTGCCTGCTCTGAAAAACCCTTTTTGGCAACATTCACAAGGGGGAAGGGGTCCCATTCGGACCCCTTCCCTTTTGCGAATGGGTTACCACCAGTGTGACACTGGTGGTAACTGCGAATTGCTTTGCGACCGCATTCGCGGTCACAAAGCAATTTAGCATAGCGATGCGAGTCACAAATAGGAAGGGGACACCCCTTCCTATTTGCGAGTCGCATTCACAATTTGTGAGTCGCTACGGACTCGCAAATTGTGAATGAGCATCGCAATCTGCATTTTTCATGGCGCAAACTGAGATTTTCGCAGTTTGCACCATGCAAAATGCATGCTACATCTGGCCCTAAGAGCTTCCCGTCAAGCATCTGAATGCTTGGATATTCAGGGCTGCAGTGTAGCATGTAAGGTCCATGAATAGACATAAAAAAGACTTACAACAATAAGTGCTGACAAACATTTTGTTTGGAAGTCAACATCTTGGACTAGTTTTGTCATAGTTTGTCATCCAATTACATCATTGGAACCCATACATCATTTTTAAAAGATTGGCAATCTTTTTCATATAAAAATTTCAGTGCGATAAACATGCTCAATCCTAACACATATTTTTGTGTGTTGCACCTCAGTGTTCGACTAAGTTGCATCCAAATTCAATACTTTCAATGTAGCAGACAATACTTCATTGGCATGCCTATATTGAATGTAACCCAAGTGAGCCGTTTTTAAATTAAATCAGTTATACAGTGTTCCACCCAAATAGGCTAGTGTTTCCAACTTCAATACTCTTTAAGATATATTGCACCCCCTCAATTCATATTGCGTACATATTCTGCCACACAGTTTCATTGCTAACATTACCCGTTTGTGATTATAAAGTGACGGTGCATGAATATACATAAACAACTAACTTACAGCAATACTTGCTGACAGTTTGTTTGCGAGTCACCATCTTGGACTGGTTTTGTCATAGTATGTGGTCCAATTACATCACTGGAAACTATATATCGTTCTAAAAGATTGACAATCAATATTATTCAGAAAAATTAGGTACACTGAAAATGCTCAACCCTGACACGTGTATGACAGACACCTCAATGTTCGACTAAGTTGCATCCAAATGCATTTCTTTAGAAGTAGCACACAATCCTTGATTAGTTCTTAAGGTTAATCAACTAAACATGTTTCCCTCCACGTGGGCTTACATTACCAAATATATTGTGCTTTAAGATATATTGCACTAACCCAGTCTAGATTGCATACATATTCTGCCCTATATCTGAATTATCAAAAGAGGTCAAAATCAAAACAACTTACCTCTTTCTACACCAAGTCCCACACACTCTGAGCTCCTGTGTAAAATATGTAGTCTTTCTCTTGAGACCACTTGTGGAGACCCTCCCATCCTACGTGAAAGACTTTGGGGATTTTTTGCGAATCATAAGAATAGAATACAACTGTTTAATGATGATCATTGATGTAAGCAGCCTGTAAACATGTATTCCCCATGAATTTGGTGTAAAAGCATGTCACCACTTTTTGAGAGCTCGCTCACTGTCTTGTATATGTATATATGTATATATATATATATATATATATACGTGTGTATATATGTATCTACATACATATATGCACACAGACACATTTTTAGTATTTGAAAAAAGAAGCTCAGAATGATGGTTTCAGTTCAGTCCTTCAGTAGCCGGTGACCATGGTCAGTGGCAAAATTTGGTCCAATATGTTTGCTGTTGCCCATCCTGGTTTGTGATTCTGAAAATCTGGTCATCCTACATTAGGTCGGACGGAGTTCGCAGAATTCCCGCAAAGTGACCAAAAAACTCCACCACCCTACATGGAGTTCCGCAAGCAGCAGAGTGCATTAGGTCATGCCATTTGCACTGATATTTTGCGCTTGGTGTATTTCCCATGTTGAAAAATCAGCACAAACGGCACCAAAGCACAAAGCAAGAGGGTGCTGCTTCCTTACTGCAACTCAGTTAGATTTTCTACTCGAGTGGCACCTTCCTCAATGCGAGCAGAATGTTTCTCAATGCGACCAGTAGTGACCACGCAAATTGAGAAATCTAGTTGAATTCGATTTTCCTTACTCGCCAACTTAACATTGACGAGAGCAAATGAGGAAAAGAAAACTCCGCTACACAGAGTTTTTGAGAGCTCCACGCTCTAAACGGAGCACAGAGTGGGAAAAACTCAGTTACTCCAATGACATCCTTAAGTTCACTTGGCAAATGCAATAGTATAATTTACAAGATGTACAAGCATCCTACCATCCATGAAAACCTACTACTGGGTTCTTTGTCAGTCCTCTTGTTAAATCCAGTTTTTCACAGTGGCTCTGTGTTGTTACCTTTAGGGAGACTAGTACGTTGCCACATCTTCCTTGATGGCATATACGTTTGCTTCCCTTGAAAGAACGGCATGCCTATTTCACCACATATTGGACAGGTGCAAGGCTGCACTCATAGTTTATTGTAAAGTCAGGCATGCATTCTGGGATTGCATAGAGAGTGCTGGAGTGACTCTTGTGTACTATAGCAAAAATACAACAGCAGATGATCATATATGCATGCACGAAGCACCACAGTACAAAGGGGCTGCTCGCTTCTAGGATGCGAATGGCGATGCTGACTCAGATCATGGCTTCTTCACTCAAAGGACTTGTGTCATCTTGAGCTAAGACTCTTAGCAGTGGGGCACATGGCAAAATATTCAGCATTGAGTGCTCTACAAGAGATATGACCACCTGACTGTTGGTATGCTAAAGGACTTTAGAAGGGGTGCTCTAATCACCGCTTGCTGGAAAATAACCACATCCATTTGCTAAGCCCTTCAAAATGCTTCAAACTGTGCTGCAGTAATTGATTAAGAGAAACCAATGGAAAAGCTTGAACCTAACTTAAGATATAATCATGTTAAGGATGGTAAATGCTGTACGAAAAAGAAGTGCATAAATGTGCACTTCTTGAAATTCCAGAATATATAGTACACCAGATGGGGACTGCAACCTTGAAACATCAAACATAAGTTTGAATTATTCTAGCACCAAGGCTGGGAGCTGCTTAGTTAAGACCCAGGCCCGCATCACAAAACATAGTTAACTGGCAGTCCACTAACGCAGTGCTTGGTGCAAAACACTTTTACCTCTGGCCTGCCACTCTCGGAACCACTCCGACTCCCACCAACCAAGCACGCAACCTTGGACTCATTTTGGACCCCTCACTATACATGACCCAGCAAGTCAATGCCATCTCCTCCTGCTTCAATACCCTCTGCATGCTCCGAAAGATCTACAAATGGATACCCACCGAAACCAGAAGCACAGTCACCCAAGCCCTTGTAAGCAGCAAGCTGGACTACGGCAATGCCTTCTATGCAGGAACCACAGATAAACTCCAGGAGAGGCTGCAACGCATCCAGAACGCCTCCGCATGCCTCATCCTGGACATCCCCTGCCACTGCCACATGACAGACCACCTAAAAAACCTGCACTGGCTCCCAATCAACAAGAGAATCACCTTCAAACTCCTCACCCACCCTCACAAAGCACTGCACAACAACGGACCAGAATACCTCAACAGACGACTCTCCTTGTACACCCCGACCCGGCATCTCTGCTTCGCCGACCTCACCCTCGCAACCATCCCAAGAGTCCGCAGAACTACAACTGGCGGTAGATCATTCTCACACCTCGCTGCCAAAACATTGAACACTCTTCCCACCCACCTGCACCAGACCAAAGACCTCCTTACCTTCAGGAAACTTCTCAAGACCTGGCTGTTCGAGCAGTAGCAGTGCCTCTCCCCTTCTCCCTCCCCCCCTCCTCAGCGCCTTGAGACCCTCATGGGTGAGTAGTGCGCTTTACAAATTCCTGATTGATTGATTGACTGTATTATGAAAGCAAGTTTCCAGAAGTAGAAATGTGTGACGTGTGTTGTTGCATGTGTTTGTGCTGTAGTGCTCCAATATTGCATTGTGATATTGTTATGTTGTAGTGTGGTTGTTGTGTTGCATTCTGTTTTACTGTTTCATTGTGTTGTGACTTGTTATATTTTCATTGTTTTTTTATGTTGCTTCGTGTATGTTACTGTGATTCTGTCTCGTACTATAGATGTGGCAACAAATGCTGTTACATTTCGAGCCAAAATCAGCATGGGAATTTAAAGTTCCTGTGACTATTTACCACTGTGGAGCTCCTTCTGCTCTTCAGTCAGTGAAAAAAATGTGGCACTAATCACGTTTTAAATTAGCAGTTGCATTGCTCTCTTTATGGGATATGGCCCACGGTCTCTGACATAGTTTTGGGCTGTCTGTCGTCATAAATAGGTAAAGAGCTGGAGTAGTGGTAGTTTAACACCTAAGACAGTGGTAAATGATTTATTCTCAAGGGACGTTTACATGCAAATGCTGATTTTGTATGGAAACGTAGCAACATTGTTTGACACATCTAAAACAAACAACAGAACATAACAGAAAAAATATGCACAAAGCAGCAAAACACAATTCTAATGTGCTATGGTTTTTGTGCTGCTGTGTGTTTTTCGCTGCATTACTGCAATATCATGTTGTTGTTGTTCTGATGATTTTGCATTCTATTTTTACTTTTATTGTGTTGTGCAATGTTACTTTTAATTTGTGTTTTGTTGCTTTGTACATATGTTTCTGCACAAACAAACAAAACACAATTAAAAAAGTAACATTGCACAACACAATCAAGATATAACGCAACATCATCAGAACACAACATGGCATTACTCAGAGTCACCACCCTGAAGTTGAACAATTGCCTGGCGCACCAGGACTTTCTGGGAGGCACACCTACCTCCCACCAGGTCAGAGTTTAACCTCTGAGCCTGGTTCCCCAACCCAGGGTCACCACCCTGAGGTTGGGCAATTGCCTGGCACGCCAGGACTTTCTGGGGGGCACACCTACCCCCCACCAGGTCAGAGTTTAACCTCTGAACCTGGTCATCCAACCCAGAGTCAACACCCTGAGGTTGGACAATTGCCTGGCACAGCAGGGCTTCTTGGGAGGCACACCTACCTCCCACCAGGTCAGAGTTTAACCTCTGAACCTGGGTATCCAACCCAGAGTCACCACCCTGAGGTTGAACAATTGCCTGGCACGCCAGGACTTTCTGGGGGGCACACCTACCCCCCACCAGGTCAGAGTTTAACCTCTGAACCCGGTTATCCAACCCAGAGTCAGCACTCTGAGGTTGAACAATTGCCTGGCACGCCAGGACTTTCTGGGGGGCACACCTACCCCCCACCAGGTCAGAGTTTAACCCCTGAACCTGGTTAGCCAACCTAGAGTCACCACCCTGAGGTTGAACCATTGCCTGGCAGGCCAGCCCTTTCAGGGAGGCACACCTACCTCCCACCAGGTCAGAGTTTAACCTCTGAGCCTGGTTCTCCAACCCAGGGTCACCACCCTGAGGTTGAACCATTGCCTGGTATACCAGGACTTTCTGGGGGGCACACCTACCCCCCACCAGGTCAGAGTTTGACCTCTGAACCTGACCATCCAACCCAGAGTCAACACCCTGAGGTTGGACAATCGCCTGGCACAGCAGGACTTCTTGGGAGGCACACCTACCTCCCACCCGGTCAGAGTTTGACCTCTTCACCGGGTAAGCCAACCCAGAGTCACCACCCTGAAGTTGAGCCATTGCCTGGCATTCCAGGACTTTCTGGGGGGCACATCTACCCCCCACCAGGTCAAAGTTTAACCTCTGAACCCGGTTATCCAACCCAGAGTCACCACCCTGAGGTTGAATCTTTGCCTGGCATGCCAGGACTTCCTGGGGGGCACTCTCACCCCCCACAAGGGACACGCCGTCCCCAAGGGCCACACAAGAGTCTGGTTGGCGCAGGTCTCCCGACCTCTGCCCATCCGGCAGAGTCTGGGTTTCCCCCAAACCAGAAACGGTCTCACCTGGGTCATTCCTGGGGGGCTCTGCTCTCAGAGCTGACCCCTGACTTTCAAGATCCTCCACTGGGGTATGCCACCCCCTCTCAACCCTATGTCTGGACTTCTGCACCCCCTCACTAGGAGTGGTACTGCCAGACACCAGAACTGTTGGGATGCTGTCTACAGTCATCCCCCCAAGTTCTTCTGACACTGCGGGGCTTCCCTCAAAAGGTGGCCCTACGGTACAGGTTAGGCTCTGAGACCTACCTGGGACACTACAATCCTCTCCCACCTCACTTGGTCGGGAACCACCTAGACCACTCCCTTCAGGAGCACCCCCAAATGCCTCTTCAGACTCTCTGGTACTCACCCAAAAGTCTGCCTCCACTGTAAGTTCCCTGGGGTCAGAGAACTCACACTCCACCTGGTGTTGGCGTAGCTCTGGAAAATAAGGGCCAGACATATGCTCTCCAGCAATTACATCACTCTGCCCTTCACATGTATTAACCACAGTACCCTTCACCCAACCACCCAGTAACTCAACCTTGGAAAAGCACTCTACTTCACCCTCCTGAGACTGGTGAGACAGTATCTGTCTGTCCCTGACACTCAACCCAAACTCTTCTGGGATGTCTCTACACTCTATATCCAGGACGTCCACCAGGGGGGAACCCTTTTCTCTGTCACTCTCTGCTAGAGTCAGTAAAGTGTCCCTCCCCCCAGTAGGAATATGACTCCCTGTGCCAGTTCCCCAATCCTTCTCAGGGACCCTGTGCATAACGGGAACTACCTCATACCCTTGAACTGCCTGGGGTGTGTCAACTCCCTTCTTCAAGTTGGGCACCACATCTCTGGGCTTGTGCCCTTCTTCAGCAGTACTAGATGCAAGATTTTTGCTGCCACCATCTGAACTGGACTCAGCCCTTCCGGCCTCCAGGTTCAGCTCTTTACAGCTCAGCTCTTGAGCTGCAATCTTTTCTTCTTCCAGGGCTAAAAGTCTTTTTGCCTCAACCTCTGCAAGATACTCCTCTAATTGTTGCTCCTGTCGCCTTTGACTTCGGAGCCATTCATCTATTTCTGGGTCACTGTCCAACTCTGAGTAGCCTTCCTCCTCATCTGAGTAGTCTTCCTCCTCATCTGAGGGGTACTTAGTCATTTGGTTTCTTGCTGCCTCTCTCTCTGCCCATCTTTCCTCCCCCCAGACTATGTAGTGATGGAGCATCTCCGCTTTAGTAGATCTCCTTGCTACAGGAAGGCCCCATTGTCTGCAACGCTTCCTTAGGTCAGCCTTAGTGAGGTGGTCAGTACGAACAAAGAATGAGTCGGTACACAATCCCATTTTGATAAGATCTTATCAGCAAAAAACAAAATCCAAAGTCCAAAATATCAATAGTATATCCAGGAGGACATCAGAGAACCAAGAGCCAGAAAAGATGAAAAATCAAGTTGACCTTCAACTGTGGGTAGGTAGTGAAATACTTAGCTACTGTATGTCACTGCACAAACACAAGTCCTATCCTCACCGCTGATCACCAATGTTAGAAATGGGGTTTTTGGTTGGCAGTTAGGTTGCCCTCTGTCCAAGCAAGAACCCTCACTCTAGTCAGGGTAAGTCACACACAATCCAAAATCAGCCTGTGCTCACCCTCCGGTAGCTTGGCACGAGCAGTCAGGCTTAACTTAGAAGGCAATGTGTAAAGCATTTGTGCAATAAATCATACAACACCATAGCATAACACTACAAAAATACACCACACAGTATTTAGAAAAATATATAATATTTATCTGGGTAATTGTAGGTCAAAACGATCAAAGTTGCAATACGAATTTGTAAAGATATCACTGAAAAGTGATATTAAGTGTCTTTGAGTCTTTAAAAAGCAATAAAGTGTCTTTCAAGCACAGAGTACCTGGTTTCTGGTGGGAAATCTCCTCAGAGGGCCACAGGAGAAGAGATGCGTGGAAAAAGGGGTGTGTGCGTCGAATTCTTCTCAGCACACACAGACTTGCGTCGTTCTTTTCCACGCGGAGAAGTCGGGTGTCGTTTTCCGGCGCGCAGACAGTCTCTTTTTGTGGATCGCGGGGATTACCAGATGTCCCGGGTCTGTGCGTGGATTCTCCTGCTTATTTTCCGGCTGCGCGTCGTTCTGCGGGGCTGCGCGTTGAAGTTTCGATCTCACGGTAGGCGTCGCGTCGATTTCTCCTTGGAAGTCGGGCGGCGTTGTCCTTGCGAGGCCGTGCGTCGAAATTTTGGTCTCACGGCAGGCGTCGCGTCGATTTCACCTTGGAAGTCGGGCGGCGTTGTCCTTGCGAGGCCGTGCGTCAAAGTTTCGCACTCACGGTAGGCGTCGCGTCGATTTCTCCTGGAAAGTCGGGCGGCTTTGTCCTTGCGAGGTTGTGCGTCGAAGTCTCGATCGTCCCGAGGGCGTCGCGTCGATCAGCGTCGGTGTGCGGCGTTTTTCTCGCCGCGAAACAAGCTGTGCGTCGAAATTTTCGGCGCACGGAGCGTCCAAGTGAAAGGAAGAAGTCTTTTTGGTCCTGAGACTTCAGGGAACAGGAGGCAAGCTCTATCCAAGCCCTTGGAGAGCACTTTCACAGCCAGACAAGAGTTCAGCAAGGCAGCAGGGCAACAGCAAGACAGCAGTCCTTTGTAGAAAGCAGACAGGTGAGTCCTTTGAGCCGCCAGGCAGTTCTTCTTGGCAGGATGTAGTTTCTGGTTCAGGTTTCTTCTCCAGCAAGTGTCTGATGAGGTAGGGCAGAGGCCCTGTTTTATACTAAGTTGTGCCTTTGAAGTGGGGGTGATTTCAAAGAGTCTCTAAGAAATGCAACAAGTTCCCTTTCAGCTCAATCCTGTCTGCCAGAGTCCCAGTAGGGGGTGTGGCAGTCCTTTGTGTGAGGGCAGGCCCTCCACCCTCCCAGCCCAGGAAGACCCATTCAAAATGCAGATGTATGCAAGTGAGGCTGAGTACCCTGTGTTTGGGGTGTGTCTGAGTGAATGCACAAGGAGCTGTCAACTAAACCTAGCCAGACGTGGATTGAAGGGCACAACAAGTTTTTAGTGCAAAGAAATGCTCACTTTCTAAAAGTGGCATTTCTAGAATAGTAATATTAAATCCGACTTCACCAGTCAGCAGGATTTTATATTACCATTCTGGCCATACTAAATATGACCTTCCTGCTCCTTTCAGATCAGTAGCTGCCACTTCAACAGTGTATGAGGGCAGCCCCAATGTTAGCCTATGAAGGGAGCAGGCCTCACAGTAGTGTAAAAACGAATTTAGGAGTTTTACACTACCAGGACATATAACTACACAGGTACATGTCCTGCCTTTTACCTACACAGCACCCTGCTCTAGGGGTTACCTAGGGCACACATTAGGGATGACTTATATGTAGAAAAAGGGGAGTTCTAGGCTTGGCAAGTACTTTTAAATGCCAAGTCGAAGTGGCAGTGAAACTGCACACACAGGCCTTGCAATGGCAGGCCTGAGACAAGGTTAAGGGGCTACTGAGGTGGGTGGCACAACCAGTGCTGCAGGCCCACTAGTAGCATTTAATCTTCATGCCCTAGGCACATGTAGTGCACTCTACTAGGGACTTACAGGTAAATTAAATAGTCAATCATGGATAAACCAATCAATAGAACAATTTACACAGAGAGCATATGCACTTTAGCACTGGTTAGCAGTGGTAAAGTGCTCAGAGGTCAAAAGCCAACAACAACAGGTCGGAAAAAATAGGAGGAAGGAGGCAAAAAGTTTGGGGATGTCCCTGTCAAAAAGCCAGGTCCAACAACCTCCATAATAACACAATTTATCAAGGGGAAGTATTCTGAGTAATGCACCATCCTCCCTGTTTTGAATTTATTTCGTATATAAAAAAAACTGTTTCACAGTACATTTGTGGATCTGTTATTTACTCTTGAAGGAATGTTCCAAAGCCATACTTCAGGGAGCCCCAGACTTAGAAGCAGAAATGTGTCTGCCGGTGCTGAAGGGTAGGAGGGCCCATTATCTAGAGGTGGATATCCCGGACGAGTGTTCATGTAGCTGACCTCCGAGCAAGCCCGTCAAAAGAATTTGTGATGCCCAAGGCTAAATAGACTGGCAAGGCCTCTGTCGTATCTCTTCAGTGGTCTCCCGATTTCATTCGCGTCTGCCGGTGCCAACCACAACCATAATGCACATAAGGAGGTAGAACAAATAGAAACTATCAACCATGATGTTAGCTTGTCTTTTTATATCTGTGCAGCCCAAAGACCATTTCCTTACTAAGTAACAGCTGCAGAAGAGCCACACATATGCCGTTCACTAAGGCAAACATGGATGAGACCCAGGCTGAACCATCAAGTTTGAAGTATTATCCATCGTTCCAAAGAATTTACAAACTCAGTGTAGAATTACATATAAACTGAAGAGTGGGCTTGGATAGAAGTCCGTTTTCAGAATAAAAAAATATGGAACACATTGTTATTTAGGTAGCATATAAATATTTATAGTTCTCTGATCTCAGTTTATCAGCTTTGAGTTCATGTGACTCACGCACTTGATCATTTGGAGACTGCTCTACACAGACAGACAGCAGTGAAAGTTATTGCTCATGCTTTAGAAGTGAGCAGGCTACATCTCTGAGTGGTTGTCAGCAATGCATACTCTACTAGGAGACGCAGCAGGATGTGCTGGAGGTCACTGGCAATGTCCTCTTAGATCTTCATGGATAAATCATGCTTCTGTTGCGCTTCAGTACATTAAGAGAAAAGAGATGAGATGTTTGTTTGTCTCTGATTAGTGTATTCGTTTCAGCAGCGATATCTGGGCCTGGTTCAAAGAAAGCATTTTATGTTAATCTTGTTTCCGGACCGGCGGGGCCTTCGGAATCTCCAGCTTCTGAAAGCTCCGCTGCCCCTTTCTGAAGGCCCTGCACCCTAACTGCATAAAAGCTCGAGGGCTGAGATTCTACCCTTTTGGAGCATGGGTGTATGAAAGTGCACCCCTCTGCACCGAAATTTCTAAACATGATTCTGTTAGCAAAATAGTTTAAACTCAACTTCATTCTGCAACATAATTTGCAATCGGTTTGAAAAGAAGGCATCAGGACAGACTGATAATCTCACAGTTCATCACCCACAAGTAGCCACATTTCAACTGCTGATTAACTGTGTTCCCATCTCTACAGTGTTGTAATGCAACATTACAAATTCAGTTTCACAGCTCGGAATGAATGAAACTGGTACATGCTCACTTCATAATCACGAATGAGTAATGTTTGTGTAATTTGACCCGTTAACAAGAGGTAGGATTCACGAAACGCGTTCGGTGGCAGTTCTTGCCATGATAAAGTATGAGACAAAAAGAATAGATGATGAACGGAATGCTGAACAATGGGCACACTCACCCCCAGTCGCAGACATCTGGGTTTAATCCATCCTTTAATGGAAAGATGTTTCCTCAACCCCTGAAATGATGGATTGCAATCCCGATTTACGTTCTATGCAGTACAAATAGGCCGCTTTTTATAATTGCGAGGGTAATGTGAATCATCACCGAGTTGTTGGGACTGGACGTTGGAACTCAAACTATGTCTAACAGTGTCCTTTGATGCTGTGCTTAAGAATTGTACCATTGCCTTTATAACCTTTCTGAAATGTAATTTAACACCTTTGCAGTGTACTTCTTATCACAATCAGGCAAGTTGGGGACTTTCTTTTGTTGCACTTACTTGTTGAAGTTCCTTGTAGGCTTTTTTAATCACATTACCACTTTCGCCATGCTGAACGCTCGGTTGGTTAAAAATGGTTTTTGTATTAATTGCTGAATACTTATGAGAAATAATGTGATTTGCACAGCATGTGATAGGAGACTGCTATGGAGTCTGTTTTCCGTATTATGGGGTGATTGGGAAACGGAGAGGTTTTTCTTTAATATCATTATGTGGATGGATGCAGTTTTTAAAGGGAGTGGTGCACAATTTGATTTGTATCAGGCCTTGGGGAAGATCTCTTGTAGATCAAAACGCATTGCCAATAAACTACTTTGAACTCGCATCTGGAGTGCGCGTTTCTGCTTCTGGAGGTCTTGACACTGATGTTGGATATAAATAGCGGGGCCTGGTGGTGGGCGTAGCTGGGATTTGCCGGGATCTGCTTCTGCGCAATATATATATATATATATATATATATATATAGTTGGGAACTGACCACTCTAAGGCTGTCGGGTCTAACATATATATATATATATATATATATATATATATATATATATATAGACCTGTGAAGTGATTCTCCTCACACGAGTAGACTTTGTTAAATTTAAAGATGTTCATTGAGGATAGGCAGCACGTCCATGTAAATAGGGCTCAGAGTACAACTGTCAGGAAAAGAGTGGAACCCACCTACATCACACAGCCCACTGATGTCACGGTGTACCATTCCCCTCTGATGACATCACTACATTTCTCCCTTCTTTAAAATAAGAAAAAATATATTCAGAACAACACCAAAACATACATCTAGAACTACATCCCTACCTATACATGAAACTCCTACAGCCTTAAGTGAACTGTACATATATCCTAACATATACCACCTCTCCCTTCTTTAAAATAAAGTATGAAGTACTTCAAATAACATTAAAGTGAGTTTTTTTTACAAAATAATGCAATTTATATACATAAGATTGATACAATGTCAGAGAAGAGTTCCAACAGTACTATTAAATAACCCTGAAAATTGCACTATGAAACAATGTAGTCTAGTAATTTCTTTGGTTTCAAATGAATTTTTGTACTTCTTCTATGACCTTCAGTGTTATCATTGTTGTCAATATTAATTTTTTGTGTTTTCTTAAAATACTGACCGTTGTTGGTGTTTTGAAAATTAGCACTGGGATCTAAAGCTACCCAAGATGAACTCCACCAATGTCTATCAGTCAGCTTCACAGCATATCTACGTAATTCAACAATTTGTTGAGATTCTTTAAATTTTGATAAACCTTTTCTCATTAACACAGATTTCTTTCCCTCACACAATCTCCCACTTTCAATTTGCCACCTTCCCTACAAAATTTGCCAATCTTCCTCAAACTCATATCATTAGAGTTATTTTCAGCCATTTGCCAAACTTCTTTTAAATTGCTTCCCTCATGAAATAACTCTACCATCCCAAATGGATGCAGTTCAGTGGAATCCTTCCCCTCATAAGTTCAAAAGGACTCCTGCTAGTGGCTACATGTGATGTAGTGCAATAAGACCACGCTAAGGGAGTCATTATGACTCCGGTGGTCAGAGCTAATATGGCGGTAGTACAGCCAACAGGCTGGCAGTACTTACCGCCACATTATGACATTGGCGGGTTGGCTGAAGCCAATCTGCCAATGTACCACTCCGACCACCATGGCGGTAGCAGCCTCCGGGGTGGAGATAACAATCTCCAGCCCGGCAGCCGCCATTGTGCTGCCGGCGGTATCATGACCCTGACTACAGCCATGGTTTCCGTGGCGTTCGTAAGGCCACGAAAACCATGGTGGTAGTACCTATCCTTGTCACTGATAGGAGGCCCCCTCCCACCCAAACCTCCCCAGACACTCTCCCACACCTCCTACATCCATGCTCCCCCTTACACACACACACGCATGCAGACACTCAGACATCCACACATACATGCACACATGCATACATGCATGCATTCATTCATTCACACACAGATCCACACACACATTCAAACTTACACACAGACACCCATACACATTTCCATTCATACATGCACTCACACATATGTATACACTCACTCAAACACATTCATACATGCACTCACACATATTCATACACGCACGCAAACAACACTAAACACACACTCGCATTCACGCACACACTCACACATACATGCACAGACACTCACACACAAACAACACCCGTTACCCCTGTCAGAAACCTGACTTACCTGAATCCAGGGGGTGTTCCGGCAGGCGACAGGACGGGGTGCTGCTACCACCAGCAGCACCCGCCAGCAGAACACTGCCAGGCCGTATTATTTATCATAATAAGGCTGGCGGTGGTCAACTGGTTGGCGCTGCTAGTGGTGGCAGTGCCACCTTACCACCATCCGCCAGTATGGCCACAGCCAGATTTCCAACCTTCTTGTGGCGGAAATCCTGCTGTGGTCAAAATTCGGCGAACGGATGGTAGCCTCAGCAACAGTCTTTTGGCGGCTGTCGCCGTGGCGGTAGGCGTTTTTTACCGCCATTGTCATAATGAGGGCCTACATTTTGATTGCTTGATCTACAGACATGTTGTTTCTTCTATACGGCTTGAATAAAATCAACTAATACTTTATTAAAACGTTCTAATTTTCCATTGCTTTGTGGATGGTACAATGGTGTCCAAATATGTTTGATACTACATTTATTCAAGAATTGAATCATCTCTGTAGAAATAAATTGTACCCCATTGTCAGTTAAAATTTCTTCTGGAAATCCCTCTTGGATGAAAATCCTTTTCAAACAATCAATTACACTTCTGGTGGTAGGCACTCTAATCGGCTCAACTTCAACCCATCTAGACAAATGATCTATTACTGGTAGCGACCCTTGACCCAAGGGTAGGTCGCTCCCCCTGCCGCTGCAGCTCCTCCAGCTCCTCCAGGTTCCTGAGTTCCTGAGACCCACCTCACAGTAAGTACCCCCCACCTCCCAACCCCTCGCCCTGCCCCGCGCTACTCACACTCTCTCCTGCTCCTGCTCCTGCTTCTTTTCTTCTTTTCTTCTTCTCTGTTCTTCCTCCTCGCTCCTCGCCTGTAATCTTCTTCTGTACTCTTCTTCTCCCCGTCTTCTCTCTTCTTCTGTGTGCTTCTCTGCCTCTCCTGTCGCCTCTCTTCTTCTTCATCTTCTTCTGAGGTCTTCTGCCTGTCTTCTGCCTTCTGTTCTTCGTATCTTCATCTGTGATCTTCTGCTCTTCTGTGAACCTCCGCTCTTCTGAGTTCTTCTGGACTCCTGTTCTTCAGTTCTCCTGTTCTTCTGTTCTTCTGTTCTTCCGGTCTTCTGTTCTTCTGTTCTTCTGCTCTTCCGGTCTTCTGTTCTTCTGTCTTCTGTTCTTCTGTCTTCTGTTCTTCTGTCTTCTATCTTCTGTCTTCGGCTCCTCTGCCCCCTCCGTCTTCTTCTCCCCACGCCTGCCCTCCTGCTCCTGCCTCATCCCCCTCCCTCACTCGCCTCCCCCTCTCTATCACCCCTATCTAACCCATTCGCTATCTACCTCCCTCTCTCCTCCTATCCACCTATCTCTCTATCTCTCTATCTCACTATCTAACTCCCTCACTCCCCACCTCCTCCTATCCACCTATCTCTCTATCTATCTATTTCTCTATCGATCGATTTCTCTATCTATCCATTTTCTCTTCTATTTCTCTATCTCTCCCCCCCTTCCCGCCACCCCCTCTATTACCTATTCTTCCTATCCTCTCACTCTACCTCTCACCCTCACCCACCTCTATAACCCCCCTCCCCTATCTTCAAAACCCAACTCCTATCTCTCTTCCTAATCTCCCAAACCTCCTAACACTCTCCCCCTCCACCCTTAAACCCCCCTCACCCAGCTCTTCTCACTCTACCTGTCTCCCCCTCCCTCGCGCTTTCCTGCCGCGACCTCCTGCTCGCCCCGCACCCCCAGCTCCCATTCGCCCCCAGCTGCCCCCTCCCCCCCCCCTCCTACCTCATATGGCGGCCGATGCGCGACTGCGGCAAACCCGTCTGCGCCCGTCCGCGCCCCGTCCGCGCCCGGCCCGCGCCCAGCGCCACGACCCCTGGTCCCCAGCTCTCCCAAACCCCGCTGATCCGCTACGACCCCACGACCCTCCTCGCCCTCAACCCAGGACGCTCCAACACCTGCTTCCAAGCTCACCCCAAACGCACCAATGGACCCTTCGCCTGCAACTCCTGCAAACGCATCTTCCACCACGCAACTACCACGACCACAAGCCCACCTGCCATCAACCACCTCAAGTGCATCCTGGTCAACGCTCGATCCGTCCACAAGCACGCCGTTGAACTCTGGGACCTCCTGGACTCCACAGCACCGGACGTCGCCTTCATCACGGAGACCTGGATGAACGCCTCCTCTGCTCCAGACATCGCCACCGCCATCCCCGAAGGCTACAAGATCTCCAGAAAAGACCGCACCAACCAAGTAGGAGGAGGTATCGCCATCGTCTTCAAAGACTCCATCAGCGTCACCACCTCCACCGAAGGCACCCCCCTCGCCGCTGAACACCTGCATTTTCAGATTCGCACCGACCCGAGGACCACCCTCAGAGGATCCCTCGACTACCGTCCTCCCGGACCGCGCGCCCCCTTCAGCGACGCCATCGCCGACTTCATCTCCCCGCACACCCTCGCCTCACCGGACTACATCCTCCTAGGCGACCTCAACTTCCATCTGGAACAAAACAACGACCCCAACACCGCCACCCTGCTCGACAACCTCGCCAACCTCGGCCTCAAACAACTGGTGAACACCGCCACCCACATCGCCGGACACACGCTTGACCCTATCTTCTCCACCAGCAAACAGGTCTTCTTCAGCCACACCTCCGCTCTACACTGGACCGACCACAGCTGTGTCCACTTCACATTCCGACGTGAGCCCCGCCACATCCACACTCAACCCATCCCTCGTCGACAGTGGAACAAGATCCCCGAAGAGCAACTCTTCTCAGCACTCGCCACCAACCAACCCACCCTCACCACCGACCCAACGACGCAGCCCTCAGCCTCACAAACTGGATCTCCAACTGCGCAGACAACCTTGCTCCCCTCAAACGCATGCATCGACAGACCAACACCAAAAAACCTCTCTGGTTCTCTGACACCCTCAAAGAATCAAAGAAAACTTGTCGCGCCCTCGAGAAGGCCTGGCGCAAGGACCACACCGCTGACAACATGACCGCCCTCAAGAACGCTACCCGCGAACACCACCGCCTGATCCGCGCTGCTAAAAAGACCTTTTTCACCGACAGACTGGACAAAAACAGGCACAACAGCAAAGAACTCTTCAGCATCGTCAAGGAGTTCTCCAACCCCAACGCCAACGCCAACGCCTTCACGCCCTCACAGGATTTGTGCGAATCCCTCGCCACTTTCTTCCATCACAAGATCAGCGACCTCCACAACAGCTTCGGACACCAGACCCAACATAACACCACCGAACCCGCACCCCCGGCCATTACCCTCAACAACTGGACCCACATCAACACTGAAGAAACCAAATCCATCATGAACTCTATCCACCCCTGCCCTCACTTCATCTTTAACAAAGCCGACGACATCATCGCCCCGCACCTCCAGACCGTCATCAACTCTTCTTTTTCTTCTGCTACCTTCCCCGAATGCTGGAAACACGCCGAAGTCAACGCCCTACTAAAGAAACCTACGGCTGACCCGAGCGACCTGAAAAACTTCCGCCCCATCTCTCTTCTTCCTTTCCCAGCCAAGGTAATAGAGAAGACCGTCAACAAACAGCTGACCACCTTCCTGGAAAACAACAACCTGCTCGACCCTTCACAAACCGGATTCCGAACCAACCACAGCACGGAAACCGCTCTCATCTCAGTCACTGGCGACATCAGAACCCTGATGGACAACGGTGAAACAGTCGCCCTCATTCTCCTCGACCTCTCGGCTGCCTTCGACACCGTCTGTCACCGCACCCTAATCACCCGCCTCCGCTCCACCGGGATCCAAGGCCAGGCCCTGGACTGGATCGCCTCCTTCCTCTCAAACCGTTCCCAAAGAGTTTACCTCCCTCCGTTTCGCTCACAACCCACCGAGATCATCTGCGGCGTACCTCAAGGCTCATCGCTCAGCCCGACACTCTTCAATGTCTACATGAGCCCCCTCGCCAACATCGTTCGCAAGCACGACATCATCATCACCTCGTACGCCGACGACACCCAACTTATACTCTCCCTCACCAAGGACCCCGCCAGCGCCAAGACCAACCTACAAGAGGGTATGAAGGACGTCGCAGATTGGATGAGGCTCAGCCGCCTAAAGCTGAACTCTGAAAAAACGGAAGTCCTCATCCTCGGCAACACCCCGTCCGCCTGGGACGACTACTGGTGGCCCACGGCCCTCGGCACCGCACCGACCCCCACAGACCATGCCCGCAACCTCGGCTTCATCTTGGACCATCTTCTCA
Source organism: Pleurodeles waltl (assembly GCF_031143425.1). Classification (NCBI taxonomy): domain Eukaryota; kingdom Metazoa; phylum Chordata; class Amphibia; order Caudata; family Salamandridae; genus Pleurodeles; species Pleurodeles waltl. The sequence goes on from NC_090446.1 coordinate 1,256,277,600, forward strand.
CCATGACCAAGCAAGTCAACGCCGTGTCCTCTGCCTGCTTCCTCACCCTCCGCATGCTCCGCAAGATCTTCCGCTGGATCCCCGCCGACACTAGAAAAACCGTGACCCACGCCCTCGTCACGAGCCGCCTGGACTACGGCAACACCCTCTACTCCGGGACCACAGCCAAACTCCAAAATCGCCTGCTACGCATTCAAAACGCATCGGCACGCCTCATCCTCGACGTACCCCGCCACAGCCACATCTCCGCACACCTGAGACACCTGCATTAGCTCCCAGTCAGCAAAAGGATCACCTTTCGACTTCTCACCCACGCACACAAAGCCCTCCACAACAAGGGACCGGAATACCTCAACCGACGCCTCAGCTTCTACGTCCCCACCCGCCTCCTCCGTTCCTCTGGTCTCGCACTTGCTGCCGTCCCTCGCATCCGTCGCTCCACGGCGGGTGGGAGATCTTTCTCCTTCCTGGCGGCCAAGACCTGGAACTCCCTCCCCACCAGCCTCAGGACCACCCAGGACCACTCCGCTTTCCGGAGACTCCTAAAAACCTGGCTATTCGAGCAGCAGTAACCCCCCCTTTCCCCTAGCGCCTTGAGACCCGCACGGGTGAGTAGCGCGCTTTATAAATGTTAATGATTTGATTTGATTTGATTTGATTTGATTACTACAAGAAAATACCTCATGTTAGGTGATAAGATTTGGCATGGTCCTCGAAAATCAAGACCTAACTTTTGCCATGCTCTAGTTGGTGAAGGAACAAATGATTCTATAGTACTCTCCATGACCGGCACTTTATCACTCTTATTACATCTTGTGTACAACTTAACAAACCTATCAATCTCTCTGTCCATTTGGGGCCACCAAAATCATTTCTTATTCTCCTTTTTGTAATAGTAGAACCCAAATGACCAGCATGAGCTGTAGAAATTATTCTTTGTCGAAAACACTCAGGAGGTACACGTTTGTTTCCTCATACTCATTTTTCTCGCTCAATGGACAGCTCATCCAACACCTTCCGAAACATTTGTAGTTCCCAAGATAATTCTTTCTCTTTATGCCAGCCTGATTTAACTAAAGCCATGAGGCCAACCGGATTTAACTAAAGCCATGACTTCACACAATGTGTTGTCTTTTTTTACAAAATCCACTCATTCTTACTCTTTTAGGCACGTGTCAAAGTCTTTAATACATGCCAAAAAACACTCTTCAATCACAGTTTCCCAATCTTGCTCTTCATTATCCTCAATTGGTAACCTGGACAAACAATCTGCCCTATAATTTTTACATCCAGGAGTGTGCTCAATTGTATATGTAAACTCCAAAAGTTTGGCAGAAAGTCTCGCAATACGAGCTGTCGAACGTTTCAGTTTTTTACCTGATAGAATGTCCACTAACGGACGGTGATCAGTTTTCAGAACAAATGGTCTGCCCCACAGATACTGTTTACATTTTTCTACACTCCACACGTATGCCAGAAGCTCCTTTTCTATAAGAGAGTACTTCTGCTCAACGTGGCGTGATGTTCTCAATGCATATCCTATTATACTTTCACACTCACTATTACATTGAGATAGCACAGCCCCTAAACCATACTCACATGCATCAACTGTCACAATGTTTTTTTCTTCTTCTACAAATGGTTGCAAGGCTGGAGCCTTGACAATTTCTTGTTTCATTTTCTCAAACATTTTTTCCACATTCATCAAACCACACAAATGTAGTCCCTCTTTTTAATAATAACCTGAAACATTCAGTGTTTTTGGCAAAGTCCTTCAAAGATTGTGAATAGAACTCACACATATCAAGGGAAGACAATAATTGTTCTCTAGTTTTTGGAGCAGGAGCTTCTAAAAGGCTATTTGCTGGGCTTGATTTGAGCGTGATTCCTTGTTCTGAAAAAGTGTGTCCTATATATTCTATTTCCCTGCATTTAAAAATACACTCGTCTTTTCATAATGTAACTCCTCTTTTCTCTAAAGCATCTAAGACATCACCCAAAATGTTATTGTGTTCCACTTCATTATTTGAGAATACCAGAATGTCATCTTGAAACATTATGACATGGGGGTAATCCTGAAACATGTCTGACATTAACCTTTGAAAAACGGCAGCTACCGCTGCCAGACCAAAAGGCAACCTACAAACTGAAAAGTTCCATCAGGAGTGACAAAGGCAGTTAAATGTCTAGAATCTATATCTAGTTCCACCTGATGGTAGACGGATTTTAAATCTAGTTTGGTAAACCAACTAGATGAACCAATTTTTGTTATCAAGTCTTCAATTCTTGGCAATGGGAAATTACCTACCCACATAGCTTCATTCAAACTTCTCAAATCAACACACATTCTTAGGTCACCTTTTTTATGGGCGAGCACAAAGTGCTCCGTCCATTCTGTAATCTCCCTTTGGGCTTGAAACCACGCCCATGCCACGTCAGTCACTTACATTGGTTCATGGGCTTGCCTTTTAAAATCCGCTTGCTTTCATTTGTGAAAGGCTTGCATACGTCATGCCTTTTCCGGTGTTTAATTGGGCACCTCCACAGCAACAGTAAAGTACCAGAAACATACGATGATCGACGTTTTCAGCCCGGTGTACGGACTACTTTATCTGTTGATTTTCAATGCAGCGCGATCGCGCTGCATTTTACATAGCACAATCGCACTGCGTTTTTTTTTGCTTCACAATACTAATAGCTCTAACTCGAACAAATGCGAGACCCATTGCATTGAAAATGCTTGTTCTTTATATGTGTCTAGATTTCAGTTCTGTAGTAAGTGTGGGTGGGTTATATAATTATCTTTACATTTCAGCAGCAATGTACAATGTGATAAGCACTCCCTATATTTTCTAAAATTGCAGCATTTCACCATCAAAACCAATAAAAGCTTGGGACTCCCAATATGTATATTAGGTTATGGTGTTCAGTCTGTTTCTATATACCTGAAATCACGACAGAGCAGCTGATTAGCTCTGACGCGATGGTACCAACCTCTTCTGAGCTTATGAAATGTGAGCACGGCCCTCAGACTATAAACAAAGCTTGTCAACGAAAGAGCAGAGCTGTAGTGAGGTCGATAAAAATTAGAATTGTTGTCAGCCATGAACAGACAGACCAGGAGCATTATTTTTACTTGATTTGTTTGTATGTTTATTTTATGATGTGCTGGCATCCGTCCTGTTTGTCTTGCTGCTTCTTCTTTGGAGAGAATGAGGAAACAAATGTTTATGCTGGGGTTCGCTTAACAGTTTCTAGGACTTGAGCCGAAAAGGAGCGGGAAGTTGTTTTGTAACTGCGTTTCAATAAACAGGCTAGAATAGAAGTAGCCAACACTGGTCTTTACGCATCAAGAATGAGGGGGAAGGGTTCCTTGCCCCATTGAAATACTTTCCTTTTGATGTCCGTCATTCTCATTTATGGAACGGATAGCCATTTTGTTGTGTGCACAGAGAGTCATGTGGGGCAGAAGCTATCAAAGAGACGTTTCAGAAAATGTACTTGGTAGGCAGCAGCATGACTTTTGGCCTGGTTCCTCAAAGTTGCTTGAAATTATGAGACGGAGGGATTTTGCACTGCAAGTTTTCACAGAAAATAAAACCAGGGGGAAAGGAGAGGAAGGGGAAAGAAGAAAATATCATGCCCTTAACAAAAGAAGTTAGTGTGGATACACTCTCGGCTCACCCCTCCACTTCTATGTGCTCTAATTTTTTTCATTTTGCGCTTCAGTGGCACTCCAACCTCCACAAATATTCAAATGATAAGGATCTCGTGTCACTAAAGGTATTTGTGAGCGTGCCACGGCAAGCATTCACAAAATGTAAGTTTTACATGCAATTCATAAAAGTTAAATGTAACTGGCACCATGCTGAAAAATCTCAAGGTTTACCTCGCACATTGCACTGTGAGTTTACACGAAGTACAAGAGAGTTGATGGTGATGTTAGCCAGCCCCAGGTGATGTTAGCCTGTCTGCAATCGGGCTCAGCTTGTCACCAGTGTTATGCCCATGACTTCTCGAGGAGTCACAGGACCTTGCTGTACAGATGATTTATTGGGTAGTGCAGTGCATATGTTTGCCACCAGTTCCTTTCCTGGCTTAGGTCCTTCTGCCTGTGCTTGTTTGGATATCCTGCATCAGCCGCTCATTTAATATAATAATGTTCTCATGTTTGTTGCACACACTATTTAGATAACTCATTTTCTACGCAAATTACAATGCTATCTGAGTTTCAAAGCATTAATGTAAACATGCATTAATATATCGTGAATAATAATACACTTCAGCAGTTATAGTCCTTACTGGAATTTTACAGTGAATTTTGCAAGTAGGTTTTGTGTAACTGTTTAGCTGGAACAGTAGGGCAGAGAGGACCTATGCTCTGTCTATGTACACACAGTGCAATAGATGCTGACTGCGATTATTTCAAAAACAATTAACTAAGTAGTGCCTGCGGACTGCTCCTTTTCATGAAAATTCTTTGATAGCTGTTAAGACTGGAATTGCTGGAATTAATTCCCTGGTTCATCATTGGCGCAGACGTTGGTCAGCATAGGGCAATCCCTGGTTGGTTTCAAGTGCTCTTGGCAGCCACACTGTGCCAAGGGAGCTCCTTCTGTCTTAGCAACGCATTGTAATGTGGAGCACCCTACCACGTACTAATGGTATCTGCCAACCCAGCCACCCTCGTACTCCAAACCAAAACACATGGGTAAAAGACATTGTCATTTACAACGCCAATAGCTCTAGCTTTTGCAAATGCGAGACCAATTGCATTGCAAATGCTTGTTTCCCTTGCTAGCACAATGGGAGACAACCACAAGGTTGCATCAACTTTTTCAACTATACCTTGTTCACACAAATCTTTCAAAAGATTGGATAACTCTGTTCTTGCACTCAAACGTGCATTTCGTAATTTGTGTTTAATAGGAACTGCTCCTTCTTTGACTTTTATAGTGTGAGTAAAATTTGCAATCTTTCCTAGCCCATCTCAAAATACTCTTTCAAAATTTTCCTCCCAAAATTCCTTAACATTAGAAATGTGCTTATTTAAAGTTACATCTTTTTCATCAATAAAGAGAGGTTTATCCCACCCCTGTTTAATCGTTAATTTAAATTCAGCTTGATGTAGCAACCCTTAAACATTGATTCCTCTTTTTGCCACATAGACCTTTCCTTGATTAGCATTGTCAAAAACCTCTAAGGAAGCATTGGAATAACCAATTAGATCAATCGTGCTTCCCTCAAAAGCCACTGTTGACACGTCTGGCAATTGAAGAGTTTTGCTGCTCCATAATCTGTTAAATTTGTCTTGTGACACAATTGTAATATGAGCTCCTGTGTCAACTAACAGTTTTATTCCTACTCCATCAATCAAAATTTCAATATCAGGATCCACTTCTTTACTTGTTTGTGGCTCTGTACATTTAACTACAAACACGTACTCTTTGTTTCCACATTGATCATCAGACCCATTGTCATTATTCTCATTCAACACACACTGAACACCACTCATTTTTGCTCCTCTACACACTCTGGAAAACATGTCTCACTTTTCCACAACCTCTACATTGCTGATTTACAGCTGGACAATTCTTTAAAGATGACACATGAAGTAGAGACCCACATCTGTAACAACTGATTTTTTCACTCATTTTGACTTGTGTGCAATGCTCACTGCCTCTATGACATAGCTTGTTTCTTGCTGTCAATGTTTTGAACACTTGTATGTACTTGTTTCCTACTATCGTTGTTTTGACTAGAAGCACTTTTGTTACTAACAACCCCTGAAATTTTTGCATCGGATAACTACACTTCTAACTGCTTTGCATACTCAAATGAACATTCAAGACTCTTTGCTATGTCAATGGCTTTGTCTAATGAAGGATCTTTGCATGTCAGCAACTTCTCTTGAATTTTCTTAGAATTACATCTGGCAACTAATTGATCTCCAATTAGTTGTGACGTAAAGTTCTCAAAGTCACATTTTGCCGCCAGTACTTTTAAAGCTGTTATAAACGTGTCTACGTTTTCAGTGGGATTTTGTGACCTAGTAAAAAAGTTATATCTATGTAGTACAATATTTTTTGCTCTAATGAAATATTTATCCAGTTGCATAACTGTCACTTCAAATTCATACAAATCTTCTCCATCTGCAGGCTCATATATAAGTAGATGATGCATAAGAAAGCAATCACCTTTCTGTCAGGAAAATATGGGCAGTAAGCTGTCTTTTCTCAGAGTGAGTGGCCCTCTTCTCCCTCTGTGGCATCATGATATTAAAGTTACCTAAACTATCCCCTAAATCCCCATTGGTCAATTAATCATGTGTTCACACTCTGTCCAATAAAACTATTATCTCAAATCTATGAATTCTAATATTTCTCAGTTCTCATATTGTTGATTGGTTCCTCTTGCGATGTCCTCATCATCCGGCTTGTCAGATAACAATATTGTTGCAGCTTCTACTTTAGTCAGTATCTTCATTGTACTTGTCCTGGGAAAGTCAGTCTCACACACATTACACATAAAATGTTACATTAGCAAGAACATCGTCTTTTAGTAGTTGGTTCACACGAAAAGCTTCCGTTATGAGCACATTTGAACAATACAACAGACATTTCACAGTTTAATTCCCTTGGTCAGCACTTTTATTAAACGCTAAGAAATAAAACTTTACAAGAAGCCTGGCAAAATAGGCCAAGACACACGCTAAGTTAAGGCCTACAATTGATAAAGCTAAAGCTTACTTCATAACCCCTAATATGAGATATTGCTGCATTAGTCTTACATATATTCAACATTTCATATTATTAAATCATCGATTAATACATTACGTTAACATCAGTGGCCATTCTTCGTGATCACATTTTCAAATGTGTGCATAATTTTTCTATATTAATATATTTTCTACATAAACTTATTATTCAACTTAAATAAACACTCAGTAATAATTTTTTATTAAGACACCTGCGCTAGCAGCAATGCTAGATCGCCACCACCTGGAGATAGACCACGGCCAGTGAATGCCCTCTTTCTCAATTATCAGGAGCGTGACTTGATTTTCCAACTGTTTCGCTGTAAAGGTCCTTGGCACTATGTGAATGTCACTATTATGGTTTCCTGACTTCACCACTGAAGTACAACAACATCACAATTCTTACAATGCCTTGAAATGGAAACTTGGGGAGGTCTCCTTAAAATACACCTTACTATTCCCAGCCAAACTGAAAGTTATCTCTGAGGGAACCGCTCACTTCTTCTCCTTGCCGGAAGACACCTGGATTTGGCTCCACGCCACAGGAATGGCAGGGACGGCAGACCAGGAACAGACCACAGGGGAATGGCTAATGCCTTGTTGTAAATGCCATAGGAAGACAGTGCACCGCCTGGACCGCGTACAGATGGCAAGGGCACAAGCGAATGTGGTGGTGGAGGAGGTGGTGCTCCTCGGTGCAAACTCGTTTGGGCTCCTTAATCATTGCCATTCTTTTGATGCCAGCTCAGTGGCTGGTAATTCAGAGGTGTCATTGAGCGTCATGAATCAAGGCCCGGAGATGACGCCAAGGCTAGCAGATGATCTACTGTAATGGTCTGACATCTTCTTCAGTGGTGCTGGCCACTTGACACACTGCTCTTGGCCTGTTGGGTGAAGGGCCCATCACAGTGGAAACCGGGGGCACTGCGCACACGGGCCCGGCACAGCTGTCATGATTACTGGCGGGTAGATGAGCGGAACTTGTGCTCCCTAGAGTGTGACAAGCCTGAAGTTAATGGCTGTGAAAAGTCAGCGTAAAATGACTGTTGATAATATTTGTATGGTAAGATTAGGCTGGACACTCTCTGTCTTCCCGGTGAGTGGGAAGATTTAGTTTACTATGTTTGCTTTCTTTATTCTTTTCTTATCTGTACACTGTATCTCTCTCAATGCGATGTGATATGTGGGAATGACAAGACACAATGAGGATAACACCTGGGGTCAGGATCCACTACCTGTGAGCAAACAGCTCATCTTCGCCGGCTATATTTAATGTTATCAGCAATTATACTACAGTTTATGTAACATTGAGGAGAACGGTTCTCTTTCTTTCTCTCTTACTTTTCTCTTTTTTCTATTGTTGTTATGTGTATCTTACTTGTCACTGGGGTGTATCTTACTTGTCAATGTGTATCTTACAGATAAGTTACCTGAAGTTCACTAAGCTCTTATATACAAAATCAATAAATATATAATAACAAAAAATATAATGTCCAGGTGACCTTTGTTTTTTCAAACAATTTCTATTGTTTTTTTTAAAACAACTGGGTCACCAGTAGGTAGTTATATTTAGGGCCATGTTAACGTAGAGAAAGCATTTTTTGACTCGCCTATATCTTTGGCGCAGTTTGACAAATCTCCACAAAATTGTCCCAAAAAAGAGTTGCAGTGATTCTTGTTACACACAGAAAGTTTTGGGGTGATCTGTCAAGCGGGAGCTGAGAAAAACGGGGGGTCAAAAAAGTTAATTTTCATAGTCAATTCCCATAGGACTTTTAGACAGGACTACAGCCCAAACCACTGGATGGAATTACACCAACTTTGGCAGAAAGCTAGCTTTCAGTACACAGTTTATGCTTTTGGTGTAAATCCATCCAGTAGTTTTTGAGAAATTAAAAGAAATCCCAATTTGTATATCTGTGATCACGAAGACTTCGCAGAAAATGATGAACTTGTGTAGGGAAATACACAGCTCTGATTGACTGCCAACTCTTCAAACTGGGGGCATGAGTTATAGTTACCTTAGGGCATGAGTTATAGTTACTTGAGGTAACTCTATAACTGGTGAATTTCTATGGTTTTGTATGTTCAAAATGTGAGCCTAACTATATCGTCCCTATAAACTCTGTTTTTGTAAATTAATTTCTATGTTTTTTTTTTTTATTCTATTTCCTAACTATAATATTCCCTGTTACCTTTGGTGTTTTCAGTGAACATATATATATATATATATATTATTCATTGAAAAAAACATATGTATGTTTATTTTCACCGAAAAAAAGCATCATTCACACCATCAGCTACGCGCCATCCATGCACACGCCAGCCAGCCAAGCACCAATCCACACACACCGCCAACCAAGAGCCAGTCCCTGCACACCTCTGCACACCATGACCAAGTGCTAGTCCACACACATGGCCAGCCAAGAGAAAGTCCACACACACTGCCAGCAAAATGCCAGTACACTAACAGCCAGTCAAACTCCAGTACACGGAAACCGTCACCTGAACTCCAGTTCACACACAGAAACTTTCCGTTATCTAGTGGTTTTCTGCCCCCCTTGGTGGCAGATGAGCCTAAAAGTATTGAAGATGTGCCCCCAAGGGGGCAGAAACAGCCAAGTTGTGTGCCCAAAAAACATGGGATTGATCCTTGCCTATGGGGCAGCTCTCTGACATATCTATAAACAAATCCCTGGTGCCTAGTGGGCTTTCTGCCTCCACAGGGGCGTGGTGGTGGATTGGGTATAATAACCACCATCTGCCCTGCCAGGGGGGACAGAAAGAACGTGCCCATTTTTTTGGGGGGTGGGGGCACCAGCACACCAAATCTAGGAAGCCTCCACCCCTAGAAAAAAAACAATTGTCTCTGCTACCTATTGGGCTTTCTGCCCCACCCCCCCATGGGGAAGATCGTGTCTAATGCCTACAGGAAGACTGTGCTCATTTTTGGGGGGAGTGGCATTGCCAAGGCCATTCTGGGCAGCCCCCAATCCAACTCTGGTGAAGAAAATACTCTGTGGTGCCTAGTGGGCTTTATGTCCTCCAGGTGGAATAGATAGGGGCTTTTTTCCCCATCAAAATACTGTCCTCACTTTTTTGGGGGGGCATACTCCCTGGTTCCTAGTGGACTTTCTGTCCCCACTCAGGGCAGATCGGGGCTATTGCCCCCAGAAAGACTTTGATCATTTTTTGGGGGGGTTGGGGCCATTGCCATGTCCATTCTGGGCAGCCTCCACCCCTACTCTGGTGAAATAAAAATACTCCCTGGTGCCTAGCGGGCTTTCTGCCCTCGGGAGGGACAGATCATGAACTATTGCTCCCATTTGGCTCCTGGGGGGCAGAAGGACTGTGCTCATTCTTTTTGATGGGGCATTGCCGGGCCCATTCTGGACAGCCTCCGCCCCTACTCTGACTAAATAACATACTTCCTGTGGGTTAGTTGGCTTTCTGCCCCCCCCGGGGACAGATCGAGGGCTATTCTCTTCTTCTTCCCTCCGGGGGGGCAGAAAGACTGTGTTCATTTTTTGGGAGGGGTGGGGGCATTGCCAATCCCATTATGGACAGTCCCCACCCCTACCCTGGCTAAAAAACAATCTCTCTGGGGCCTAATGGGCTTTCGGCCCCCTCTGGGGGCAGATCAGAGGCTAATGATTGATTTGGCTGAAAAACATTGCAGGAAGGAAAAGCCCTTGCCCAAGGGGCCTCTTGCCACTCCCTGGTGTCTAGTGGGTGGATCCCTGCTTGGGGATCATCCTCCTGTGGATCCACAAGGGAAGGTATAATTTGAAAGGGGGGATTTTCCCCTTTCTAATGATACCTCTCCCGTCTGTCTCACTGTTTGGAGGGCTGAGATAGCCCTCTGAGCACCGAGGCAGAGAAAGTGAAATAGCTGATTAGCTCATTTCACATTCGTTTTCACTGAAATGATATCAGTTCGCTATGCACTTGGCTCATCATTTCAGTGAAAACCAAAAACAGCCTCGAGAACTCCTGAGGCTATTTTTAGAAAAACTGAATGCCTCTGCCATAAACAGCAGAGGGATTTGGTGGTTGTGTGATGAGGATGGAACTGTTCATTCCTCAGCACACAAGCGCCGGTGCTGAGAATGGAACCGTTCCGACCTCAACACAGAAGGGGTTAATAGAAAGAGCACATTGAGCGTGTGAGTATGCCTTGTTTTTCAGGATAGTGTTATGATGTCAGAGGTAGCCAAAGCAGTAATTGTCTGCTGTGCACCTGTGAGATTGGCAGACACAGTTGCCTTATCTGAATCTCTTTCTTTTATGTTTGGGGGTTACATGGTCCATTTAAAGAGATAAAGTGCATTAACATATAGCCTTAATGTTTTTTATTTAATTTGTGTTGTTGTCGACATGGTTATTTGATGTGCATCTTGCTCTTGTTAAATCCTATCATCCTGATTGCATTGCTGTGACTAAAATGAATATTGTAGGCTTAGTAATGCTATTTTGGCTTGTGCTACATGTTGCATTTCTCTGGGTTGAGGGATTTTGACTGGTAATCTGTGAGTGAACTTTAGGGACCCTGGAAGAAATTGAGTTACTGGTTGAGGGGAGTGAAGTTCTTTTGAAGCAGCAACCACAATTTTCCTCAGTGTGAAGTCTCAAGCAATCCATAATTTACACTTAGGTTAGGCAGTCAGCCTTAACTCAGAGGCCTAAGGCCTTGTGCAAGGGTTGCACAAGTATTTGTGCAACACTTAAAATAATAACACAGTTAAAATTCACCATGTAAGAATCCCAAACCAGTTGAGAAAAGACCAACTTGACAAAGATCAAATCAGTAGGAACAGGGCTATTCAATGTTAAGATGCTGACAAGGGATGCAAGGTTCTGCACCGTGGATGCATCAGTTTCGATGCGGCAATAGACTGCAATGTGGATCTTTGCGGTGGTTTCAATCCATGCAAGAGCATGGTTGCGCCGCACAGCAAAGGAGATGCACCAGTTCTGTTGGATCCACAGAGGCTGGCAGAGCACCTTAGACCCACTTCTGAGGATCCAGGACTGAGATGGCACCACTTGGCAGAGTAGACTCACAAATGTCCATGAGGCTCCCTGAGGCTCAAGTCAGGAGGCCAGCCAACTAGCCCTTAGAGTCATATCGCAGTTCGAGAGTAAGAGATGCAAGTCCAGTCCTTCTCACACAGGAAAAAGGGCACTGCAAGGCAGCAGTCCAGTAAGGCAGTAGTCCAGCAGAGCAGAAGTCCAGCAGTCCAGCAGGGTGGTAGCCCTTCAATGGCACAGCACTCCTTCTTCCACAGGTCCAGAAGTGTACTGAAGAGTTGGTGCCTGGGGACTAATATTTATACCCAGTTGTTCATTTGGAGTAGGGGAGAAGCTTCTAGAGGTTTCCCTTTGATGTCCCCAGACATCCTGCTTTACCTGCCCTTGCTCCAGACTAAATACATGTGATATGCATCCTTTGTGGGGAGGCAAGACACACCCTAAGGAAGTGTAAATGGGGCTGTGCCCATCCAGGAACACCTAAGCTCCATATTGTGTGTGGCTGTCTGAGAGGAAGACACAAAACTAAACTCAGCTACACCCAGTCATATGACCCAGAGACAGGCTGTGGGCAGCAAATGTCTAAGGCAGGGAAATGACAATTTTCTAAAAGTGGCATTTTAAGAATTTGTAATTTGAAACTCCACGTCAACATGTTAGGATTTTTCATTACAATTATAAAGACGCCAAACATGAACTGAGAACCTGTTCCCATTTTGGAAACACTCTCATAAAATGTAATGAGGTAACTCCAATGTTATCCTGTGAGAGAGGTAGGCCTTGCCATAGTGAAAAACAAATGTAAGATTTTTTTCTCTACTAGAACATGTAAAACTTAAAAGTATTTGTCCTCCTTTTTAATACACTGCACTCTACCCTTTGGGCTGTCTAGGGTCTTCCATAGAAGTGGCCTATATGTATTTAAAAAGGAAGGCTTGTGCTTCGTGAAAAGGTTTATTTTGCCAGGTCGAAATGGCAGTTTACAACTGCACACAGAGGCTGCTGTGACAGGCCTGAGACATGTTTAAATGGTTACCTAAGTGGGTGGCACAATCATTGATGTAGTCCTACTAATAGCATATTATTTATATGCCCTGGGTACATGAAGAACCACTTTACTAGGGATTTGCAAGTAGTTAAATATGCCAAATGGGGATGAGCAATGTTACTATTTTCAAGGAGCGAGCACATGCAGTTTAGCACTGGTTATCAATGGTAAAGGATGCAGCATGTGACTCTGAATGGCTCTGCTGTTCGGGTTTATGTATTGCTTCCACACAGTAACACAAAGAGGGCTTAGGAATGGAAAGGATAGGACATCCTGACAGTATGACAGGAGAGGGACCTTACTCAGCCCCGATTCCACTTCCAAGGGCTTTGTCTCCTGCACACACAAAGGGAACTAACACCAGACCTTCCCTGTATTTCTCAACCCCAGATAGTTTGGAGACTTGACAGGAGAAGGGGAACAGGCAGTGCTCCCACACAAAGGCTGGTGCCAGGTATAAATATTGGACATTCAGTACCACTTTTTAGGACACTAGGGGAATAGGAGCTCACTGCCTCACATCACAGCACAGTTCGCCCCTTTGCATTGTGGGAAATGCTGCACAAAGTTTGTGCTTACTTGAATATTAGCTGTAGTTTTTCACCAGAGTTGGTGGACATCGGCCCTCATTGCAGACAGCGGTATTTTGGAGAAGATTACAGCCAACAGGCGGGCGGTACTCTTCCCCAAAATATGACATTGGCGGTTTGGCTCAAGCCAAACAACCAATGTACCACTCCGTCCGCCAGGGTAATAACAGCCGCTGGGCTGGAGACTTCAGTCTCCAGGCAGGCGGCCATCACTGTCCCACCTGCGGGATTATGACCCTGCCTACCACCATGGTTTTCGTGGCTGCCTTACCGCCACGAAAACCATGGCGGTAGGTACTATCAGTGACAGGTGATTCCTTCCCTGTCACTGATAAGGGTCTTCCCCGCTCCCCTCCCCCTCCCCTGAATTCTCTCCACCCTCACCCTCCCACTCCAGAGCCCGCACAACATACATGCACATTCACGCACCATCATACACATGCATATACACACTCATACCCACATTCACCCACACATGCATACATCCATTCAAACACACATCCACACACTGACATACAAACACGCACCCACGCATTCACACAACACAACATACACGCATTCCTCATGTCACACACCGGCATGCACGCACGCACACACAAACATACACCCAACCCCCCCACACACAACACCCCCACCACCTCCTCTCTCTGTGCACCCGACTTACCTGATTGCAGGGGGTCTGCCGGCAGCAGACGGGGCACTGCTGCCAGCAGCAGCGTCCGCCAGGCTGTATCATGTGTCATGATATGGCCTGCGACACTCTACTGGCGTGGTGCTGCTGCTGACAGCAGCACCACCTTTCCACCATCCATCCTTCTGGCAGAATTCCGGCTACAGTCGTAATATGGCGGACAGTAGGTAGCCGCCGAGATGGTGTTTGGGTGGCCGTCGCCGCAGTGGTAGGCGGTCAATACCGTCAATGTTATAATAATAAGACACATTTCTGGTTTTTATCATTCATCAGCAGAGATCAAAAAACAAATTTCATCAGCGGTTGTTGAGAATGCTACCACAGTCCTCTCAGGTCTCAGTACCCCCACTGGCACGCAGGTGCATCTCTAGAAACTCATCAGCTTGTTGGCTCAAGGCAGACTTTTTTTAAAGAAGGGGGGTGATAGCACACTGCCTCACATCAGAGCACAGTTCACCCCTAAATGCAAATTCTGATTCCCACTCCTCAACATCAACGTGAGAAAATTGATTATTAGTTGGGGTGGATGGTAGTTCACCACAAGCAATAATGACACTTTTCATGCTAGGTCCAGTAAATGTTTTCAGTAATTTAAACCAGAGTTCAACCCCTGGAATACAACACATTAAAATGTCATATATTGTACTATACAGGAACAGAGATTACTTTCATGAAAATAATTACACCAAAATGATAAAAATCCAATAAAGGGGAACTGGAGACATACATTTGTAACAGTGGGCAACTTATCGAGTCAGACCAGGAAAAAAAAGGTGAGCTTTGAAGCTGACCATGATGGAGCAGAGTTTGGATAAGTGGCCCAGGGTGCTCCCAGTCAAAGAGTTGCCTTCTTACTTAGAATTTCCCTGAGAAAGTAGCATCCCCAGTGGACCAAGGAAGCAGGCTGCATCCGAAGGCAGGTTTGTCGATGTGGGTCTGCCAAAAGAAAAAGTCTCATTGAAAGCAGTGATGAAGGCCAGAAGCTCAGAAGGGGAAAAGTCTAGAATTTGTATCCAGGAATCCATCAACATTGATTGGATGCTGCTTGACATTGGGTCCGGTAAAGATTTCTACCTTCAAAATTATACTTTTTTCTGGAAAACAGATTTCTTCAATGGGGAAGGCTGCAGGCTGTAGGAGAGAGGCTTCAAAGCTAGTGTATGCCAACGGCATCAAGCCTGTTGAATTGGAATTGCTGCTGTATGGAAGAGGATAGTGGGAGCAGCTGCAAAGCCAGGCCCATTGGGTTTTTAGGTTGGTCCTGGTCCCACAAGGGTTCTCCAGGAGAAATGTCCCAGGTTGTAGGTATAGGCAGGAGGTGTACACTCTGACATCAGCCCAACGGTACAGGATCTCAGGAACAGCACATGAGGTGAAGGACTCACTCCACAGAATCACCAAAATCTTCTTCAGGAGAACCTCCACTTTAAAGGTTATGGTTTGAATTAATATGACCATCTTGCATTTTCTCATCATAAAAAACCACCTGGGAATTTCTGGGACTATAAAAATCATAGAGTAGACACCTGTCTCCTGTTTGTGCCCTTCAGTCAGGTAGCACCTATGTGTCCATCCCAAGGGCTGCCTCTTGACTTGTTGTGTTGTAATATTTATTAAATCTGGTGAGGAGGATGGATTTCACTCTGATACACTTTGTGGACTACACCTAGCACACATGTGTTCTAAGTACAGTGGTCCAGTTGTAATGTGAACAGTTTATAAAACAGGAGAAAGCAGGCAATGTCAGACCATTTATTGCTCCCAATAGGGCGACCAGATTTAGCATTTTCAGTAATCCACACATTTCCTACAGAAAATTGAGATTTGCTTCATAAGGAATGACTGACAAGAGGGATGCAAAAGTAATCAATGTGCTCCATTTTTATATTTTCCCTATTGGTCAGTTAAAGGCACTTTGTTCCGTTGAAATAGTACTTACTATGGGTACAAACTAATCTATTCAGCCTGTGTTGGTGGAACCCTGGTGTTTGCATACTATCTTGGGCCTCCTGCATCTTGAAAATACACTTCATGTCACTTTGATGTCCTGAATGCCGGCAAAATTAATGTATGTAATCTTTGGAGTTCAGTAAAATATGCCCTGTACACCATGTACATGAATGATTGGGGCATTGCATTCCTGAAAAATGTGTGTCCATGCCTCAGGTACTTAAGTTATTATCCTCTGTGCCCATGGAAACAATACCCAAAACCCTGCAGACCACATACCGGAATAATTGGTGCCCTGTACAATGCAAAATTGAGTTTGTTCAACATGATTACGTAATGTCCATAACTGTTTCATTCATGGTCACCACTGCTTCATTTTACATCAGCAAATTGGCAATGATCAATCTCAAGAACTTTTCCACATTTTTCACTTCCCACATAAGCCACATCCCTTTCACTACTTGCCACACTTTCTCTGGACAGACATTCAGTTGTCATGGTTTTGTGTGTGTAAAATCTGAACTTAACTTTAATGTTCCTGTAACCTTTGGATTTTTAGTGAATTTCTAAGGTTTTTTTTAAATTCTGTTGCATAACTATAATGTCCCTGTTAACTCTGTTTTTTTCCAGTGAATTTCTTTTTTTTTAAAACATTAAGTAAGGTGCCCATTGCAATGCATGGTGGGGATGGACCCATGGCTGTGTGGCAGACTTTGTTCTGATATGTGTAATTGTGCCTCCTGCGAATGTGTTTGTGTATCTGGGAGTGTAGTTGTGTTGATTGTTATGGTTGTGTCTTGTGTGGGTGCAGTGTTAGTAGTGTGTGTCATGGACGTATGGCAGTGGGTGTGTTTGGTATGTATGGGTTGTGTTGTGCTGAAATGGCAATGGGTGACGTGTGTTGTGTCGTGTATTGTGCATGGGTACAACATATGGCTAAGGTATAGTGTATTTGTGTGACTTACCTGTAGTCTACAGCCACTGCCATTCTGTGTTGTCCATTTGGTCCAGCAATGGGCTCCCTCTGTCAGAAATCCGCTGGTATGACATCACCCCACAGTGTTTAGAAAAATATATAATATTTATTGGATAAATGCAGGTCAAAACAATTAAAATGCAATAAGTAAATGTTGAGATATCACTGAAAAGTGATATACAGTGTCTTAAGTCTTTTTTTAAAGCAAACAAAGTCTCTTTCAGGCACAAAGTACCTGGTTCCAGTGAAAAATCTCTGCAAAGAACCGCAGAGGAGGAGATGCGTGGAAACAAAGGGTTTTGCGTTGATTTCTCAGGCCGGACACGGCGATGGGTCATTTAGTTTTCACACAGGGACTGCTGTGCGCCAATTTCCGGTGCTCAGTCATGGATCCTCTTCGGGTTGCGGGGTTTTCATACGCCCCGGGGGACGATGCGTGGATTTCCGGCTAGGATGAAGTCACAGGAGCTGCATTGATCTGGGAGGCGTTGCAACACAGTTTCTACTGCACAGCAGGCGCGCGTTCATTCCTCTCTGGAGGTCGGGCTGCGTCGCTCTGGCTCAGCTGTGCGTCGATCAGGTGAGGCAGTGCGTCAGATTTCCAGTTGCTACGCTGGCGCTGCATCGATCTTCTCATTGTGAACACAGGCTTCATCATTCCGGTGAGGCGTGCAGTGAAATTTTCACTGCAGTGCAGGCTGTGCGTCGTTTCTGGCAGGCTGTGCATCGATTTTCACAGCACAAGTCGTTCTTCTTGCAGAGATGAAGTCTTTTTGGTCCTGAGACTTCAGGGAATAGGATGCAAGCTCTAGCCAAGCCCTTGGAGAGCACTTCTTCACCGCAGTCAGAGAGCAGCAAGGCAGCAGGGCAACAGCAAGGCAGCAGTCCTTTTCAGAAAGCAGACATGTGAGTTATTTGAGCAGCCAGGCAGGTCTTCTTGGCAGGATGCAGGTTCTGGTTCAGGTTCTCTTCTCCAGGAAGTGTCTGAGTTGGTAGGGGGAGAGACCCTGTTTAAATACCCAAAATGTGCCTTTGAAGTGGGGGAGACTTCAAAGAGTGGCTTAGAAGTGCACAAGGTCCACTTTCAGTTCAATCCTGTCTGCCAGGGTCCCAGTAGGGGGTGTAGCAGTCCTTGGTGTCAGGGCAGGCTACTGTCCTTTGACATGCAAGTATCAAGCCCTCCACCCTCCCAGCCCAAGAAGACCCATTCAAAATGCAGATGTATGCAAGTGACGCTGAGTATCATGTGTTTGGGGTGTGTCTGAGTGAATGCACAAGGGAGCTGTCAACTAAGCCCAGCCAGACGTGGATTGTAAGGCACAGAATGATTTAAGTGCAGAGAAATGCTCACTTTCTAAAAGTGGCATTTCTAAAACAGTAATATTAAATCCAACTTCACCAGTTGACAGGATTTTGTATTACCATTCTGGCCATACTAAATATGACCTTCCTACTCCTTTCAGATCAACAGCTACCACTCAAACAATGTATGAGGGCAGCCCCAATGTTAACCTATGAAGGGAGCAGGCCTCACAGCAGTGTAAAAACAAATTTAGGAGTTTTACACTACCAGGACATGTAAACTACATAGATACATGTCCTGCCTTTTGCCTACACAGCACCCTGCCCCAGTGGTTGCCCAGGGCACAACTTAGGGGTGACTTATATGTAAGAAAATGGGAGGTTTAGGCTTGGCAAGTACTTTTGACTGTCAAGTCGAATTGGCAGTGAAACTGCACACCCAGGCCTTGCAATGGAAGGCCTGAGACAAGGTCAAGGGGCTACTGAAGTGGGTGGCACATTCAGTGCTGGAGGCCCACCAGTAGCATTTAATCTACAGGCCCTGGGCACATATAGTGCACTTTACTAGGGACTTATAAGTAAATTAAATAACCCAATTGGGTATGATCCAATGTTACCATGTTTAAAGGGAGAGAGCATATGCACTTTAGCACTGGTTAGCAGTGGTAAAGTGTGCAGACTCTAAACACCAGCAAAAACAGTATGTAAAAAGTGGAGGGAGGCAGGCAAAAAGTTGGGGGTGACCACCCTAAGGCTGTCAGGTCTAACAGTTAGGTTCTGAATTTACTCGCACAAAGCCATAGAAATTCAGAAGTTATAGTTATGGTTGATTTAGGCAACTATAACGTGTGCCCTTAGGTAAATAACATGTGCCCTCGCCATGCACTCATGATTAATTGTTTTGCAAATGCTATGGTGATATTATCAATTATCTCATTTAAGATGTCATGACATCATCATATAATATGCGGAGTGATTAACAGAAATTCACCACTTATAGGTAACAGAACTAAAATCTGCAGCCAACCCCCCACATGCAGCCAAACCCAACCTCTGGGTCTGTAAGTGGGTGTTTGAGTGGCTGTAAGAGTGTGAGACTTGGTGTGTGTGTTTGTGTGGGTGTGTATGTGGGTCTGCGAGTGTATGAGTGGGTATATGAGTGCATGCGTGAGTTGCTGTAAAGGTCTGTGAGTGGATGTGTGAGTGGTTTTGTGGGTCTGTGAGTGAATGTGTGACTGGCTGTATGTGTGTGTGAGTAGGTGTGTGAGTGGAAGAGTGGGACTGTGAATGGGTGTGCAAGTGGCTGTGTGGTCTGTGAGCTGGTGTGTGAGTGGTTGTGTGGGTGCGGAAGTGGATGTGATAGTGGGTGTGTGAGTGGGTTTGTGGATCTCTGATTGGGTGTGGTAGTGGTTTTGTGGTCTGAGAGTGTGCCCTTATTTACAGACATTTGGCCTAGGGCAGCACCTCAAGACTTTTATCTGTGCTGCTCTATGCTAAATGTAAGGGCAGGAATGCATTTACAAGATACAGTGCATGCCTATCCTTTCAGCCAGTGCAGAATTTGCAGCTGAGTGCCAATGCAGGCACCCTTACACCATGGTGCAAAGGTGCCTGTGTTATTGGCATGATTTCTTTGTGCAGGAAGGTGCACCTTCCTGCATGAAAACAATCACAAGAGGCATTTCCCTCATTCTATGTGTGCTTCAGAATGCAGCACACGTGGGAAGAGGATAAAATGAGGAGAAATGTTTACATTTCTCCTCATTACGCCTGCTCTGGGGAGGCGTACATTTTTGGCGCTGCTCCAGATTTATGCTATGTTGTAAATCTGGGGCTGTGTAATTAACCATGGGTGTTGAGTGGGCAACACACATGGCATGCCTTCCAGTTACAGTGTGAGGCAAAGCAACAACTTGTGCGTCACTGCCTTACACCATATTCACAAGGTCATGTAGAGCCACACAGGGTGGCTTTGCATGGCCTTGTAGATATGGGTGTGTACTGTGCGTCACTTGAGAGTCAAAAAAAGTGGTGGTCGGGTGGCACAGGGGAGCTTGTAAATTAGTCCCTGGGTGTTTGAGTGCATGTGTCAATTGATGTATGAGTGGCTTTGTGGGTCTGCAAGTGGCTTTGTGATTGGTTTTGGGGGTCTGTGAGTGGGTTTGTTTTTGATTGTATGGGTGGGTGAGTGGGTGTATGAGTAGTTGTGTGGGTGTGTGAGTGGGTGTATGGCTCTGTGAGGTAGTGGTTTTGTGAGTCTGTGGGTGGGTGTGTAAATGAGAAAATGGGTGTGTGAGTGAGTGCACGAGTGGGTTTGAGAGTGGGTGCATGATTTTTTTAATTGAGGTCTGGACCCACAGCTCCATCGCAGACTCACATGGGGGGCCGCTCTGAGCACCATGGAGGATCCACAGATCCTTCTGTGACCCAAAAAATTGTTTTGGGGCAATTTCTGGCACACAAGGATCCCTCCATCAGTCTCTTCAGGTCAGGGGACCTCTACCCTAACTGCTTCGATCACCCCCCCCCCCCGGAACCGAGTTGGTAGTTGGTTACACAAAATGACAGCTGAAACTTTTCTCTCAGTTTGCAGCCAGACAATCACTGCATTGCTGATGGTGTGGGGATCTGTGGATTCACCATGGATCTGCATTTCCACATCTGTAGATCCCCATCTCTAGACATATATAAATTCTTTAATAACTCCTAAACTACTAAACTAGAAAAAGAGATCTTTTAGGACCAAGATCTAGCTTTCAGACAAATTTGGTGTAATTCTGTTCAGTAGTTTTGAAGTTATTAAAGAAGCCCCAGCCACCCTCTGGACATAATAATTTGCCAAGCAAGAAAAAACCTGTCTTCCGGCTCCTGCCTGCTGAGAGTGGACCTTTCATCTGATTTCTTACCCACTATCGAGTGGGTAGGACAACAGATAAACCAATTGGTCCTGCATGCAGGGAGCAACATTTCTTGCTGCTCCCTGCATGCACGAGAAATAAGACTGCAAGGAATTGAGGGTACCCCATGGTCTGTAACAGTCAACAGTTTGCACAAAACTGTGGACTTTTCTTAGATAAATCAGCAGGTGATGATTGAACCTGGCAAGGATGCTTATGCATCATTGTTCCATTGGAGCGCAGTCTCTGCTGTGGTCTCCTGGTGAGAGCAGAGTGCATTCTTCATCCTTTCAATTACCTTGAACATGCAAATGTGCAAAATGACCTCGAAGCTCTGCCCTTTTGGCCCTGCCCCAAACAGGTTAATGGTATGCATCAGTCCTTCCACGATATTCCAGCTTGATGGTCAGCTTAACAAAACGTCCTGTGAGCATTTGTGATGCAGAAGAATATGAGCACATCTCCACCAAACAAAGAAGCACTCACTTAATGTAATTAGCTCACCTGGTGACAGCAGAGTCCATTCTTCATCGTTCTACTTACTACAAGTATGCAAATGTGTAAAACGACCTCAAAGCTCCATCCATTTTCCAGCTTGATGAACAGCTTACCAAAAGGCCTTGTGAATGTTTCTGATGCGGAGTAATATGAGCACATCTCCACCAAACAATGAAGCACTCATAAAGTAATTAAGAGGAGGTACCTTTCTTTGGTGGAGATTCAACTCTTTGTATACTCCCTACATTATCTATATGAGCATTTATGTCAGCACAGATTTCATTAGGAAGACGCTTGGGAAACAGTCAAGGTCTCAAAATTACACCAGTCAAGGTCACTGAAGGCATCACCTTGTGGTCGTTTACATAGGGGTAGAGTAGAATGTGCTCTATACATTTACCCAAGGTAGCAGTAACTAATTAGCCTGTAAAAGTACTCCAGTTGGGTAGGCATTTTGTGCAAAACTTTGGATAAATAAGCAGGTGAGGATTTATTCTGCCACTGATGCTCATTTCAGAGAAATTAAACCTCAACAAAAAGCACTTACAAAGATAAACATAGCAGGTTCACCAGTTGAAGCTCCCTTTCTGTAAAGGACTAATCCTCCCAACCTATAGAACTTATTCAAGGCAAAGCAAGGGTGTTTTCTCTGCAATTCCATATTGAAAAAGGCCTGCATCCAACCCCGTTGGCTGTGCACGGCGCAGGGTTGGGTACCTATGGGAGGTTTCCGGGGGGGTCTGCATCACTGCTACTAAGCCCATGTATTACATCAATAATGACATTTTCTTTGACATTATTGATAATATCACCCCAACATTTGCAATAAAATTATTGATGAGAAAAGTGCACAGCGGGGGAGCAAGTTGCAGTTAACTTAATGCACGAGCTATAGTGTCTTGAGATAAGTATGGTTTTGTGCGTGTAAAATCTGAACCTAACTCTACTGTCCCTCTAACCTTTGTTTTTTTTGTGAATTTCTAAGGTATTTTTTATTTATTTTTCCTCCCTATAATGTCCCTGTACCTATAACCTTTATTTTTTCACTGAATGACAATAAATATAACTCTCTCTCTCTCTGTATATATATATATATACATATATATATATATATATATATTTCCAGCAAATAATAAGCAGGTCACCCTCCCTCTAATTAGCCTCTAATTAGCAAGCATCCAACTGGTTAGGAAAGAACTGTCTCTTACCATTCACAATAACTTACCTTCTGAACCTCTTCTTCTGCTTTACTAAATTACCCAAATTACACAAAATAGCGTTGGATTGCCCTAGTTTTTCTGTGTGTTTCCTGTAGGCGTGAGGTGGTTAAATGTGGTTAACATATTTCCATACAATTTTAACAGTTTGCCACCACAAAGCTGGGCGTGGCAATATTTCTGGGAAAGAAATCCCTGAGAGATGTGTGAAGTCGGAACACTCTCAGTAGTCTCATCTTATCTGCAGCCAAATTTATTTACCATCAGCCACCCTGTGATGAAGGTAAAATCGAAGCAATCGCATAAGATGAGTAGCTGCGTTGTAGATAAAACACAAGAAGTGTGACAAGAATCTTTCACTTCATGAGTAGAGAATGCAACTTGATGGACGACGATGTGCACCATTAAGATTATTAATGCATCTTTTGCTGGGAAAAAATAAACCATGTGTCGTAAAACAGTAAAATATTACATACATGCAGTCTTCTTGTATTCAGTGAGCGACATGCGGTAAAACATTTATTCTGACTGACCTGAAGACTGAGAGGATGAGGAGAGCCAGCAGCAACACTGCCAAAGAGATGGAATAGCCAACAGTGTAGAGTAATTGCAATGTGGAAAGTACTGAGTAGTCTTCGTCCTGAAATCAAACCCAAAGTAAAATAGCATAAAATAGGTGAATATTCAACTGAAAGCTAAAAGAATATAAAAAGAAAATGTGACTACCATTAAAGACAAGTATTCTACTTGAGTTAGGCCCTCATTGCAACATTCCCGTTAACTGCACGAGGAAATCCGTGGACTGTAATTTATTAGTAGATGCAGTAGTACGACATGAATACTCATTTAAGTACTTTTACAGGTCTTTGTGAATCACCTCTGAAAAGTTCAACTCCCTATTAGTAAAAGTGCACAGAGAGTACATTTCCCTTCTTTTTACTGATTGAATATGAATATTCCCTGAATATTCTCATTTTCTTTCTATTTTAGATTTTTGTGCGCTACCTGAAAGGAATATGAAAGTACAACAGTAGTATTACTTTACATATTCCAAAATCCCTTTATGAATAGGCCTGTGAACATATCGTACGCAGCCTACAACAGAAATGTGCCCAGGTTTTTAAACCGTGCATCTACTTTTACCTTTTTCTTTTGCCTTGATTTTTTTTCTTTTTCATTAAAAAATATTTTCCTGTATCTGCTTCTTTCTTATACCTTCCTACGATTATCACATGCATCTAAACCTTGACGGTGTATACCAATTGTAAAGATGACTACTGGAAATTAATTGAAATAATTAAAAATACTTGGAAATATCTAAAGAGTTGCTACTGTGTACGGTGATCCAGTGCTTTATTTTTAAATAATTAAGTGCCAGGGCCCTCGTCAGGAGACCACCACAGCTTGCGCCACATACTGTCTCTGTCAGCGCTGCAAATGTCACAACCTACACAACTTCTAACCTTCACACTGCTACAAGTGTGACATTTCATACTTTTCAAGCCCCCAAAACTATAAGAATGGTCTGGGTCGCAGGTATTAGCTGTTTACAATGTATATTGAATTAGTGAACAACTGTTCTGCTCATTTTTAAATTACAAAACAGCGCCACTATGTGGCAGCTGTCAAGTCCGTGGTTGGCAATTAAGTGTCGTGATGGACACCGGAAACCATCCCTGAATGTGTTTGATCATTCCTCCCGTACCGGCCTTTTGATGCCCACTAGTCTAAACTAAGCACAAAATTACAAGTGTGTAGTGAATGTAAATTACACACACGCACAAGGCTTTGTGAAGCGGATTTGATAGTGTTTAATGCAGAACCTAAACACATGGCAAAGGAAAGCACTTTTTCCTGTGTAGTTATATCTTGAAATCGTTTCTGCCCGTACCGGCCTTTTGATGCCCACTAGTCTAAACTAAGCACAAAATTACAAGTGAGTAGTGACTGTAAATTACACACACGCACAGGTATATCAGATGTTCATATCTGCGATTCATGCTTTGTGAGCCAGCCACATATTATAAATGGCTACATTGAAGATCTTCCCCGACATTTACGCCTGGACACAGCTTCGTGAAGTGGATTTGGTAGTTGATAGACCTGACAGCCTTAGGGTGGACACCCCTAACTTTTTTCCTGCCTCCCTCCACTTTTTGGACACTGTTTTTGCTGGCTTTTAGACTCTGCGCACTTTATCACTGCTAACCAGTGCTAAAGTGCATATGCTTTCTCCCTTTAAACATGTTAACCTTGGATAATACCTGATTGGACTATTTAATTTACTTATAAGTCCCTAGTAATGTGCACTATATGTGCCTAGGGCCTGTAGATTAAATGCTACTAGTGGGCCTGCAACACTGTTTGTGCCACCCACTTAAGTAGCCCCTTTACCTTTTCTCAGGCCTGCCATTGCAAGGCCTGTGTGTGCAGTTTCACTGTCACCTCGACTTGGCATTTAAAAGTACTTGCCAAGCCTAAACCTCCCCTTTCTCCACATATAAGTCACCTCTAATGTGTGCCCTAGGTAACACCTAGAGCAGGGTGCTGTGTGGGTGAAAGGCAGGACATGTACCTGTGTAGTTTACATGTCCTGGTAAGGTAAAACTCCTAAATTCGTTTTTACACTACTGTGAGGCCTGCTCCCTTCATAGGCTAACATTGGGGCTGCCCTCATACACTGTTGAAGTGGTAGCTACTGATCTGAAAGGAGTAGGAAGGTCATATTTAGTATGGCCAGAATGGTAATACCAAATCCTGACTGGTGAAGTTGGATTTAATATTGCTATTCTAGAAATGCCACTTTTAGAAAGTGAGCATTTCTTTGCACTTAAATCTGTCTGTGCCTTACAATCCACATTTGGCTGGGCTTAGTTGACAGCTCCTTGTGCATTCACTCAGACACACCCCAAAAACAGGGTACTCAGCCTCACTTGCATACATCTGCATTTTGAATGGGTCTTCCTGGGCTGGGAGGGTGGAGGGCCTGCTATCACACAAAGGACTGCCACACCCCCTACTGTGACCCTGGCAGACAGGATTGAACAGAAAGGGGACCTGGTGCACTTCTTAGCCACTCTTTGAAGTCTCCCGCACTTCAAAGGCACATTTGGGTATAAAACAGGGCCTCTGCCCTACCTCATCAGACACTTGCTAGAGAAGAAACCTGAACCAGAACCTGCATCCTGCCAAGAAGAACTGCCTGGCTGCCTAAAGGACTCACCTGACTGCTTTCTACAAAGGACTGCTGCTTTGCTTTGCTGTTGCCCTGCTGCCTTGCTGAACTCTTGCCTTGCTGCTGAAGTGCTCTTCAAGGGCTTGGATAGAGCTTGCCTCCTGTTCCCTGAAGTCTCAGGACCAAAAAGACTTCTCTTTTTCATTTGGACGCCTTGTGCGCCTAAAAATTTGACGCACAGCTTGCTCCGGGGTGAAACATTCACCGCACGTCGATCCGGAAGGACGCCGCTCGACGCAACGCCTGCGGTGCGACCGGAACTTCGACGTGCGGCCTCGCCTGGACAACGGCGCCTGACTTCAGAAAGGAAATCGTGGCGACGCCTGCCGTGAGGGAGAAGATTCCACGCACAGCCCACCGGAATGATGCGCAGCCAGAAAACAAGCATAGGATTCCACGCACAGACCCCGGGACATCTGGTAATCCCGCGAACCACAGAAGGAGACTGTCCGTGCGCCGGAAAACGACGCACGACTTCCCCGCGTGAAAAATAACGACGCAAGTCTGTGTGTGTAGAGGAGAAACCAACGCACACACCGTTTTTCCACGTATCTCTTCCTCTGGGGCCCTTTGCGGACCGTCCACTTTAAACCAGGTACTTTGTGCTTGAAAGAGACTTTGTTTGCTTTTTAAAGACTTAAGACACTTTGGGGGTTATTACAACTTTGGAGGAGGTGTTAATCCGTCCCAAAAGTGACGGTAAAGTGACGGATATACCACCAGCCGTATTACGAGTCCATTATATCCTATGGAACTCGTAATACGGCTGGTGGTATATCCGTCACTTTTGGGACGGATTAACACCTCCTCCAAAGTTGTAATAACCCCCTTTATATCACTTTTCAGTGATATCTTTACAAATTCATATTGCATCTTTGATCTTTTTTGACCTATAATTATCCAGATAAATATTTTATATTTTTCTAAACAATGGGTGGTGTATTTCTGTGGTGCTATATTGTGCTATTGTATGATTTATTGCACAAATACTTTACACGTTGCCTTCTAAGTTAAGCCTGACTGCTCGCGCCAAGCTACCAGAGGGTGGGCACAGGATATTTTGGATTGTGTGTGACTTACCCTGACTAGAGTGAGGGTTCTTGCTTGGACAGAGGGTAACCTGACTGCCAACCAAAAACCCAATTTCTAACAGTAGTGTTTAAATGCAGACCCTAAACACATGGCAAAGGAAAACACTTTTTCCTGTGTAGTTATATCTTGAAATCATTTCTGCGGCAACGATTGCAAGTTAGAAAATGCATTCGTGTTTTTTGTGATAAAAGTACTGTTTTATATGCCACTTGACCCTGGATGCAGGTTTCACGTTATT
Source organism: Pleurodeles waltl (assembly GCF_031143425.1). Taxonomy (NCBI): domain Eukaryota; kingdom Metazoa; phylum Chordata; class Amphibia; order Caudata; family Salamandridae; genus Pleurodeles; species Pleurodeles waltl. The sequence goes on from NC_090446.1 coordinate 1,256,305,122, forward strand.
GGAATGCTAAACTGCAGGTCTAATATTTTCTCCTTCACGTTGCACTAAATTAAAAAAACAATAGCTTAACGTTACCTATTCAAGCCAATACATAATTTAAAATGCCTCTTGCATTCACCCTAAAGTTCGTATTCTCGCATGTATCCATTCATGTCTTCCTTGATTTAAAATCATTTAACAGTGTGAAACGGAACATATAGTTGAGTGTCCACTTAAAGGGTGTGGAAAGTACACATTTGGAACACACTGCCTGTTTCTCAAACCGACGTATGCCCCAAAATTGAAATTTGGGGGAAATGGTTCATCTTACAGGTTTAAAAGCACATTTTGTGTAAACTAAAATGACATTACACATCACTCTGGAGAATGTAAAGTAGTATTCTGTCACAGACCCTTACATGCTTTTGTGAATTGGCACCAAACCAACTAAAATGGGAATAACATTTGGACATTCAGGGAATATTCAAATACCATTATAAAAATGAGAAAGGAGGGTGCCCTCTTTGTGCTTTTATTAGTAAGGAGTTTAACATTCAGGAGTCAATTAATAAAGGCTGCATCTCGTGCTCATAAATTCGTTATTGATGTGGTCCCCAGAAATGATTTACTGAGACATAAAATGATACCATGTGATATAAATATGCGTTCATAGGGCCTAATTCACCAAAAGGGAGATACTTACTATTGTAATGTTACACCTATATTTTAGGAGCATTTACAGTTTTTTTGCAATTCAGAGAGGATGCCAGTATGGCTGTTGTAAATGCACAACTGTTTTAATTTTGTTTCTTAATTCCAAGCCTCTCATATGCGAAAGCATGTCCACATACATAAATACAAGTTTACTTTCACAAATTCTTGCAAGAGTCTATTTACTCTTTATTCCTTCTGCTACACCCCTAGTAGTTTTGTGAGTGTTCCCTCGATGTAGACACCTTGATTCAGCGTAGATCTGTAACTTTCTTCCAGGTTGGATGTGTGCCCTGTACACGTTTGAGAATAACCACGCTAGTTGTGGCTCACACTAATGTTGGGGCTCCACCATCCTTGATTCCTGACCCTTTTTATTACACCAATAGTAAACAACATAGTCACTGTTGGTGTATCTAAAAAAGAATCGACCCACAGGTTGAGCAGCAGGCAGGATTGGCTTCAAAATATTTTATATTGTGAGTTAAATGTATGGAAACTATAAAACACATTTAAAATATATATTTATTGTCTATAAATATGTTGATCTTTGTACATTATAAACAACTTCAATGCATTTAACCCCTTAGCTGCTGGGCTGTTTCCCCCACCCAGTGCTGAGCCCTCCTTTGGCTATTTAGGGTAGTTTGCCCTTAGGCCTTCATAACTTTTTGTCCACATAAGCTATCCACACCAAATTTGCGTCCTTTTTTCCAACATCCTAGGGATTCTAATGCTATGCATAGTTTGTGGTTTCCCCTGGAGGAGACCAAGAAATTAGCCAAAATACAGTGAAAATTTTGTTTTTTCCAAAAAAATGGGAAAAAAGGGCTGCCGAAGAAGGCTTGTGGTTTTTTCCCTGAAAACGGCATCAACAAAGGGTTTCTGGTGCTAAAATCACCATCTTCCCACCTTTCAGGAACGGGCAGACTTGAATCAGGAAACCGCATTTTTCAACACAAATTTGGCATTTTACTGGGACATACCCCTTTTTTTCTATTTTTGGTGCTTTCAGCCTCCTTCCAGTTAGTGACAGGAATGGGTGTGAAACCAATGCTGGATCCCAGAAAGCTAAACATTTCCGAAAACTAGACAACATTCTGAATTCAGCAAGGGGTCATTTGTATAGATCCTACAAGGCTTTCCTACAGAAAATAACAGCTGAAATAAAAAGAATATTGAAATTGAGCTGAAAACAACAGCCATTTTTCTTTATGTTTTACTCTGAAACTTTTTCCTGCAATGTCAGATTTTTTAAAGCAATATACCGTTATGTCTGCTGGACACTTCTGGTTGCGGGGATGTAAGGGGCTTATAGGTTCATCAAGAACCCTAGGTACCCAGAGCCAATAAATGAGCTGCACCTTGCAATGGGTTTTCATTCTACACTTGTTATACAGCAATTCATTTGCTGAAATATAAAGATTGAAAAATAGGTATCAAGAAAACCTTTGTATTTCTAAAATGGGCACAAGATAAAGTGTTGAGAAAAAGAGGTTATTTGCACATCTCTGAATTCCGGGGGGGCCATACGAGCATGTCAATTACAGGGCATTTCTCAAATAGACGTCTCTTTTACACACATTTGGAAGGAAAAAAAGTAGAGAAACACAAGGGACAATAACACTTGTTTTGCTATTCTGTGTTTCCCCAAGTCTCCCAATAAAAATGGTACCTCACTTTTGTGGTTAGGCTTAATGCTCGCGACAGTACACACAACATGGGCACATCACATTTTTACATTGAAATCTGACGTGTTTTTTGCAAAGTGCCTAGCTGTAGATTTTGGCCTCTAGCTCAGCCGGCACCTAGGGAAACCTACCAGACCTGTGCATTTTTTAAAACTAGACACCTAGGGAAATCTAAGATGGGGTGACTTGTGGGCCTCTCACCAGGTTCTGTTTCCCAGAATCCTTTGCAAACCTCAAAATGTGGCCCAAAAAACACTTTTTCCTAAAATTTCGGTGACAGAAAGTTCTGGAATCTGAGAGGACCACAAATTTACTTCCAGCCAGAGTTCCCCCTAGTCTCCCGATAAAAATAGTACCACACTTGCGTGGTTAGGCCTAGCACCCGCGGCAGGAAATGCCCCAAAACACAACGAGGACACATCACATTTTCCCAATGAAAACAGAGCTGTTTTTCGCAAAGTGCCTTGCGGTGGATTTTGGCCTGGAGCTCAGCCAACACCTAGGGAAACCTATCAAACCTGTGCATTTTTTTAAAACTAGACACCAAGGGGAATCCAAGTTGGGGTAACTTGTGGGGCTGTCACCAGGTTCTGTTACCCAGAATCCTTTGCAAACCTTAAAATATGGCCACAAAACACCATATCCTCTCATTTGGAGGACAGAAAGTTCTGGAATCTGAGGGAAGCTACAAATTTCCTTCCACCCAGCGTTCCCCCAAGTCTCCCGATAAAAATGCTACCTCACTATGTGGGTAGGCCGAGTGCCCGCAACAGGAAATGCCACAAAACACAACGTGGACACATCACATTTTCCCAATGAAAACAGAGCTGTTTTTTGCAAAGTGCCTTGCAGTGGATTTTGGCCTGTAGCTCAGCCGACACCTAGGGAAACCTATCAAACCTGTGCATTTTTTTAAACTAGACACCTAGGGGAATCCAAGTTGGGGTAACTTGTGGGGCTCTAACCAAGTTCTGTTACGCAGAATCCTTTGCAAACCTCAAAATTTGTCCAAAAACACTTTTTCCTCAGATTTCGGTGACAGAAAGTTCTGAAATCTGGGAAGAGACACAAATTACCTTCCACCCAGCGTTCCCCCAAGTCTCCCGATAAAAATGGTACCTCACTTGTGTGGGTAGGCCTAGTGCTTGTGAAATGAAATGCTTCAAAACACTATCTGGACACATCAAAATTATCAAATACAAAAGTACCTGTTTTTATGGGGGGGCACCAGCGTTTTTGGTCCGGGGCTCAGCAGCCATCTAGGGAAACCTACCAAACCCAGATATTTCTGAAAACTAGACACCTGAGGGAGTCCAGAGACGTGTGACTTGCGCGGATCCCTCAATGTTTTCTTACCCAGAATCCTCAGCAAAACTCAAATTTAGCTAAAAAAAATCAAATTTTTCCCACATTTCTGTGTGGTATCACCACACCCGGAAAAAGGTCCTACCACCTAACGTTCCCATCAGTCTCCCAGTAAAAATTATACCTCACTTGTGTGGGTGGGCCAAGTGCCTGTGACAGGGAAGAGCCAAAAACATGTCGAAATTGAGAGGGAACCAAAGCGGGTCCAAAAGGGCAGTTTGAAAAAAACATTTTTAGGCTGACAAGTGCAGCAGAATTTTTATTGGTATAGATGAGACAATGTTGGGTGGTAGGAATTTTGTGGATTCTTGCAGATTCCGGAAGGTTCCATCACAAAAATGTGGGAAAAATGTGAGATTTCCAGCATAGTTGGAGGTTTGCAGGGCATTGTGGGTAAGAAAATGGTGCAGGGTACATGTGAAGCACACCACCCTGGAATCAACCAGATGTTTAGTTTTCAGGTGTGTCTAGGTCTTGTGGGCTTTTCTACATGGCAGCCCTCACCATTCTAAGTGGGATGATTTTAAGAGTTAGCCAAGCTCTCATGGACCAAATGTAAATCCAAAACCCAAATAATCAAATGTCCTCTTGTTTGCCATGTGATAAGATGTTTTAGTGTGCGAGGGAGAGCTGAAAGACTGTTACCTCCTTCACTTGGAGTGGGAGCATAACCAGGCCCATACTGATTGGTATCCACCACCCCACAATTTTTTGTTTTTTTTAATTACCTGGCATCTAGTAGACTTTCTACCCCCCTGGGTGTGGATTGGGGGTAATAGCCAAATCTGCCCACTGGTGGGAAGAATAACTTTGGCCCTATTTATTTGGGGAGGGGGTATGGCCATACCCCCACCCTCTTATTTTGAAAAAAAAAATCTTCCCTGGTCTCTGGTGGGCTTTCTGTCCCCCATGGGGGAAGATGAGCCTTCCAAATATAGTCTGATCTTCCCCCAATGGGGGGGCAGATATGGACAACAGTAATGTCCCACATGGGGAGCGACCCTTGCCCAAGGAGCTGCCCCCAAACAAAACACACACATACACACACACCAATCACTGGTGTCTAGTGGTTTCTGCCACCCTTGGGGGCAGATTGGCCTAAACCAAATAGGCTGAATGACCTAAATACAATTTGACCACCAGGGGAGCGACCCTTGCCTAAGGGGAAGAGGTTGCTCCCCTAACATAAAAACACAAAGTAAATAAAAATATATATATATCCCTGGTGTCTAGAGGTTTCTACCCCCCCCTGGAGGCAGATCGGCCTATCTGCCTCCAGGGGAGGCAGAAAAGGCCTAAAAATATTTCGCTCCCCCCCCCCCCCGGGAGCGGCCATTGCCCAAGGGGCCACTCCCCCTATGCGTAAGTATAAATAAAAATTACAATTCCCTGGTGTCTAGTGGTTTCTGCCCCCCGCTCCGGGGGCAAAAATGGCCTAAAAATAATTTGGCGACCCTTGCCTAAGGGGTCGCTACCCACACATAAAAAAATAAAAAATAAAAATATCTCTGGTGTCTAGGTTTTTTTTGCCAGAAATGGCCTCAAAATATTTTGCCCCCCCCATCCCTGGGAAGCGGCCCTTGCCCAAGGGGCCGCTCCCTTTATGGGTAAGTATAAAAAAATAACAAATTCCCTGGTGTTTAGTGGTTTCTGCCCCCCCGGGGGCATATTGGCCTAATTATATTAGGCCCTGGGGGCAGAAATTACCTAAAAATAAATTGGCCCCCCGAGCAGCGACTCATGCGGAAGGGGTCGCTCACCACATATAAAAAGAAATAAACAAAAAAAAATTAGCCCTCGTGTCTAGGGGTTTTCTGCCCTCTTGGCCCCCTGGGGAGCAGCCCTTGCCCAAGGAGCCACTCCCCTTATGCGTAAGCACGATAAAAAAATTCTCTGGTGTCTAGTGGTTTAATTATATTAGGCTGCTCTGTCCCCAGGGAGGAACATGAGCATAAGGCCAGTAAGGGACATTCTCTGGGAGCCAAACTCAAATTTCTCCTGCTTGGAGTTTTATTACCCAAACCAGTGGCTTCACTGAGTCTCGTAGAGTGGCTATGTGACCTCTTTGGCCAAAGACTGAAGCCTTGCTCAGCAGAGGATTTTTTACTTCCATTTCAGATAGTAGGTTTTTAGGTTAAACTGGTGTTATGTAATGCTTACCTTCGAGTCTGGCGATGGTGGGGTTGTGTTTCCTCTGTGGTCTAGTTGCAGCAGCGATGGCAGGTCTTGTCCAGTCGTGTCCAGCCAGAAACTGAAGTGGAAACTGGAAAAGAGGTAGGTTTTTACCTCATTGCCTTTCCAATCTGCCAACTCAGGTGTGGAGGTAACACCATCATAGTTGCCTTGATCGGAAGTCACGTAGTGATTGACTTGGCAGGAACAGTGGCTGGAGTCCCCCCACCAGCCACTATTTCCAATGGAGCTGTCGATTTGTGGTGAGATTCGTGGTGGAGGCAGTGGGACTCGGGCGGTTTCTCGCCTCTGGTCCTGCCAACATCTAACTTGGGTGGGAAGACCGCCAAGACAGCAGTCAAGTTTTCTGATTGAAAACCTATGGCAGGACCATTACTGCTAAGATCTAAATCAGGCCCTAAGTCTTGGTCTGCAGTGGAAAGAGGTGGGTAGTCAGGTTGCTGAGGCTCATAAACAAATCTTTTCAGAGGGACTGAAACCTGGTGCATAGTATCTGAAATATTAATCTGTGCTCAATTTAAAGCCAGTGCAGTTGTCTTACTGTCTGGGTGATATAGAAATTCTTCTTAGGTTTACACAGATTCTCAACAAGTGTTTCTAAATTCTCCTGAGGTTCTGACTTTCTGAATACCTGATTACGCTGGTTAAACTCCAGTAGTGTAATTTCTTAGGCTGATGCTGACTCATGTACCTTTGAACGTTATCTAAAGTATGTGAAATGTATTTGCAAGTTATGAGATGCACCTTCATTTTATCTCTGAATCAAATGTTTATATGTCTTATCCTAGGTAGAAACACTCATTGGAGAGTTTATTCTCTAGGTATTTTACTTTTACACCACTTGTGAGGTTTGTGCTGTCTTTTGGCAGAATTCAACAAAAGATAAATATGTTAATCATTTTAGTGAAACAGTCATTATAGTTTAGGGAAATACACATACAGTAAGGGGAATCTTCGTTTTCCCCTTGCTACCAAGAGATCCGAACCATCAGTGGTCACATCATATAACATAAGGAATACAAGTGGTACCTTTAGAAACAGCCACAGTATGGGCCAGTCTGGTATCTTAAATTGTTCAAGAACTGGGCCAGAGCTACCTTGCCACCTTAGACAGAAGTAAATGGTTGCTTTTCATTGGAACTTTTTAGCCATGGGCTTCTCATTCGAACTTTAGTCATGGGTCAACTTTGTCCGGAAATGTAGCAACATTTGTTGGGGAACATAACTCAACAATATACAGAAAGCAACATAACAACACAAATAAAACAAAGCAGAGCACAACACAACAAAACAAAACAGTGAAAAAAGAACATAACCTCAGTACATCACAATATCACATTACATTGCAATAATGCAGCAACAAAAGCACAGCTGCACCAAAATAACAGAACACGTCACCACCACAACAAAATATCACATGTGAATAGGCCCAAACCTGTATGTTACACATTAGCACCTCCAGAAAAATGCTTTGATAAAACAGTCTTGAAAAGTAAAAGACGGATTCCTTATAGTAGCAGTATGTTAATTATGTGGAATGATTTTGAAGGCGTTTGAGGAGTTTTTTCACTACAAGCATTCCATTGGTTATGCTGCTTGTAGAGACAATCCTCACAAAATAAAGATAAATTAATCAAAAACTTCAAATAAGAATCAGAGATGAAATGCTTCTAAATCTCTCATAAACAGTGACCTGATTAATTGCAATATGTGCTCTAACTGTTTTGATTCCCGGGCCACTTGTACTGAGGACTAAGGGCCTCAGTACGAGTTTGGCAGTCATGAGACAGCCAAACTTGCAGTGGTGGTCAGACCACCCTGGCTTCGGAGGTCCGACTGCCAAATTACGACTGTGGCAGTCGGACCGCCAAGGGGCCCCTGTCCACGCCAAGAACATGGTTCCCAACGACATGACGTTGGTTGGGCTTGCAACCAGTCATGGCAGCACTAAACTAAGCACCGCCTGTCTGATTACAACCCCTCTTTCTGCCAGCCTTTTCATGGCGGTGAGTGCACCATGACAAGGCTGATGGAAAGGAAGTGCTGGGGGCCTCAGCTGGGCCCATGCACTGCCCACAACTATGTTGTGGGCAGTGCAGGGACCCCCTGCCCAGCACCTTCAAAATGTGCAATCATTCCGAGGATGCTGGAGTGTTAGGCTATTGGCCTCGGCACCCTTAAGGGAGCTGAGACCAATGTCCAAACACTTTTCTTGCTGGTCAGCCCAGCGGGAACACAAATTGCAATGTTCCCGCCGGTCAGTCCGACGGGAACATTGTAATACACTTGGGGGAACATCACTGCTACAGCAGTGCATCCTTTTCATGAGTTTGGAGGTCCCGTGGTGGGACCGCCAAACTCATAATGATGCCCTCAATGTTATATGGGCATGCAAAGCAACTCATCAAGGCAACTTGCTGCACTGTATTACATGAACGAAAGAGAGCCGAAATGCACCATATCTACTAAGCCATGACACATTTTTTGCTGTCTCCCTGCTCTGGCACCGATGCAGACACACTTGCGCCATGGTGCATGGGAGCCTGTGTTATGAGCAGGATTGTTTTTGTGAAGGAAGGGATGCCTTCCTTTACATAAATAATCTTTAAAGGCAGAATGCAGCATACATGTAAAGAGGAAGTAGCTAGGAGAAATAAATGCATTTCGCCTTGTTATGCCTTGGTCCTTGGGCTGGGAGGTGCACCATTTTGACGCATTCCCAGGACTAAACCTAAGTAAATCTGGGATTGTGTCAAAAACCATGGGTGGAGTCGTGGGAATGCCCATAATCCTCTCATGGAACACCTCCCTGCTGCAAGTTAATGCAAGGCAGCACTATGCTTTGGATTTGCTAAACCACACAGAACCACGCATGGTGGCTTTGAGTGGTTTAGCAAATCTCACTAAGACTTGCATTGCCTTGCGATGACTTGCATCACATAAGGGCAACGCAAGCCCTTAGTAAAATGGCCCACTGGTCTTTTGTGTATATATGACAGTATTATAAAACTGTAATGCTTTGTGTTTACTGCACTGCCTGAAAGACATTTGCTTTACATCCATGAAGTGCACTTAGGTATCCCGCCCTGAAAACAATGGGGCACGACTGACCAAAAAAACAATTCTTGTAAAATTTGCAGTACACAAAATAGTAGTCTTTGTTAGGGCAAAAAAATGAAAATTCAATGTACTTATTCAGTGCTTATTTGATCCGGTGGCACTCGTTTTTGGGCACATCAGATATTGCCCACTAGCAAGAGATATAAAAACAATCAATCGGGAAAGAAGGAAGGAGACAAAATGGAAAAACGTACATAAAAGCAGAAACAGGGATCGGCAAAAAGTGAGATTAAAGGGGAAGAGTGTATTGCAGGGATAAGTGAAGTAAATTCAAAGCTAAGCAGCCTTGGTGCATCCATTTTTAATAACTGCGTCAGAGCAGAGCTTTCGGCACCGGCATTGATACTTTTACAAATTCAATGCTGACTAAAGTGCGTTGTGAGTCCTCGTCTATTGTGATTTGCAAAGCTCATATCGGTGGCCCTGACGAATCCCCAAGGAAATGGGTCGGCAAAGGGGTGTTCTCGTTGTCCTTGTGACTCACAAATAATAGGATGGTTAGTGAGTGACCTTGTCAGCGGGGAACCATTCACACAGTGCAAGTTGTCGGAGAAGGACATCTTTCACTGTGCGGTTCAGAACTGCCATTATAGTAGGGCTGTGGAAAGTGATAACATGGCATGCTCAATGCCTGGTAAATACTGCAGTCGATGCCCCTTCCTCACTTACAGCACACAGCCAAAGAGAAGGCAGAGACAGTCGTCTGCAGACTCTCTCAGGCTTCCATCTCGGAATTTACAGCAGGTAGCAAGGATTAGCAGAGTGAGTCTGCTTTAGGAATATAGATAAGGCAAGAATTCTGGGAATCCTTGTGAATCATCTTTTTATTGTGCTGTATTGGCCCCTCAGTGCAGTGCAAAGCGGTTGCTGGTTCACAGCTCATAAGCTGCACTGACACAACACTAACCAGCCACGCTCAAAGAACTATACATAGCACTATTATAATAAACAATGCTTTAAGCTTTTCTTTGATCTATACATTAATATCAACATCTATCCGCGCTTGTTATTTATTGCGCAGTACCTGTACTAGTTAATACAAACAGTTAATAATAATGCATTTCCATTTCAAAGAGGGATTGCGATTATTAAAATATTAAGGGCAAGAAAAGCTGTCCTACTCACATTTTGATGAAAGAGATTATTCTCTGTGCATTCCGAGAGGTCACGCCAAATGTTTGTAGAGTTTTCCATAGTCTGCCAAACTCCCTGATCAGAGCAGAATCTGTATACATATCCCGTGCGTCCTAAAAGTAAACAGAGCTTAAGGCAAAAGGTAAATACACACTGTCGACTGTATACATTAGAGAACTTTGATATATGCATTACATTCCGCACCAAAGAACTGCAGACCAGAACCTGCAGGTGCGTTTTATCTCCTTACTGCACCTTCCAGTGGACCTTCTGCAAATGCCTTCGCCTGGATCGAGTTCCAGCATAATGTCATTGTGTGCATTTGCCTGAAAATCTGCATCTTCCTCCTAGTTACCCCTGCTCCTTACCTGATGCTTGTGACTCTCTCCTTCCTTGCCTACAGCACTCCCCTTCAGCCCACCCACTCCTCTCTGTTCTCCTCCCCGCTACCAGGACCTACTTGACAGTGACTGCAGCTTGGACCAGCCATTAAGCAGATGTCTAGTCCTCCATGGACTTCCCTGCAACCAGTCCTCTGACCTGGTCCTGGCTCCAGTGGATCAGGCAGCCACTTTGCCTCTTTCGTTCTCGCTTTCTCACACACATGTTTCTCTCTCTCTCTCTCTCTCTCTCGCTCTTGCTCTTTTCCTGTGACTTTTGTGCAATATCTTTCACACTTTGGCCTTTTCTCTCTCTCTCTGACATTTGTGTCATTTCTCTCGCTCTTTGTGCCTTTTCTCTTACTCTCTGTGTGAAATTTGCTCTTTTTGCGAGTTCTCGCTCTTTCTGCCATTTCTTTCTCTGAACATTGAGGGGCAAAATATCGAACGGCAAGTGCATATAGGGAAGTACAAATTTATCAAGCTTAACTCCACTTGTATGTACCTTGAAAATATATATATCTCTATGGTACATATATTGGGAGTTATGTAGAGAAAATCTATGATATTTTGTCATAGATAATGACATGCCTAGATCTTCGAATTCCTTGTGAGGGAGCATCCCCGTCCAGCCTAAATAGGGTAGGGCAATTAGAGGAAACCTTCATTCGATAGAGCTAATGGGGACTCCATCGACAGAAAGCTGACAGCCCCCCTGACCTAAGTAGGGCAGGCAGACTGTCGGTTTGGCAGACAGGGTATCCAGTTACATTTTCAATTGATAACCCTGTCGGCAAAGCTCTGAATTACCCCTTAGTCACTTTCTTTGGAAGATAAAATTGTCCAGTGTAACAGGGCTGGAAGCTGCAGCTGGGCGGGGCTCCATTAGGACTGATACCTTTAGTGCAATGTCCTGCTGAAACTATTTTCAGTAGGTCAAAAAGATCTGACTGTTTTTCTTGCCTGTCACAGGTGTGACCTTCCTGGGCAGCCTCAGCACCCTGACCCAGTCCTCCTGTTCCACTTTTCTTCAGTAGATGGAAATTATCTTTCTGGTCATTCCTGCAATCCCCAGTTCCTCAGGACAGGCCTTTAAGCACCAGGTCCCTGTCTATCTAGATCTCCTGCAGAGTCCAGGCCATTGACACCAGATGAGGACTCTCAAAGTGAGGAATCTTTCTGCTTTTCATATTCTTGAATGGGGCAAACATGAGGGCAATGACTTGACCTTTGAAGAATAGTTCCAGTCCCTGGGTGTAAGCAGGAGTCAGGAGTCCTTGAATCCTTTTGTTCCAGCAGCAGTCAGACTCAGGAGTCTTTATTGTTGCAGCAGGAACATCTTCTTCAGGTGGATATTCCCCAGTCTCGGAATGTTCTGAATAGGTGTTTGTTGAGGTACCAACTGTATCCTTTGCACAAGCCAGTAATGACAGAAACTCTGCCACCTAATCCTAACTTCTCACAGCCTCCCACCTCATTTTGCAGCACTTCCGCCTTGTTGTAATGGAAAATTACCCAAGAGCTACTGTTTCAAGATTACAGAATGCTTCTGCTCAACTTCTGCAGAATGCTTCTGCTCTAACTTACCTTTATTTCCTTAGCCCCCACCCATTTGTAGATGAATTCTTCTCCTCCTGACAATCAAGGATCCAATCAATCAAATATTTTTAATGCACGGTACTCACCCATAGGGTCTCAAGGCGCTGAGGGGTTAGATCCTCAATGTTCAGTCCAAGAACAAGTTCTTGAGGTCCTTCCTGAATTGGGGTAGTGATGGGGACTGTCTGAGGTGAAGAGGTAAGATGTTCCAACCTTTTGCTGCCAGGTAGGTGAAAGATTTTCCTCCAGCCAAGGACTTCTTTATGTTGGGTACGTTGGTGAGCGACTGCTGGGAGGAGTGGAGATGTCTGGAAGGGGAGTACCAGGTGATGCGGCTGTTGAGGTAGCTGGGTCCGATGTTGTGGAGGGCTCTGTAGGCATGTATGAGGAGTTTGAAGTTGATCCTCTTCTCGACGGTGAGCCAGTGGAGGTCTTTCAGGTGTTCTGTGATGTGTTCTCGGCTGGAAATGTTCAGAACGAGTCTGGTGGCAGTGTTCTGAATTTGTTGCAGCTTGCTCAGGTTGTTCTTGGAGGTTCCGGCATGGAGGGCATTGCTGTAGTCACGTCTGCCCATGATTAGGGCGTGTATCACGGTTTTTCGGTTGGTTGGTATCTGTTAGAAATGGGGTCTTTGGTTGACTGTAAGGTTACCCCCTGTTCAAGCAAGGACCCTCACTCTAGTCAGGGTAAAAGAGAATCACCCTCAGCTAACACCTGCTTACCCCCTTGGTAGCTTGGCAGAGCAGTAGGCTTAACTTCAGAGCGCTAGGTGTAAAGTATTTGTACCAACACACACAGTAACTTAATGAAAACACTACAAAATGACACAACACCAGTTTAGAAAAATAGGAAATATGTATCTAAACAAAACAAGACCAAAACAACAAAAATCCAACATACACAAGTCAAGTTATGAATTTTTAAAGATTAAACTCAAAAATAGCGCTTAGAAACAAAAATGCTTTGATGAGATGTTAACACGGCATCGTGACGGAGTTGTTCCCAACAAGTCGACACCAGCGGCGCCGGATACGGAGTCGTGTAGACCCCCAAGTACCGTACCTTTGGTGAAGAGTGAAAACAAGCCGATGCGCGAAGTCGGGGATCGCGGCGTCTGTGCGAAACGTTGTATCCGTGCACTTCGAGCGGCGTCTGTCATGACTTGGTGCGGCGACTTCCACGGAGTCGCGGACTTCAGCGGGGCTGCAGCGGCGTCGGGCCTGCGAAGAGCGTCGCGTTCCAGCGAAGGTCACGGCGTCGGGTGCAGGCGGCGTCACCGGATTCAGCAGCGGCGTTGGTCCAGAGTCGTCCGAAGTCAATTTCCTTGGATTTCCACCAGCTTTTCTTTCAAGGGCCCAGGGACTGGATAGGGCACCATTTGTCAGAGCAGGAGTCTCTCCAGAGACCCCAGGTGCTGGCAGAGAGAAGTCTTTGCTGTCCCTGAGACTTCAAACAACAGGAGGCAAGCTCTGACTCAAGCCCTTGGAGATTTCTTCACAAGATGGAAGGCACACAAAGTCCAGTCTTTGCCCTCTTACTCTGGCAGAAGCAGCATGGCAGGAAAGCTGCACAAAGCACAGTCACAGGCAGGGCAGCACTTCTTCCTCAGCTATCAGCTCTTCTCCAGGCAGAGGTTCCTCTTGGTTCCAGAAGTGTTTCTCAAGTCTATAGATTTGGGTGCCCTTCTTATACCCATTTTAGTCTTTGAAGTCACCTTTCTTCAAAGGGGACTCACACCTACTTGTGAAATCCTGCCTTGCCCAGGCAAGGCATCAGACACACAGCAGGGGCTTGGAGCCGGCATTGTCAGAGGCAGGCACAGTCCTTTCAGATGAGAGTGACCACTCCACCCCTCCCTCCTAGCGGAGATGGCTAATCAGGAAATGCAGGTTACACCCCAGCCCCCTTTGTGTCACTGTCTAGTGCTAGGTGAAAAACAACCCAACTGTAAAACTGACCCAGACAGGGAATCCACAAACAAGGCAGAGTCACAGAATGGTTTAAGCAAGAAAATGCTCACTTTCTAAAAGTGGCATTTTCAAACGCACAATCTTAAAATCAACTTTACTAAAAGATGTATTTTTTAATTGTGAGTTCAGGGACCCCAAACTCCACATGTCCATCTACTCTCTAGGGGAATCTACACTTTAATCATATTTAAAGGTAGCCCCCATATTATCCTATGAGAGAGGCAGGCCTTGCAACAGTGAAAAACGAAATTGACAGTATTTCACTGTCAGGGCATATAAACCACATTACTATATGTCCTACCTTATCCATACACTGCACCCTGCCCTTGGAGCTACCTTGGGCCTACCTTAGGGGTGCCTTACATGTAAGAAAAGGGAAGGTTTAGGCCTGGCAAGTGGGTACACTTGCCAAGTCGAATTTACAGTGTAAAAATACACTTACAGACACTGCAGCGGCAGGTCTGAGACATGATTACAGAGCTACTTATGTGGGTGGCACAACCAGTGCTGCAGACCCACTAGTAGCATTTGATTTACAGGCCCTGGCACCTCTAGTGCACCTTACTAGGGACTTACTAGTAAATCAAATAGGCCAATCATGGATAAACCAATTACATACAATTTACACGGAGAGCATATGCACTTTAGCACTGGTTAGCAGTGGGAAAGTGCTCAGAGTTCAAAAGCCAACAGCAACAGGTCAGAAAAAAATAGGAGGCAGGAGGCAAAAAGATTCAGGATGACCCTGCATAAGCAAAAGTCCAACACGGCCCCCTACCAGCCTAAAGCCAGGGGAGAACAATCAATACCTTGATGTACTTCCCTGATTGGGGCAATAGAACAAGGACCCAGGCCCACAACAGCAGGGGCATGTCCCAGTTCTACGCCTTCCTGACTCCAGTTGGATCCCTCTGTCCATACTCTCAGGGCCCACTAAGCTAACCATGGGGAACCCTTCTCCACATCTGCAGACACCATCTGTGCAGCGCCTAACTTTAGTTTGCTCACTGATGTATTGGAATGGGCAGATAGTACCACCAGGGCCAACACAGTGGTGTTGCCCACTCCACCCCTGGGGTGTGACTGTTGTTCCCCCACCTGGGGCAGCTCTGTCCACCAGGACAGCAAGCCACAGTGACCCCTGACAACTGTCAGGGATGAGAGCCTGGCCTCAGGCCTCTCCAACCACTGTGACTGTGGAGAGTGGGGGGCGGTAGCCCCAGGTGCCTGACACCCTTTGACCACTCTACCTTCCACCAGGTCAGAGAAGATAACCTGACCCTGGTCCTCCCCTCTGGGGCTCTGTACCCTCCCTCCAGGAGCGGCACCCCCAGAGTAAAAAAATGTCAGGGTGCTTGTAGAAGCAGTCCTGCACAATTCTTCCACCAGTGCAAGGATGTTAACCTGCAACTGATCCTCCAACCTGGGGTCTGTATCTTCAGGTTGGACGAGGACCAGGGGTGAGGCTTCCTTCCCCCTGCCCTCTCTTCTGGGGTCCTGAACCACCCAACTAGGAGTGCCCCCCCCAGAAGACAACATGGTAGGGGCACTGTTAGCAGTAGCCCCTTCCTCCAGGTCAGGGGGGACACCCTGAACCTGGCCTTCCAATCTAGGGTCTGTACCCTTAGATTGCTCTGGGGTCAGGGGTGAGTCTTTCTCTCCCCTTCCCCTACTCTCAGGGTTCTGCAACCACCCCTCAGGGAGAGTACCCCTTAAAATCACACCAGGGGGGGTGATTGGGCAAACTGCCTCCCCCTTCAGGTCAGGGTTTATCCCCTGCATCTGATCCTCCAGTCCAGGGTCTGTACCCACAGACTGGACCACTGCCTGGCAACCCAGGAATTCGTGGAGGGCATACCTACCCCCCACCAGGTCAGAGTTTGCCCTCTGAACCTGGTCATCCAACCCAGGGTCACCACTCTGCGGTTGAACCACTGCCTGGCGCACCAGGACTTCCTTGGGAGCACACTTACCCCCCCATCAGGGCAGAGTTTACCCCCTAAACCTGATCATTCAACCTAGAGTCACCACCCTGCGGTTGAACCATTGCCTGGCACACCAGGGCTTCCATGGGGGCACACTTACCCCTCTCAAGGGACACACTGTCCCGAAGGGCCACACAAGAGTCTGGCTGGCGCAGGTCTCCTGACCTCTGCCCATCTGACAGAGTCTGGATTCCCCCCAACCCAGAAATGGTCTCACCAAGGTCATTCATGGAGGGCTCTGCTCTCAGAGCTGACCCCTGACCCTCCAGGTTCTCCACTGGGGTCCGCAACCCTCTCTCAACCCTCTGTCTGGACTTCTGCAACCCCTCACTAGGAGTGGTACTGCCAGACACCAGAACTGGTGGGACGCTGGCTACAGCCACCCCCCCCAAGTTCTCCTGACACTGTGGGATCTCCCTCAACAGATGACCCTATGGTACAGGCTAGGCTCCCCTCCTGGTGTTCCCTCATGGAACCCTCTGGGACCTGGGACCGGATCTCGGGCACCTTGGACCTCAGCCCATCTCAATTCCCTCTCCTCAGAGAATGGACATGGGGTCCCTTACCCATCCCACTACACTGGGACCTACCTGGGACACTACATTCCTTCCCTACCTCACCTGGTTGGGAAATACCTAGACCACTCCTCTCAGGAGCCCCCCCAAATGCCTCTTCAGACTCTCTGGTGATCACCAAGAGGTCTGCCTCCATTGTAAGCTCCCTGGGGACAGAGAACTCACACTCCACCTGGTGTTGACGTTGCTCTGGAAAATAAGGACTAGACA
Organism: Pleurodeles waltl; assembly: GCF_031143425.1. NCBI lineage: Eukaryota > Metazoa > Chordata > Amphibia > Caudata > Salamandridae > Pleurodeles > Pleurodeles waltl. The sequence goes on from NC_090446.1 coordinate 1,256,322,034, forward strand.
TATGCTCTCCAGCAATTACATCACTCAGCCCCTTACATGAATTAACCAAAGTACCCTTCACCCAACCATCCAGTGACTCTGCTTTGAAAAAGCACGCCACATCACCCTCCTGAGACTGGTGAGACAGTACCTGACTGTCCCTGACACTCAACCCACACTCTTCTGGGATGTCTTCACACTCCATAACCAGGACTTCGACCTGGGGGGAACCCCTCTCCCTGTCACTCTCACCTAGAGTCAGTAAAGTGTCCCTCCCACCAGTAGGAATATGACTCCCCATGCCAGTTTCCCAATCCACCTCAAGGACCCTGTGCATCACTGGAGCTACCTCATACTCCTGAACCTCCTGGTGTGTGTTAACTCCCTCCTTCAAGTAGGGCACCACATCTCTGGGCATGTGCACTTCTTCAGCAGCACTGGATAAAAAATTGTTGCTGCCACCATTCCAGCTGGACTCAGCCCTCATGACTTCCAGCTCTTTCAATTTAAGCTCGTAAGCATAAATCATCCTCCTTTCCTCAAGGACTTCTCTTCTCTCATCTCTTCCTTTCTCCAGATTGAGCTTCTGTAGCTCCAATTGGTATACCCTCTCTGCCTGTCTGTCCTGCAATTCTTCAGGCGTCAGACCTTTGGAGGATACACTGCTACCTGCCATAGAGACTCTTTCCCTGGGAATAACAGGTCCACCCACAATACCATTGTGTACTGAACACTCTTCCTCATCCTCCTCATCTCCCTCATCCTCTGTGTGCCCTTCAGTGCTCTTGGCTGTCACCCAGGCCCTCAGCGCCTTTTGCAGCTCCTCCTTCCTGGATGAGCTCTTAATGGGACAGTCAAAACTTTTACAGAACTGCTTCAACTGAGCTTTGGTATAACTCTCCAATTTCTCAAGGTCAAAGTCAGCTCCAACTGATGCATCTCCAAGTAGAGACATGATGAAAGGTAAAAAGAGTGCAAAGTTCCAAATGCAGAAACAAGTTCCCAAATGAAGTTCAAAGTCAATCAAGGATCAGCGAAAAAAAACAAAGTGGACGTAGGGAAAAATCCACAAAAAGAGAAAAAGCAAAAATCTCAAGACAAGCAGTATGTGGTCACGTAGTGGTCTGAACTCAAAACAGTAGTGTACACTTAATCACTGTATGTCAAGTACAAATACAAGTCCAAATCCCAACCGCTGATCTCCAATGTTAGAAATGGGGTCTTTGGTTGACAGTCTGGTTACCCCCTGTTCAAGCAAGGACCCTCACTCTAGTCAGGGAAAAAGAGAATCACCCTCAGCTAACCCCTGCTTACCCCCTTGGTAGCTAGGCAGAGCAGTAGGCTTAACTTCAGAGTGCTAGGTGTAAAGTATTTGTACCAACACACACAGTAACTTAATGAAAACACTACCAAATGACACAACACCGGTTTAGAAAAATAGGAAATATGTATCTAAACAAAACAAGACCAAAACGACAAAAATCCAACATACACAAGTAAAGTTATGAATTTTTAAAGATTCAACTCAAAAATAGCGCTTAGATACAAAAATGCTTAGATGAGAATTTAACACTGCGTCGTGACGGAGTCGTTCCTAACAAGCCGACACCAGCGGCGCCGGACACGGAGTCGTGTAGACCCCCAAGTACAGTACCTTTGGTAAAGAGTGAAAACAAGCCGATGCGCGAAGTCGGGGATCGCGGCGTCTTTGCGAAACATTGAATCCGTGCACTTCGAGAGGTGTCTGTCACGACGTGGTGCGGCGACTTCCACGGAGTCGTGGACTTCAGCGGGGCTGCAGCGGCGTCGGGCCTGCGAAGAGAGTCGCGTTCCAGCGAAGGTCACGGCGTCGGGTGCAGGCGGCGTCACCGGATTCAGCAGCGGCGTCGGTCCGGGTCGTCCGAAGTCGATTTCCTTGGATTTCCACCAGCTTTTCTTTCAAGGGCCCAGGGACTGGATAGGGTACCACTTGTCAGAGCAGGAGTCTCTCCAGAGACCCCAGGTGCTGGCAGAGAGAAGTCTTTGCTGTCCCTGAGACTTCAAACAACAGGAGGCAAGCTCTAACTCAAGTCCTTAGAGATTTCTTCAGAAGATGGAAGGCACACAAAGTCCAGTCTTTGCCCTCTTACTCTGGCAGAAGCAGCACTGCAGGAAAGCTCCACAAAGCACAGTCACAGGCAGGGCAGCACTTCTTCCTCAGCTATCAGCTCTTCTCCAGGCAGAGGTTCCTCTTGGTTCCAGAAGTGTTTCTCAAGTCTATAGATTTGGGTGCCCTTCTTATACCCATTTTAGTCTTTGAAGTCACCTTTCTTCAAAGGGGACTCACACCTACTTGTGAAATCCTGCCTTGCCCAGGCAAGGCATCAGACACAAAGCAGGGGCTTGGAGCCGGCATTGTCAGAGGCAGGCACAGTCCTTTCAGATGAGAGTGACCACTCCACCCCTCCCTCCTAGCAGAGATGGCTAATCAGGAAATGCAGGTTATACCCCAGCCCCCTTTGTGTCACTGTCTAGTGCGAGGTGAAAAACAACCCAACTGTAAAACTGACCCAGACAGGGAATCCACAAACAAGGCAGAGTCACAGAATGGTTTAAGCAAGAAAATGCTCACTTTCTAAAAGTGGCATTTTCAAACGCACAATCTTAAAATCAACTTTACTAAAATATGTATTTTTTAATTGTGAGTTCAGGGACCCCAAACTCCACATGTCCATCTACTCTCTAGGGGAATCTACACTTTAATCATATTTAAAGGTAGCCCTCATATTATCCTATGAGAGAGGCAGGCCTTGCAACAGTGAAAAACGAAATTGGCAGTATTTCACTGTCAGGACTTATAAACCACATTACTATATGTCCTACTTTATCCATACACTGCACCCTGCCCTTGGGGCTACCTAGGGCCTACCTTAGGGGTGCCTTACATGTAAGAAAAGGGAAGGTTTAGGCCTGGCAAGTGGGTACACTTGCCAAGTCGAATTTACAGTGTAAAAATACACTTACAGACACTGCAGAAGCAGGTCTGAGACATGATTACAGAGCTACTTATGTGGGTGGCACAACCAGTGCTGCAGGCCCACTAGTAGCATTTGATTTACAGGCCCTGGCACCTCTAGTGCACCTTACTAGGGACTTACTAGTAAATCACATAGGCCAACCATGGATACACCAATTACATACAATTTACACAGAGAGCATATGCACTTTAGCACTGGTTAGCAGTGGGAAAGTGCTCAGAGTTCAAAAGCCAACACCGACAGGTCAGAAAAAAATAGGAGGCAGGAGGCAAAAAGATTCAAGTTGACCCTGCATAAGCAAAAGTCCAACAGTATCCATCTGAAAAACTTCCATAGGAGTCAGAGGTTGTGGAAGCAGGTAGATGTGACGGAATTGACTTGTCTGATCATGGTGAGTCTTGAGTCGAGGATGACACTGAGGTATCGTGCGCGGTCTGTGGGGGTGGAGGGCATGCTGAGTGTTGAGGGCCACCAGGAGTTATCCCAAGCTGAGGAGAAAGGCCCCAGGATGAGGATCTCCGTCTTTTCAGAGTTCAGCTCAAGGCAGCTCTCCTTCATCCAGGTGATGACTGCTTTCATCCCATCCCGGAAATTGTTCTTGGCTGTTGAGGTGTTATCGGTCAGGGAGATGATCAGCTGGGTGTCATCAGCGAAGGAGACGATGTTCATACTGTAGTTACTGATGATAGGGACGAGCCGGTCATAGAGATATTGAACAGTGTAGGGCTCAACGATGATCCTTGGGGTGCTCCACAGAAGATGTCTGTAGGTTCTGACAGGCCTGGTGGTAGCCTGAGGTTCTGTGTTATGCCTGTCAGGATGGAGTGTATCCATTGAAGAGACTTGCCGCATATGCCTCCTGCGTGGAGTCTGGTGCATATGGTGCAGTGTGAGACTGTACTGAATTACCCAGATGGGTTCTCTCCCTATCACTGCCTGGAGCCTAGCTCTCTAGGAAGTTCCTGTGAATCAATATGAAAAGCCTTCCCTTGCATTGTCAAATCAAAGCAGGTAGTGCTAAGTCTGTCATTTATTTGGTGAGGTGTTCATGTCTACTCCTAGATAGCTAATTCCTGCTAAGTGGTCAGGTTGTAAAACTACCTTTTCCTTCGTTGACTCACATGAAAACCATTTTGTTGTGAGCCACATTTGTTAACTCTCCCGGCCTATTCCAGTCTTGGAGATGTTATGAGTGAAAGAACTTGTTGTAAGCCAGTTGTGTCTCAGGCAGCCTAAAGCACATTTATTATAATTACTTTCCCACTCAGCATCAATATTATTATAGCACAATTATAGCAGATTTTGAAAAATAAATAGTAAATATCTTTGAATTACTTTGTAGCCTTTCCACAGATGGAGATTTTTAATTAAATATTATAATCACACTAAGGCCTGTCTTATGTAAATTGTAGCTGAACCTTCACAGTAAAATACCTTTTAGGCCTTCAGACACTGTGAAACCACCTTTTAAAAATATATAGTGTGTCAAATGGGACAATTTAGGGATGGCTTAGTTAATATAACAATACATTTTTCTACATGGCAAAGGCACTCTTCCTTGTCATGTTTTACTGTAGTATCTTTCATCTGCTGCCCAGCCATAGCACAGTGGTGTTCCTGTTAGACATATTCACTTGTCATATATGTAGGCACTGCAAAAACATAGTTCTGCCCACTTTCCAGGACCATCTATAACGATCAATAGAGAAGTTATTTAGGCATAATAAGAAGTTCTAACTGCACATCATATGTTTAAGGGAGAAATACAGTTGCTTTACTACTGTTTAGGAGTGATAAAGTGCACAGACAGGAAAAATGCAGGGAAGCAACCAAAATAATATAATTCTTTACAAATATCAAAAAGGTTTATGAATCCAGAATACACCCAGTGAATCCCTCCATTACACCTAATGAGCTCACTATTGACATTTGTTATCATGTTTGCTCTGTTTGCCTCTTTTTTTATTTGCATTTAATTTCCCACAAACGATGGTTTGATTTCAAATTCAACATGAGCATCAAAGGTGAAGTTTGACTCGCTCACGAACACACGGAAATGTCGTAAGATAGTGTGCAAAAAACTAAAGAAGTGCTCTTCTCTACAGTTGAGAATAGTTAGTAGTAGACCAGAATAGTACATCTAGACTTCTTTATCAGAGCTTATCTTGACTACATGTTGTCAGTTCTCTGGACTTAATACATGTACATTGTGTTAGTGACCATGATATCTTGACATACAAACCCTTTCCTGCACCCTCTCTAATAAACAATGCATGGACACAAATATGATGCTCACAATGTGAAGTGTATCATTCCTTGACTTCATGGACGACTTGAACTATGCAAACGAAGGAACACTTTTCTCCAAGTGCCTGCATTTTATATCAGATGCACTCGAGAGGGCAATGAGGTCTTTGGAGAAGAGCTAAATTCATAGCAGCTAGGAGATGCCGCACAGTTAGATGTCAGTAATCCTTTCACTCCAGCACTGAGGGGTACAATATGAGAATGATCCTTTTAGTGGAGAAGAGCCCTTCAAAGGCAGGCTGGATTTGCAACTATTGAGATACCGCCGTAGAGCACTGGGAGGGTCAAGTTCCTCTTCTGAAAGGCAGCGGTGGCAGCTGCATAACTCAAGGGAAGGGGCCGGGAGGATAGGAGACGAGGTGAGCATAACAAAAAAACAAAAAAACACACTTACCCTGTTTCTGTCCCTGCTGCTGCCTCGCTCGTTGCTGCTCCTCTTGTGTTGTCCCAGCATTCACTGCTAGGACGTGCAATCCACACAAAAGCAGAGAAACATCATTTTTGCTCAGGGTTGTGCCGCACAGCAGAGGAGATGTGTAGGTTGTGCTGGATCCACAGAGGGTGGCATGGCACCTAGGTCTCACTTTCAAGAGTCCAGGACTGGGGTGACACAACTTGGGAGGGTAGATTCACAAATGGCGGAGTCCAGGTCCTGATGCAAGGTTGTTAGAAGCCTTTTATGTTCCTTAGGCTTCAGATCATGAGACCAGTCACTCTGGGCTTCAAAGTTGCAGGTCCAGTAATTTTCACCCAGGCAACAACATAGCAAGGTCAGCACAGTAAAGCAGGAGTCCAGTGGAGTGCTGTCGAGCAGAGTAGCAGTCCTTCAGCAGCACAGCAGCACAGCAGTCCTTATTCCTAGTAAAATCACCACAGGTCCAGAAGTGTACTGAAGTTGTGTTGCCTGAGGTCCATCATTTACACACTGGTGCACTGGTTCTGGAAGGTGGGAAAGGCTTCTGGACAGTGGCTTTGGAGTCCAAAGAATTCCCTGCCTCCTCTGCTCTGACTTCTAGCTGGCTGAAGTGACAATGCAGGGTTGTTAGGCTATTTGTGTGATAACTAGACATAGCCTATTCAGTTGTAAGTGAGGCTATATCCAGCTCATCACTCCCATCCTGCCAGTGATGGCCGATCCAGACACACCTAAGCTCCCACCTGGTGTGGCTGTGTGGGAGAAATACACAAATCCCAACTGCCCACTACGCTCAGCCATGAGACCAGAGGCAGGCTGTCGGTAACAATTTGCTAAGGCAAGAAAATGGCAACTTTCTAAAAGTGGTATTTTCCTAATTGCAATTTAGACTCCAACTTCATCATAATTTAGGTTTTTAAATTGTAACTTCAGAGACACCCAACTAAAACCAGTTATCCCTTCCCATTTGGAAATGCCACATAAAAAGAAGCAAGGCAACTCCAATGTTATCCTATGAAAGAGATAGTCATTGCAGTAGTGAAAATGAATGTAAGAGTTTTTCACCACCAGAATATGTAAAATTTAAAAGTACATGTCCTACTTTTTAAATACATTGCACCCTGCCCTCTGGGCTGTCTAGAGCTTTCCCTAGGGATCACTGATATGTTTTAAAAAGGAAGGTTTGGGCCTGGAAAAAGGTTTATTTTGCTAGGTCAAAATGGCAGTTTAAAACTGCACACAGAGACTCTGCAATTGCAGGCCTGCGGCATATTAAAAGAGCCACTTAAGTGGGCAGCACAATCAGTGCAGCAAGCCCACTATTAGCACTTAATTTGCAGGCCCTGGTTACATTCCCTACCCTTTTACTGGGGAGTTAGAGGTACATTAAATATGCAAATGAGTTAATTAATGTAATAATTTGAGCATTTTCCTGACAGAATTATTGCAGTCACTTTAATCAATTTGTATTGTTGGACTAACAGAAGAATTGCTTATTTTTTAGATGTGACTTGTGTTCTATACGTAGAGGAAGTAAATTGTATCTATTTGTTTAAGCTGTCGGGCGACTCGTAGAGTGAATCTGCATGTTTATGGAATTGTAATACATTATGGGGGTCATTCTGACCCTGGCGGTCGGTGATAAAGCGGCGGCCAACCCGCCAACAGGCCGGCGGTCAAAAAAATGCAATTCTGACCCTGGCGGGAACCGCCAACACAGCCCGCCGCATTAACACTCCGACCGCCACGGCGGAACAAACAAACAGCACGGCGGTCACCGCCAACAGCCAGGCGGCAGACAATGTACCGCCCACCCTATCACGACCCACCAATCCGCCACCTTTTCCGGGGCGGGAGCACCGCCGATAAAAACACGGCGGAAACAGACATTTCCAATGGAAAACGCTCACCGCGAGACGCTCCACGCGGAATCCGGACAGCATGGAACCCGAATTGAACATCATACCTGCTCTCGTCTACCTGCTCATCTACCACGAGTACGAACTCCGGCGCAGACGTCAACGGTGAGTACTGCACCTACGACACACGGGAGGGGGGAGGAAGAAAGGTTACGGGCATACACATATGCGACCCCCCCCACCCCCACAATATGTACACACCAATGCAGAGCAGGAAGTCACAGTGACACCACACAAACACCCTTTAAAAATACAATGACACAACCAAATTTGGAATAAATTTTCATGTTAAAAAAAAGCACCTGGAAATAATTGAGCAACCGTGAAAAATATTTACAAAAACCAAAAAGATATACACATCAGTGTATCACTGAAGTAACAAGTCCTGCACATCCTACGAATCTAACATGTCCGTGGGCCAAGGTTCTGCGAAACAAGGGCAAAGCCCACACACGAGACCTGAGTCCTTTGGAGAGAACACTGCAGGGGCATCCGATGTCAAAACTACAGGCACCTCAGGGGGAAGGGAAGGGGGGGCCACCACAGCCACATGAGTCCACGACGCCAGATCCACGAGGAGCCACCATGCCCACTGTACCATCCTGGGGAGTGAAAAGCCACAGTCTCTCAAGTCTCTGCAGTGGGTGGGTTGCCCACTGTACCATCCTGGGGAGTGCAAAGCCACAGTCTCTCAAGTCTCTACAGTGGGTGGGTTGCCCACTGGACCATCCTGGGGAGTGCAAAGCCACAGTCTCTCAATGTCTCTACAGTGGGTGGGTTGCCCACTGTACCATCCTGGGGAGTGCAAAGCCACAGTCTCTCAAGTCTCTGCAGTGGGTGGGTTGCCCACTGGACCATCCTGGGGAGTGCAAAGCCACAGTCTCTCAATGTCTCTACAGTGGGTGGGTTGCCCACTGTACCATCCTGGGGAGTGCAAAGCCACAGTCTCTCAAGTGGATTACAGAGTCCACTGGTCAAGGAGGAGGCATGGTGGGCACAGTGAACCATAAACAGTGCCTGAGACGGCGGGACCCAGCGCAGCGGTGCATGACATGGCGATGTCCAGCGGAGCGGTGCTTGACAGGAAGGGCCCAGCGGAGCGGTGCTTGAGACGGCGGGGCCCAGCGGAGCGGTGCTTGAGACGGCGGGGCCCAGCGGAGCGGTGCTTGACAGGAAGGGCCCAGCGGAGCGGTGCTTGAGACGGCGGGGCCCAGCGGAGCGGTGCTTGACAGGAAGGGCCCAGCGGAGCGGTGCTTGACAGGAAGGGCCCAGCGGAGCGGTGCTTGAGACGGCGGGGCCCAGCGGAGCGGTGCTTGACAGGAAGGGCCCAGCGGAGCGGTGCTTGAGACGGCGGGGCCCAGCGGAGCGGTGCTTGAGACGGCGGGGCCCAGCGGAGCGGTGCTTGAGACGGCGGGGCCCAGCGGAGCGGTGCTTGACAGGAAGGGCCCAGCGGAGCGGTGCTTGAGACGGCGGGGCCCTGTTCAGCGGTACCTGTCTCCACGGCGGGGACCTGTTCAGCGGTACCTGTCTTCACGGCGGGGCCCTCTTCACCGGTGCTCTTCTGCACGGCGGGGCCCTGTTCAGCGGTACCTGTCTTCACGGCGGGGCCCTGTTCAGCAGTACCTGTCTTCACGGCGGGGCCCTGTTCAGCGGTACCTGTCTCCACGGCGGGGCCCTCTTCAGCGGTACCTGTCTTCACGGCGGGGCCCTCTTCAGCGGTGCTCTTCTGCACGGCGGGGCCCTGTTCAGCGGTACCTGTCTTCACGGCGGGCCCTGTTCAGCGGTACCTGTCTTCACGGCGGGGCCCTCTTCAGCGGTACCTGTCTTCACGGCGGGCCCTGTTCAGCGGTACCTGTCTCCACGGCGGGGCCCTTTTCAGCGGTACCTGTCTTCACGGCGAGGCCCTCTTCAGCGGTGCTCTTCTGCACGGCGGGGCCCTGTTCAGCGGTACCTGTCTTCACGGTGGGGCCCTCTTCAGCGGTACCTGTCTTCACGGCGGGGCCCTCTTCAGCGGTACCTGTCTTCACGGCGGGGCCCTCTTCAGCGGTACCTGTCTTCACAGCGGGGCCCTGTTCAGCGGTACCTGTCTTCACGGCGGGGCCCTCTTCAGCGGTACCTGTCTTCACGGCGGGGCCCTCTTCAGCGGTGCTCTTCTGCACGGCGGGGCCCTCTTCAGCGGTACCTGTCTTCACGGCGGGGCCCTCTTCAGCGGTGCTCTTCTGCACGGCGGGGCCCTGTTCAGCGGTACCTGTCTTCACGGCGGGGCCCTCTTCAGCGGTGCCTGTCTTCACGGCGGGGCCCTCTTCAGCGGTACCTGTCTTCACGGCGGGGCCCTCTTCAGCGGTGCTCTTGCAGTATGTCAAGGGAGTCATACCGGGCCTGGACACCCTGCTCAGTCGCCCTCCGACCGTGCTGTGTCAGGCCCCTTCGGGGAGTGAGTCCTGGGCCCTTTGGTGTCGTCCCTTGCAGCCGGGATGGGGCTTGTGGGGCCCTCCTGCTCCGCGCTCCTGGTGGTTGTCCTCTCCGCCCTGCTGTCCTTCCGCTCCTTAGATGGGGCTCTCGGGCCCTTGCCTCCCCTGGCTGCTGTGGCCGGTGAAGTGGCCGGAGTCACCTCCTTGGGGGCAGCCGTCTCTGTCCGCTCACGGCGGCCCTTTAATTTCCTGGTCCTCTTGTCTGGGGGGGGGCTGGCTGTCCCCTTGCTGCTCACCGAAGTGTTACTGCCGCCAAAGGGTGGACTCCACATGCCATGCACCACTTGCACTGTAGTAGTTGGGCTGGTGGTGGCTGAGGTGCCCTTGGGACTTTTCCCAGTTGGAGGGGGTGGGTCGGGGGAGGGAAAGAGGTCAAAACTGGAGAGGTAATTTTTCTTGGGACCAAGGTAAGGGGTAGGAGTAGTGGTGAGAGAAGTGGAGGAAGAGGATGTGGTTGTATGAGAGCCAGGTGTGCTGTCCTTGGGTGCAGGTGACTGGGACGTAGGCTGTGGTGAGGTGGTTGGCTGTTGTTTGGGTGTCTGCCTGCGTTTATGTGTCTTGGAAGAGGGGGTGACAGACACAGTGGGAGAGGACACAGGGGACGTGTAAATGCCAGTGGGGGTGGTGACTGCAGGTGTGCGGACTGTAGTGGAGGGTTTGCTGGTGGTGGAAGAACTGGCTGATGTTGGGGTGCATGCAGGTGTGAGTGTAGATGTCACAGGGAGGGAGGAGGGAGACGAGGAGGACGGGGACACAGAGGTGGTAGTGACTGTTGATATGTCTGCATCTGTGTGTTGCTTGGGTGAATGCTTGTGTTTTCTGTGGTGCTTATGTTTGGATGAGCTGGCCTTGGGTGTTGAGGTGTGTGCAGGCTGGTCTGATGGTGTGGATGGGATAGGTTGAGGTACAGGAGACAGAGAAAGGGTGGAGGCAGATAGAAGAGGGAGACTGGAGACAGGGACAATGGCTGCCGTCAGTGCTGAGGCCAGAGCAGTGAACGCTCGTTGATGGGCAGCCTGACCCGAATGAAAGCCCTCCAGGTAGGCATTGCTCCGATGCACCTCCCTTTCCACCCCCTGGATGGCATTCAGAAGGGTAGTCTGCCCAACAATGAGCGTCCTCACCAGGTCAATGAGCTCCGCACTGAGGGCAGCAGGGGTAACAGAGGCAGGGGCTGAGGTGCCTGGGGCGAAGGAGACGCGCGCCTTCCTGGCCGAGCGGCCACGGAGCGAAGACTGAGGGGCTGCTGGCAGGGCGGTGCTGGTGCGCTGGGTGGCGGCTGTACCTGTTGTTGCGGGGGGCACAGATGGTGCCGCCCCCGCTAGGGAGCTCCCAAACGAGGACGTGTCCGTGTCGCTGGTGTCTCCACCGGCCCCCGTTGTGGTGCTCCCCTCGCCCTCCGGATCACTGGTGCCCTCGGTGTCTGTGTCAGTGCCCACCGGGGCCTGGTGACCTGCAGCTCCCTCCTGCTCCGACGCCAAATCTCCTCCGCCTGATGATGCTAAAACACAAGAAGACAAAGATTTAGGGTGGGGGGAGAAATTAAACAAAGTTGAGTGCATGCCTTAGCAATACCCTTTGCGGAGAGGACAGACACAGGTGCCTCGTGCACTAAGTCGCGAACTTGGGGTACACTACTCAGTACTTCTGACTAGGCAAACAGGTCTAGGGACAACACACGCGCACATGGGTGATGCTGGAGCATGGGTAGCTGCACTTGGCACCCTACAGAGGTGGGGGGCGGGGGCACAGGGCCATGCCTAAGGGAGCGGACTACACTACAGAGAGCGCCCGGGCCTAATGTCAACCACAGCCCTCCCCCCCCCCCCAGACGCCTCCAATGCGCATACAGATGGGAGAATGTACGGATACTCACCCCCTTGTGTCTGCTGTGCTGTCCTCAAGCGCCCATCCAAATTAGGGTAGGCCACCGCCAGGATCCGGGACATCAGGGGGGTCATGGTGCGACTGGCACCCCTCCTAGGTCGGGAGGCCATCCCCAGCAGTGTTTCTGCGGTCTTCCTCGTTCCGCGGCGGATGTCCTCCCACCTCTTGCGGCAGTGGGTGCCCCGTCTGTTGTGGACCCCCAAGTTCCGGACTTCCTCGGCGATGGCACACCAAATATCGATTTTCTGGTGGGCGCTCACCTGTTTGACATGTACAGGGTGGGAAAGAGAAACCGTCACATATCTGCATGTTTGGAGTACATGCCCCCCCCTCCCCAACCTTGTCATGGTTCCCATTCTCTCATCTGTCGTGCGTTGCACTCCCCATTCCCTCCACACCCCACCAACTTACATCCCCCCCCCTCCACACAGGCATAACCCATTCAATGTGCACTGAGTGTACTCACCTGTTGGTCTGGAGGACCGTAGAGTTGCGCATACTGGGGGAGGACCCCGTCCACGAGCTTCTCCAACTCTTCTGAACTGAAGGCGGGGGCCCTTTCACCAGTAGCAGCAGCCATTGTCACTTCCAGACCGAGTTCACAGCAGCACTTGCAGTATAGGTCCTCTCCTGTGGATGATCAGGTCTCGAATGATTGAGCTGATAGAAAATGGCGGTCACGCCCGCGGCAGTGCGTACCGCGGCGGTGCGTCCCGCGACCGTCGGCGCACATCGTCATTGGCTCCTGAAACCCATAGGCTTCAATGTTAACCAATGCGTCTTCGCACAGCGGTCTTCGACCGTCTACCGCCACGGTGTGCCCCGCCAGCGCAGTGACCTCACATCCCATTGTCCCACTTCACAGGTCAGGCATCGGCCATTTCAAGGGCCCACATGGCTTAATTTCTAATGCGTCACACAGGCCTAGGCCTTGCAATGGCACACATACAAACATATCAAACCATAAATTTACCTGTACTGTGCAAGCTGTGTTGTACGTACCTGTGAGTGGATTGACTCTGTACTCCATATTCTCCTTCCTAGGCACCGTCCGCTGGGACTAGCGATGAGAAGGAGGAATCCTCGCGTGTACCGGCCGCTGGTGGACCTGTTGACAATGGAAGAACGCCATATAATACTACGATACCGACTTGACCGTGCCTCCATCCATGAACTGTGTGCCCAGCTGGAGCCAGCCCTGATGTCCCCCATCCGCCAACCCACAGGAATTCCCCCTCTGGTGCAGGTTCTGTCAGTCCTCCATTTCTTTGCAACTGGCTCATTCCAGACAACAGTGGCCATGTCATCTGGGATGTCTCAGCCTATGTTTTCCAAGATCTTATCCAGAGTGTTGTCTGCCCTGATGAAACTCATGCGGAGCTACATCATTTTCCCAGAGGAGGGTGATTTGCCTACAGTGAAAGCTGATTTCTATGCCCTTGGACACATCCCCAACATCATTGGTGCAATTGATGGAACCCATGTGGCTTTAGTCCCCCCAAATGACGATGAACAGGTGTACAGGAACAGGAAGAATTACCATTCAATGAATATCCAGGTGGTCTGTTTGGCTGACCAGTACATCTCCCATGTAAATGCCAAGTTCCCAGGGTCAGTGCATGACGCGTATGTTATGCGAAATAGCAGCATTCCCTATGTGATGGACCAGCTACAGAGACAGCGTGTGTGGCTAATAGGTGACTCTGGTTACCCCAACCTGCCGTGGCTATTGACCCCAGTGAGGAATCCCAGGACCAGGGCAGAGGAACGGTACAATGAGGCCCATGGGCGTACTAGGAGGGTGATTGAGCGAACCTTTGGGCTCCTGAAGGCCAGATTTAGGTGCCTGCATATGACAGGTGGATCCCTAATGTACTCACCAAAGAAGGTGTGCCATATCATCGTGGCGTGCTGTATGCTCCACAACCTGGCTTTGCGACGCCAGGTGCCTTTCCTGCAGGAGGATGGTCCAGATGGTGGTGTTGTAGAAGCCGTGGAGCCTGTGGAGAGTGAAGAGGAGGAAGACTCTGAGGACGACACAGACAATAGGGACAGAGTGATACAACAGTATTTCCAGTAACACCCAGGTAAGAATCACCCACGCCATTTCACAATTGCTTATAGCCTCCTGCATCTGTACTTTCTGTAGTTCCCCACAGATGTTTTTCATTAATTTTTGCCTTTCCCTTCCCTTCTCAGTGCTGTCTGACTCAGTACCTGACTTCTGCTTGGTTCGCACATGAAATACAGCGTATTGACATTGGTATGTTGTCATGACTAATTGACAGAACAGAAATTGAACAGTAATATGTAATACATTTGTTAATAATACAGCACGACTCAAAACAGATTTGTGTGCAAAATGTGATTTATTTACAGTGCTAGATATCGGTACATGTGATTCTAAGGGTGATGGGTGGGGGTGGAGGAATATCCATGGCAGAGTCCAGTTCTCAGTCTCACAGGTGCATTGTTCTTTTGCCTGTGGAAGGATGGAGCATAGGCAGTTCATGGTTGGACAGGGTGGCAATGTGTGACAGTGGGAAGACTTGAGGGGGTATGTCCTGCTGGCGGGGGTCTTGACATCCTACTCTGTCTTTTTTTTTGGTCTCAGGCTCCTCTTACGGGGTGGTTGTTCTTCAGCAGGAGGTGGGGTTCTGGGGGGCTGTCGAGGTGTTGGGACCTCCTGTCCACTAGCGCCGGCGGAGGTGGTAGGCTGTTCCTGGTCCGGCCTAGTGACAGGGGCCCTGTGTGGTGCACCATGGTCCCGCAACGCGTCCTCTATCCTGTGGAGGGCCAGGACGATGGTCTCCATTGCGGTCCCGATGATTCTCAGCTCCTCCCTGAACCCCATGTAGCGTTCTTCCTGCTGTGCCTGGATCTCAGTGAACCTGGCCAGTACCGTCGCCATTGTTTCTTGGGAGTGGTGGTATGCCCCCATGATGGTGGTGAGGGCCTCTTGGAGAGTGGGTTCCCTGGGCCTCTCCTCCCCCCCCTGTCGCACAGCAGCCCTCCGAGCTGCCCGGTTTCCCCCGGCCTCTGTCCCCTGGACGGTGTGCCCGCTACCACTGCCCCCAGGTCCCTGTTGTTGTTGGGGTGTTGGGTTAGCCTGGGTGCCCTGTAGTGGCGGACACACCACTGATTGAGCTGTCCTAGAGACAGAGGCATGGGCCCGCTGGGTGGGAGCTGTGCTGGTGTTGGCAGAGGGGGTCAGGTCTGGTGTGGCCTGTGGCTGCCTGAGGGGAACCGACTGCCCAGAGGTCCCCGATGGTCCGGGCTGGTCATCAGGTTCACTGTCGACAGAGCTGCTATCCTCAGTGTGGGCCTGTTCCGGGGGTGGGATGGACACTTCTGGACCCTCCTGGCTGGTGTGTTGTCGTTCGGGTCCTGCATGGGGTAAGAGAGTTTGGTTATTGTTTCTGTGTGTGCAATAGCGTGCGTGTTATGGGTGCCCTTGTCCCCCAGTGCAGGCATTCCCTTGAGGGAGGTGTTGTGAGGGTAGTTGGGGGGGGGGTGGTAAATGCAGTGGTCATGCTTAGGTGATGGGTGCCCATGATTTGTGTTGGCATGCAGGAGTTGGTGTTGGGATGGGTGGGTTGTGCTGGTGAGACATTGTCAGGGAGGATGTGTGCTGGGGGGTTGGGGGTGAGGGTGGGGGTGTGGGTTGGCATGCTGGTGGGGTGGGGGGATATAGTAGTTGAGATTGGACTTACCAGAGTCCATTCCTCCGGCTACTCCTGCGAGGCCCTGAGGATGCAGGATGTTCAAGACGTCTTGCTCCCACGATGTGAATTCGGGAGGGGTGGGTGGGGGTCCGCCGCCAGTCTTCTGGACCGCGATGTTGTGCCTGGAGACCATCGATCGGACCTTCCCCCGTAGGTCGTTCCATCTTTTGTGTATGTCCTCCCTATTCCTGGGATGCTGTCCCACCGCGTTGACCCTGTCCACGATCCGCTGCCATAGCTCCGCCTTCCTAGCTATACTGGTGTGCTGCACCTGCGAGCCGAAGAGCTGGGGTTCCACTCTTAGGATTTCCTCCACCATGACCCGGAGTTCTTGGTCCGAAAAGCGTGGGTGCCTTTGGGGTGCCATGGGGTGGTGTGGGTGTGGTGTGGGGTGGTGTATGTGATGATAAGTATGTTGGTGAGTGGTGCTTTGTGCTACTATGTGGTGTGTGTGATGGTGTAGTGTGCCTCAGTGTGTCTTGCTTTGGATTGTCTTCTGTGTCTCTCTCTCCTTCTCTCAGTAATTCTGGTCGCAGGGGTTTGTGGGTGATGTGGGTGTGTGTTTTATAGTTGGTTGTTGTGTGGGAGTGGTGTGTGTATGTGTATCAGGTGTGTGTATTTCAAATTGTCCAATGTGGCTGTGTTTTGGTGATGTGTGTGTATTCTGACCGTGGCGGTGTGTACCGCCAATGGAATACCGCGTTTGAATGACCGCCGTGTGGATTCGTGGGTCGTAATGGCATGGGCGTATTTCTGTTGGCGTGACGGTGGAGGTTTGGTCATCTCCAGTTTATCGCTGCCCGCTGATGTGGCGGCCTGCAGTGGAGGACGGAATTTTGGAGGTTTGGCCATTGTGGGTCAGAATGACCGTGGCGGTTAACCGCGGCGGTGTTATGGCGGTCTTCTGACCGGCGGTAAGGGCCTTTTACCGCCGAGGTCAGAATGACCCCCTATGTATTTTATCTGACTTTACATATGCTGTTGAATGATGGGCTATTTTGTATGTTTTAATATTTAAAAGTGTTATGAGGGCTTACCAAAATAATAAATAACCCCTTTGTAGGAATTACAGCCCTCAAGGCAGGGTGCATTCTATTTAAAAGAAGGCCATGTCAAAATTTAAAGTTAACATATGTTTACACTCAGTAGCTATTTTCACTGTAAGAAGGCCCTACCTGGGCCATAGAAAATATGGGGAAGCAGAATTAGATAATTAAATATTAATTCTGCTATCTCTGGATTGAGGCCAACTAGAAATGTAATTAAGCCATTTAAAAAATATTTATGAAAAGAAAAAATTAATGGTAAAGTCGGATTTGTAATAAATGTTAAGGAAATGCAACTTTTAGAAAGTGACCTTTTCCCTGGTTGAAGCTGTTGGAGAGTAATCTGCAGTAGCTCTCCAACAATAACGCAGTAGGTGATTAGCCAAGTTGATGTGTGAAAATCTACTCCCCGAGTAGAGACAATGGCTTGGGTATGGGCAGGTGTTTTTACTTCCTTTGGCATGAAGAAAAGGTGGAGCACACCCAGGAACTTAATTGACTTCAAAGAGGCCTCTTCTGTAGAAGCACATGTTAGGTGACACCTGGAAATGTCACTGTTTTCTGCCCTCCCAGTCAGGCAGGCACCTCTCACCTTAATCATAAAAGAGTGAGAGGAATCACCACATAAGGCGGGGATTGACTATTTGATTTGCTTCACGACATTGATGATGCAATGCATGGGTCAGACAAAGGAAATCCTTCAGGCTAGCCAAGTACTGATCAAGAAGTGTTATAACTAGAAGAAAACTCTGAGTGTATGAAGGTCAGAAGGTCTTAGTGTTTCAGCCCACTTTTCCAGAGCTCTGGAAGATTAATGGTGTGGGCCCTACAAAGGAGTGCAGAAGGTATCTTGTGTGAAATATTTGGTAGACATAGGTTCACAACGGAACCTAGAAGGGACTTCCATATGAACCAGTTTATGTTTTATCTTCAGAAGGATTATACAG
Organism: Pleurodeles waltl; assembly: GCF_031143425.1. Taxonomy (NCBI): domain Eukaryota; kingdom Metazoa; phylum Chordata; class Amphibia; order Caudata; family Salamandridae; genus Pleurodeles; species Pleurodeles waltl. Next base: position 1,256,339,747 of record NC_090446.1, read on the forward strand.
TGAACATCCTGGCCATGTCAGAAAAGGTTAAGGAAGACAGTGTCCCTCATCCTGCATTGTTGTACAGTCCAGGGAAGATGGAACTATGACAGGGTGAAATAGGGAGAGAGCACATGGTGGAATTTATTAGCTGGAGGTTGTTACCCAGAGAGCAAAACCAGATACCCATTGAAAAAGAGTGTTTTACTATAGTGCTCAGAACTAATACCTATATGCATTGTACCCTTACATGTACCCATCAATCCAGCTCACACACTCAGTCTGTGCACAGTGTTCAGCACTGAAACTTTTCTATCTTTAACCATGGTGTGTTATTTGAACACGCACACTGTCAACACAGACAGTGACTATGTGCACACTGTACAACTCTTTACCCTTCATGTGTTGTACTTCATACAAGCACACATACACCCAGGACATGTTTTATCCACACATGGACTGCACTGCACTACATCATTCATGTAATGCATTTCTCTCAGACACATACACCTGGTACTTGTACTAACCACACATGCACTGCATAGTACTGTTCCATCCTTGTGCGATACCCTTCTCAGGCCCACATATAGTCAACCCAGAGTCACTATTCCTGTGCTGCGCAGCACTCAACATCTACCTGATGTAGTCTAAGGGTGAGTTAAGCACACAGTAGCAGAACTTTTAACAAGGTGCATGAGTCTGAAGGCCTCACTCCAGTGACATAGGTAGAAAGGTCCTTTTCACTATTGCTGATCACTACACAATATGCTGCCACCACCATGTTTGTGCTGCTTAACTCTTGGTAAAGATGGTAGCCTTCCCCCACTATGAGGGTAGCCCTTTGGGCATCCCTCCTGATCCAACAAGACTGCAGTCAGGGGGACAGGCCTATGTCATGGCTCACACACACACGATCTGTGCTTGCCTATGCCAAAATAAATCAGCATTCAGAATCCAGTTAAATGTACAGTTGGGCACTCAGGGCATATTTTACATGGAGAGGACTGTTCTGTCCTAACAAGAGCTGTTCAGGGAAGGGACTACCGGAGGAACCTTGGCACTGCTGGACTGGGCAGTGTGATATTTGTGACATTCCCATCACATCTATCAAGGCAAAATGAGCTATATGTCTGAGTGCCAGGCCTGTGTGACTACAGCACAGATCAATTTTGCTGTTGGGTCAGGGCCAATCTGGAAAATCAAGTGACCCGAGAAGTGCCTCTGGAATGCTTTATGAAGAATTGAGGAGATTGGCTCAAAGCACTGCTTGTAGAAGATTGCGTTTGTCGTCCAACACACTGAAGAATCATCATCTCCGGGTGTATGGCATTTGCCCTCAAGAAGAAGCACCAAGTGCTCACCAGCTTGTTAGAGTAAAGCCCCATTATGCATCAAGTATCCACCAAAGTGTCAGAGTGAGCCAAGAACCCACTACAGTGTTGAAGCGAGCCATGACTCACAGCCAGTCTACCGGAAGAGGACTACACACAGAAGCCTGTGCTCCTGCTGCAAACCCCTGAGTGACACACTACATGGCTGGCTGCAATGCTAATCGCTGAAAGACTGGTGTGTGACACCTGGAAGATCCCTGCAACTGATGAGATCCCACCACCGTGGGAGGACCAAACATGGCCGGACTTTGCTCCTGTGAACTGGGTAGGAGACTGACCAGGTCTAGGACAGAGAAAGTAAGTGCTAAGAACAAACGGTTGGGGATGTGCACAACTTGCACCTATGAACCTTACTTTGAACTCTGAACTCTAAACGTGAGAGTGGTGCCCCCAGAGAAGGGGCGGACCCAAGAAAGGACAGAAAGATGGTTTACTGGATTAGTCAGCAGAGGCCCCTGAAGCACACAGACTCACACCTGTGAATTAAGTATTTGTGCATTACTGAGTATGTGATGGAATTCTACGTTGTTGTTCAATACAGTTCATATATTTTCTACAAAATGAGCCACTGGGCTACACAATGATTGTATTGCACTACTCTCGGTTTTGTGGTATTGATTTATAAGCCTTAATATCACCACGTTATCCTCCCTGAGAAGCCTGTGACTGCTTGCCAGCTATGACTGAAACCGAAGTGCGCAAAGGGTTGGCCCTGGCCAATCTTGTAAAGACATGGTAAGAATGGCCCCTTGTCAAACAAAAGGTCTCAACCCACGGGGTTGTGACCCAGTAGCCCTTGCCTGTATCTAGTCTCCTGAATGTAGTCTGACACATAGGAGAAAGGCCGCATCCTGTAATTAGAAAATAAGCCTCAACACACCCATTTATTAACTGCATGGGAGAGGTTACCTATAAAACATAATTTCTGTCCGCCAGGCTTTCTCTAGCTAAACTTCAAAATAAAGAGCAGTGCATACATAAATGTCAGTTGTTCTGGTTAAGGGGAACACAATTTCTTCAAACAACATTAGGCAATTTCCTATGGTACCACCTGAAAACACAACTTATGCAGCCATGGAATGACCAAGTGTCACTACAACATGGGCATTTGGCAATAACTGCTTTTCAGAACATAAGCAACGAAATGAAACAACAGCTACAATGAGCACTGGTGCTCTAGTCCGTATGGCAGTTTCACTCTATCACAGTATGCCGAGATGATGAGCACGCTTTCTCTTAAATTAATAAGACTCTGTTCAGCATTACCTGCCGCTGACAAGCACTCCCTGCTGCTTTTGCACACAGGCGCTGGATGACTGCCACAGTATGATCCGTGGAAATGAAACTGTAGAGAATGTGCAGTCAAATTAAAGCATGCAGTCACGGGTGAAATGGCTGCCTGCTGTGCAAGCGTAAGCTAAATAACACACCTCACTTTTCCGTACAAGTCAGCTGGTCGACCCCTATGCCGCCCAGGTAAAGCCAGCAGTCAGTGATTATGCCGACACGCAGCCACATTATTTTGGTCACCATATGATGCATAAAAAAATAAATAAGGAAATGAAAGAGCAAATTTTACACATTAGCCCCTGGAATTGAAATGCAGTACGATTTAGGTATATTTGGACGGGCACAGACACAATGGCATCGTTCACAGAAATGTAAAAAATTAGATCCATAAATTAAAAGCATTTCTCAGTGTCAGAAATCATAGATTAGCACAATATTCATTGCCAATAAAAATAACTATTTTGTGTGTGTGGATTTGGTGTACTTCCTATGAAAGGGCAGTGGCTGTTTTTGGGATCACTGCAGCAATATCGTGGCAAACAATATTATCGACAAAAACAGTGTGTCAAAAATATAATTTACCACAATATTGCAATCCTATACCTATTATGGTAAGTACACAGATATTGGAAAGAAATCATTGACAACAATCGTCAGAAAATAGAAAAAAATATAGATTTTTTAGAGTTTAGAGTTGTAAAGGTTAAAACATTGTAATATATTTGTGTATAATATATATTCTTCTAATATTTAATGCTATATGTAAATATACACTTATACAAATATTCAAACATATAGGGGGTCATTACAACATTGGCGGTAAAAGCTGCTTATTCAAACATATAGGGGGTCATTACAACATTGGCGGTAAAAGCTGCTTACCGCCGTGCAGAAGACCGCCAATACACTGCAGCGGCCGCGGAAATCCGCCACAGCTATTATGATCCACATCTCGGAATCCGCCGAAATTCAGACACCCACGCAAGTCCGCCACACCAAAGGTCAGTGATCACAGGTGCAGCACACCTCCATAGCTAGGAAGATGGAGCTATGGCGAAGAATAGTGGACAGGGTCAACGCAGTGGGACAGCACCCAAGAAATCGGGAGGACATCAGGAAGAGGTGGAACAATCTATGGGGAAGGTACGTTCTGTGGTCTCAAGACACTACATCGCGATACAGCGGACTGGCGGCGGACCCCCACCTCCTCCCCCACAACTAACAACATGGGAGGAGCAGGTCTTGACCATTATGCATCCTGAGGGCCTCGGAGGAGTCGGTGGAGGAATGGACTCTGGTAAGTCAAATCTTAATAATCATATCCCCCACCCTACCTGCATGCTATCACAGACCCTCACCCTCACCCCCTCCCCTATCACTCCAACTCCTCACTAATGTACTAATAACACAAACCACACATCCCAACACCAAGCCCTGCATGACACAACAAAGCATGGACACCCCTCACTAAAGCATGCCCACTGCACATACCCATAACACCCCCCCAACCATCATCACACAAGCCCCCACACAGAAATGCTAGCACTGGGGTACATGCTCACCCACCCATTGCACAACATGACACACACAGATGCAATAATCATGAATTTACACCCCTGCAGGACCACTACCCAACGCCACCAGACAGGAGGGTCCAGACATCTCTACCCCACCCACAGAAGAGGCCCACAGCGATGACAGCAGCTCTGGCCAACTGGATCCAGATGACCAGCCCGGACCATCATGGGCCTCGGGACAGTCGGTTCCCCTCGCACAGGCACAGCCCACCACAGACCTTCCACCCTCTGGTAACACCAGCACAGCACCCACCCAGCGGGCCCATACCTCCATCCCCAGGACACATCAATCAGCTGTGTGTCCACCACTACAGGGAACACAGGATAACCCACCACCCCAACAACAACAGGGACCTGGGGGCAGTGGTAGTGGGCACACGGTCCAGGGGACGGAGGCCCAGGGACATAGGGGAACTGGGAGGGCTGCTGTGCCACAGGGGGCGGACAGGCCAAGGGAACCCACTCTCCACGAGGCCCTCTCCTCCATCATGGGAGCATACCACCACTCCCAGGAGACGATGGCTACGGTCCTGGCCAAGTTTCAGGAGACCCAGCACATGCAGGAGGAACAGTATTTGGGGTTCAGGGAGGAACTCAGAACCATCAGCTCCTCCCTGGACACCATCGTAGGGGTGCTGAAGGACATACTGAACACCATGAGGGACACCATGGCACTTCAAGGGGCCCCTGACACTAGCATGGACGATGAACTGCCCACCACCTCTGCGGGCGCTATTGGACAGGACGCCCCGCCACAGGACAACCACACCAGCACCCCACCCCCTGCAGACGGAGAACCACCCCGCAAGCGGTCCCTGAGATCCAGGAACAGGACAGAGCATGATGGCAAGACCCCCACCAAGAAATGAGACCACCCTAATTGTCATCCCACTGTCCCACTTTGTAACCCTGTCCATATTGGAACTGCCCCAGCTCCACTTCCTATGCCCATATGGGCAGTGCACCTGTGAGACTAATAGACTGGACTGTGCCATGGACATTCCTCCACCATCACCCCTCACTGTTTTACCACCCCCTCCAATAATTAGCACTTCAATAAACACCCTTGAAGCACAAAACAATCTGGAGTCAGTCTGTGATTTTGAAAATGTGTATTAGCTATGACAGTGACAAAATCCGTTCTCAAATGTAATGTCAACATACCTATGTCACACATCACAAGTCCATGAAGAATGCAAGCAGATGACACACATTGGTAACCACACCTGTGAAACCATAATGGAAATGTACAACTCAGTTACCAAATACTGCTTGAAATTGACAGACGGGATAGAGGTAGAAGTGTGAAAGTACTTGTAGTAGGCAAGAATGTGTTCTCACCTGTGTGTCACTGTAAATATTGCTGGATGACTGAGTCCCTGTTGTCAATGTCTTCTTCCTCTGCTTCCTCCTCATCACTGTCCACAGGCTCCACAGCTGCCACAACACCGTCATCTGGACCATCCTCCTGCAGAAAAGGCACCTGGTGTGGCAAAGCAAGATTGTGAAGCATACAGCAGGCGATGATGATCTGGCACACCTTCCTTGGTGAGTAGAATAGGGAACCACCTGTCATATGGAGGCACCTGAACCTGGCCTTCAGGAGGCCGAAGGTGCGTTCGATCACCCTCCTAGTCTGCCCATGGGCCTCATTGTAGCGTTCCTCTGCCCTGGTCCTGGGATTCCTCACTGGGGTCAGTAGCCATGACAGGTTGGGGTAACCAGAGTCCCCTAATAGCCACACACGGTGCCTCTGGAGTTGACCCATCACATAAGGAATGCTGCTATTCCGCAGGATGTAGGTGTCAGGCACTGAGCCAGGGAACATAGCATTTACCTGGGAGATGTGCTGGTCTGCCAAACATACCATCTGTACATTCATCGAATGATAACTCTTCCGGTTCCTGTACACCTGTTCACTCCTTTGTGGGGGGGACCAAAGCCACATGGGTCCCATCAATGCCACCTATGATGTTGGGGATATGTCCAAGGGCATAGAAGTCACCTTTAACAGTAGCCAAATCCTCCACCTGAGGGAAAACGATGTAGGTCCTCATGTGTTTCAGCAGGGCAGACAACACTCTGGACAACACGTTGGAAAACATTGTCTGGGACATCCCTGATGCCATGGCCACTGTAGTTTGAAAAGACCCACTTGCAAGGAAATGGAGCACTGATAGCACCTGCACTTGAGGGGGGATCCCTGTGGGATGGCGGATAGCTGACATCAAGTCAGGCTCCAACTGGGTACACAGTTCCTGGATTGTGGCACGGTCAAACCTGTAGGTGATGATTAAATGTCGCTCCTCCATTGTCAACAGGTCCACCAGCGGTCGGTAAACCGGAGGATTCTGCCATCTCCTCAAATGTCCCAGCTGACGGTGCCTAGGAAGGACAACAGCGACCACAGAGACAAGCAACTCAGAGGTATGTACCCACAGTCTACACAGAACACGAAACATAATCCAAAAAGTTGTCTGTATGTGTGTTGAGTCCAGGCCTAGGTATGTGTGACGCAGTTGAAAATGAAGCCATGTGGGCCCCTGAAATGGCGGCTGCCTGACCTCTAAACTGGGACAATGGGATGTGAGGTAACAGCTCTGGCATTGTACACCGTCGCCGTAGGCGGTCGAAGACCACTGCACAATGCTGCATTGGTTAGCATTGGACCCTATAGGTCCCAGGAGCCAATGACGAAGTGCGCCGGCGGTGATGATATGCACCGCCGCGGACGTCACTGCCATTTTCTATCTGTTCAATCACTTGATACCTGATCTTCGACAGGAGAGGACCTACACTGCAAGTGCTGCTGTGACCTCGGTCTGGAAGAGACAATGGCTCGTGCGTCTGGGGAAAGGGCCCCTGCCTTCACTGCACATGAGTTGGAGAAGCTTGTGGACGGGGTCCTCCCCGAGTACACGCTACTCTACGGTCCTCCAGACCAACAGGTGAGTACACAGGGAGCAAGTTGTATGGGCTGTGCCTGGGTGGAGAGGGCTGGTTGTAAGAAGGAAGGGGGCAGAGTTCTGCGAGCATGAAGGACTGTAAATGCATGTGCCACATGGCAAGGGTAGGGATGTGGGCCACTCACTTTGATGGTGCAGTTGGTAATGACTTCTCTTCTTCCCCTGACATGTCATGTAGGTCAGCGCCCACCAGAAGAAGGCTATTTGGCGTGCCATCGCCAAGGACGTCCAGACCCTGGGGGTCCACAAGAGACAGAGCACCCAATGCCGTAAAAGATAGGAGGACATTCGCCGCTGGAGCAAGAAGATGGCGGAGGCTCAGCTGGGGATGACCTCGCAACATGGGAGGGGTGCCCGTTGCACCATGACCCCCCCTGATGTTCCGGATCCTGGCGGTGGCCTACCCTGAGTTGGATGGGCGCTTGAGGGCATCACAGCAGACACAAGGGGGTGAGTACACTCTCATTCAGCGGACTTTGCATGCAGTGAAGGTGTCTGGGTGTGGGAGGAGGGCTGTGGGTTTCCCTAGGCCAGGGTGAGTTCCGTAGGCTAGGCCGCTCCGTAATGCAGGCCATGTAGCACTCCGCACCCCCTCCGTACAGTGCAAGTACAGGTATACATGCCCCTGTGTCATCTATGTGTGCTGATGTCCACCATAGCCATGTAGGCCATATCCCAGGAACTGCATCAGTAGAGCCCAACAGCACGGCGTAGTGCAGGGTGCTGCTGTGTCTTTATTGTCCGCCAACGTTAGCGGTAAGCCATGCACTCAACCAGTCTTTCTTCTGTCGCCCCCCCCCCCCTTTTTGTGTTCTCCCTGTTCTTGTGTGCATCAGCATCATCAGGCGGAGGTACTGTGGCACCGGAGCACGAGGGAGCTGCATCCCACATGGCCATGGAGGGCCACACCACGAACTCTGAATACACCAGTGGGACGGAGGGCGAGGGGAGCTTCACGGCGGTCACAGGATCAGCAATCAGTGACACTGACTCGTCCTCCGATGGGAGCTCCCTTGTGGTGGCGGCAAAATCTGTGCCCCCCACTTCTACAGGTACAGCCGCCACCCCCCCTACCAGCACCACCCTCCCAGCAGCCCCTCAGCCTTTGCCCCGTGCCCGCTCACCCAGGAGGGTGGGCATCACCTTCGCCCCAGGCACCTCAGCCCCTGACCATGTCACCTCTGCTGCCCTCAGTGAGGAGGCCATTGACCTCCTCAGGTCACTCACTGTTGGGCAGTCTACCATTTTGAATGCCATCCAGGGTGTAGAAAGGAAGTTGCAACACACTAATGCATTCCTGGAGGGCATTCATTCTGGTCAGGCTGCCCATCATCGAACCCTGCAATCTTTGGCCTCAGCACTGATGGCAGCCATTGTCCCTGTCTCTAGCCTCCCCCCTCCAAATTCCTCCACCCAGACCCAATCCCCTGTACCCCAGCCTATCCCAAGCACACCATCAGACCAGCCTGCACACACGTCAACACACAAGGGAAGCACAGGCAAACATAAGCACCACACATCCCACAGGCACTCACACAAGCATCACACACATACAGACACAGCAACATCCACTGCCTCCACTGTGTCCCCCTCGTCGTCATCTCCCTCCTCCCGCCCAGTGTCGTCTACACTCTCACCTGCATGCAGTACCACTACAGCCACTAGGTCCCGCACCAGCACACCCACCACCACACCCCGCTCACCTGCACTCACCACCCCCACTACCATTTACATGTCCCCTGTGTCCTCTCCCAGCGTGTCTGTGACGCCCCCCGCCAAAAGTACACAAATGCGGGCACACACCCACCCGACATTCATCCACCTCACGACAGCCTCCAGCGCATACACATGCACCCAAATCAACAAAAGTTACACCTCCTACAACCATCTCCTCTTCCTCCACTCCCAGACCCCCTCCAGCTACCCGTCCCAGTGTTTGTAAGAAACTTTTCCTGAGCAACCTTGATCTCTTTCCCACCACCCCCCCTCCAATTCATAGGTCCCGTACTAGCACCTCAGCCAAAAAATCGCAGGTACCAGTGGTGCCTGTTAGAGGTATGTGGAGTGCACCGGGCACCAATGCAGCCAGTGTGACACGGAGCCACAGCACAGCCAGTCCCCCCCCTGTGAAGCACCAGAAGTTGGACAGTGCCCGACGGGAGAGGGGGAATACTCCAGCCGGTGAAGCCGCTCACAAGGTTCCCGGGGGGACTGTCCACTCAGCTGTGACTCCTCCCAAGGTGGGGAAGGGGCAGAAGAAAGCGCCAAAGTCTGGGAAGAGCAGCACGGCGGAGAAGTCCGCCATCATCCCCGCTGCCCAGGAGGCCACCGCCAGCCCCATCGTCACTGGCCAGGAGGCCACCGTCAGAGTCAGTGCCCAGGAAGGCAGCCCCATTGTCACTGGCCAGGAGGCCACTGCCAGAGTCAGTGCCCAGGAGGGCAGTCCCATCGTCACTGGCCAGGAGGCCACCGCCAGAGTCAGTGCCCAGTGGAGACATGCATCCACTACCTCAGTCCTTGGCAGGATGAAGCACTCTGGGCACCAGTCCCCTTCCAGAACCAGTGGAGACTGTTATCGACTGGAGAGACTGTGGCTTTGCACTCCCCAGGATTGAACAGTGGGCAACCCACCCACTGTAGAGACTTGAGAGACTGTGGCTTTGCACTCCCCAGGATGTAACAGTGGGCAACCCACCCACTGTATCGACTTGAGAGACTGTGGCTTTGCACTCAATAGGCAACCCACCCACTGTAGAGACTTGAGAGACTGTGGCTTTGCTCTCCCCAGGATGGTACAGTGGGCAACCCACCCACTGTACAGACTTGAGAGACTGTGGCTTTGCACTCCCCAGGATACATCAATGGGCATGGAGCCCCGTCGTGTATTGGGTGTGGTGCAGTCATCCAGCTGAGGTGCCCCCCTTCCCTTCCCCCTGAGGTGCCTATTGTATTTCTATCTGATGCCCCAGCAGTCTTTTCTCCGTTTTGCGCAGGTATCGTGTGTGGGCCTCAGCCATGCATTTTGGATCCAGTGGTCCACAGACATTGAATGGTGCATTACCTGCACTACTAATCGTGATGTATATTTTGTTGAATGTGAAATTATATCTGTTTATATTTGCTTACTGTATTTTGATATCTTACAATGGTTGCACTAATTTCCTTTTGTCTTTGCATTCTTCCGGGGGGTTTGAGGGTTGTTACTGTAATGTTTGGATATGCATTGGTGTGTGTGTTGTAGTGGGTGAGGGTTGGGGTGGGGGTGGGGGTGTTGCGTGTGTGTGTCTCTGACTTTTGCCTCCCCTATGTCGTAGGTGCAGTACTCACCGTTGTCTTCGGTGCCGGTGTTGATGATGATCGTACAGGAGCAGGAAGACTATCGCAGGGAGTATTTGGAGTTCCGGGTCCATGGTGTCCTCATTCCTCGTGGAGTGTGTAGAGGTGAGCGTTTTCCCTTTGAAATGGCTGTGGTGGATTGGTAGGTTGTGATACTGTGGGCTGTACTTTGTCTCCCGCTTGTCTGTTGGCGGTGACCACCACGATGTTTGTCTGTACCGCCGTGGCGGTCGGAGTGTTAAAGTGGCTGTCTTAGTGGGCGGTTTCCGCCACAGTCATAATTCCCTTTTTTTTTTTGCCGGCCTGTTTGCGGTCTTACCGCCGCTTTACCACCATCCGCCAGGGTTGTAATGACCCCCATAGGGCCTCATTTCAAGGCTGGTGGTCTTAAGACCGCCAGCCTCGCTGTGACGGTCAGCACCGCCACTGCTGTGGTGCTCCGATCACCACTTAAAGACCCTGGCCGTAAGAAAGCCAGGATTCCGTCATCTCTGCCCTGCCGGGATCAGTGATTCCAATGGGTTGAGGGTGCGTGGAGGTCATAATCCGCAAGGGTAGCACTGCATGCAGCACTGCCCTGCGGATTACGACCTTGTTCTCCGCCAGCATTTTCATGGCAGTTCCTCTGCCATGAATGGCTGGTGGAGAACAGGTGCAGGTGGTTACGGGGGGCTCCTGCACTGCCTTGCACTTGACATGGGCAGTGCAAGGGTACCCCTGCCCAGCACCCTTGCAATGTTCACTGGCTGCTGTGCTGGTGCACCCTGCAGGCAACAGAATTGCAGCCCACTCAGCCTAGCAGGAAACACCTAATAGGTCCATTGGGGTGGTCGCCGCTATGGCAGCGGCCATCCTGTTGGGAGTTTGCAGTCTGCCAAACTCAAAATGAGGCCCAAAATGTAAGAATTCTAAAAAAACATTCTTTACATTAACTTAAGCTTTTTATATGTTAAATGTAAATTTGTAAACATATACATATATTTATATATTCATACTAATAAATGTTAACATAATTGAAAGTAATATAGGGCCTGATTACAACTTTGGAGGAGGTGATAATCCGTCCAAAAAGTGATGGTAAAGTGACGGATATACCACCAGTTGTATTACGAGTCCATTATATCCTATGGAACTCGTAATATGGCTGGTGGTATATCCATCACATTTGGGACAGATTAACACCTCCTCCAAAGTTGTAATTAGGCCCATAATGTAAAATACAAATTTGTATGAAAATATATATGCAGGTACATATATATATATTTATATTATATATATGTATGTAACATACATACTCCATAAGATACATACAAAATTGAATAAGATAAAATATATTAATCAATGTAGACAATAAATAAAATAGTAATTACAGCAAAATCCCCAAAAAACTAGGAACATTAACATGAATTTTAAACAAAAAACAAATAATGTAAAAAATAAGATAATGAACACTCTAGCCTCTGCAACAGTAGGGAAAATGTTGGATTTTGGAGGGTTGAAATTTACTATTCCTGCTCCAAACAACACAACAGTAGGGAAAGAGTTGGACTTTGAAGGAGTAAAATGTACTATTACCACTCCAGTCTCTGAAGCAGTAGGGAAAATATTAGATTTTGGCGGGATGATTTTTACTATTCCCACTTCTAACAGCACAACAATAAGGATTGTTGAATGGAAAAGAGGGTAATTTTACTACTCCTACTGCAGTCTGAGCAAGAGTAGGAAAAGTACTTCACTTCAAACACATTATATATATAGAAAACCATAAATGTAGAAAAAGCATTACACTAATTAGAGTAAACTCAATAATGTATATATGTATATATATATATATATATATATATATATATAAAATGCAAAATATAAAGGACCATTAATAAATTTACATAATTGCTGTTCAATGAAATAAATACTTAACAGTTACTAAATAATTGTTATTAGATTATAAATTAATTACCTTCCCACCTTCACCTCTACAAACCTTGCAGCCTGCAACTGAGATATATCTAAAAAAAAATACATATTTGAAAATGTACATATTTAAAATCGATAAAATAATTAATTACCAATTTATAATGTATTGTTAATTCATTTTTACTTAATTAACTTCCCAACCTAGTCCCCCACAAACCCTAACGCCCAAAACTAAACTATAATTAAAATAAATGGATATTCCATAGTTTAAATATATGATTCAATTAAATAATTATTTTACAAATAACAATTAATAATTAATTAATAAATTAACTTCCCTCCTTTTCTCTACAAACCTAGCATCCTGCAACTGAAATAGCATTAAAAAAAATCTGCATTAGATATTTTACATGACTAAGAATTATTTAAATAAATAATTAGAAATCATTAATAAAATATTATTTAATGATAACTTAATTAACTTCCGACCCTAGATCCCTATAAACCTTTCAGCCCGTAACTCTAAATATAAGTGAAATAAATAAATATTTTATGTATTACATTAAAATCAATTAAATGATCAATAAATAATTGGTAATTAATTATTACTTGATTAAATTCCCATCCTATATAACTACAAGCCTAACAGCCTGCAAATAATGTAGAAAATAAATAAATCAGTATTACATAATTTACCTAATAAATATCATTCATATAATTAAACAAAATATACTAAATAATTCATAATTATTGACTAACTTTGGACCCTACATCCCTACAAAATCCAACAATCCACTTCAACACTATAAAATAATATAAAAAAAAGAAATAAAAAATGCAGTCACGTAAAATTACAAAGTATATATAAGCATTTACATAAGAAGTAGTAACACATAAAATAAATATATGAACTACAACACATTCATATGATTAACAAATTACATTTTAACTACTTAATTATTGAAAACAATATTAAAAACACTGATATAATTTAAAACAATATTACTCACCTCAAAAAATATTATTCCTGTCAGCAATATTCGTGCATCACAATTTTTGAAAATCACAATATTTATTTTCAGAATATCTGGCTCCTGATATTTTTAAATCAATATTTTGTCTAAACACTGTTTTGAATCTGATCCACTGCCCTTTTCAGTATGCTCTAAACCTCCGTATGTTAGCATGTTATACATATATAAGGTCCTTTGCTAACGCCAATTCATGATGCATGTCTAACATGCGTTGCTGTACGTAGAAACATACGAAAAATGTGGACCTGGTTTCGACCTGATTACAGAAACTAGGATGTGACAAAATGATGGTGGGGATGTGGGTAGGGATTGTTGATGGAACAGTACTTGACATATTTAGATTCCAATATGCATGTTGACAATTTTGAACACAGGGAGTTAGAGAGACATTGGCAGAATTATATAGTGCCTTGTTCAAGTGCAGAAGCAAGGTTTAGAAACTATCCCTCAATTGCCCACAACTACACTCTAGTCTGTAGTGCACCTTTACTCTCACACCACAACTCGTTAAACTGCTCAGGATCCTTCCTAGAAACAGATGTCACCTTTCCTTCGGATATATAAAAAAAACAATATATGAGAAATAACATCACCACAATTTACTTGACGTGCTACAAATATGCTGTGACTGGTGCAGTCATTCTGAAATACACAACTTCATATGAAATCTTTTGTCATGTGGTTTTAACGACTAACATGGGATTAGGTTGCAGTCACATGACATGGTGATCAGTATTATTTAAAGAAAATCTGTTTTTATGTAATATTAATGGTCACTAGGTAAATACAATCCCCTTGAAATTCATCCTGAGAGCTGCAATTAGGCTGCATTAAGATAAAAACTGCTAGTTACTTCACCTGTCTTTACCCACGGTAGGTACCAAGGGCAAGGCACTGATATGTTTCCAGGTGAAGATCTTGGCCAGCATGCATAGTTATCGAATGTTCCATTACAATATATTCCTAGAAAACAAAGTAAAAGTGTAAGTTACAATCAGATCAAATTTTTATGGGGAAGCACCTACTGCAACATCTTAAGCACATACAGCATTTGAATTGGTAACGTTGTAAAGCAGCTCTTCTATGGGAAGCTGTTCATGTAAAAATTGTAACAAATCCATGTAAGACACCCTCTGAAATGCATAGCGTGCTACAAAATGAATATGACACATACATGAATGAAAGTAAAAAGTGTCAAAATAAATGTGGTACCTGGCAGAATGAATCTGACCTGTACCACAACAAATACGAAACATGGTAGTGTGAATATGCTACTTGGTGATTAATTTGAAAAACACACTCTGAATTGAATAAGAGATTTACTGAAATATATCTCAGTTATACCAAAATGAAGACTGTCCTCATTATAAACAATTTAGCAATCACTGAAATGAATACATTATGCATCAAAAAGAATGGGACGTTTCCTGAATTGGCTGACATGTGCCAAGAGGAATATGATATACATTGAAATGAATATGACAGACTGAAATGAATATCAGTTACAGCAGTGAAAATATTACAGTCTGAAAATATTTTATTGTACACTGAAAATAATATTACATACCTTGAAATAAACATTACACATGTTGCAATGACTATGAATTGAGTTGAAATTAACATTACCAAGACTGGAATTAATATGAAATATACAGAAACAAATATGAGATGACTTAAAATGAATATGACTTGTGTTGAAATCAATGTAAGCCCCATTGAAATGGAATTGACATGCCTTAAAATGAATATGACCAACACTGAAATTCTCATGAACTTTGTCAAAATGAGTATGGCATAATTTGATACATATTGAAATGGATATGACATCAGTTAAAAGTGTTAATATGAGTATGACATTTGGTGAAAGAAATATAACCTTGATTGAAAAGAATATGAAATGTTAAAATGAATATGGAATGTAGTAATATGAATATGAGCATCCTTGAAATGAATTTGATATAAGTTTAAAATGAATATGAGTAAGGTTGAAATTAACATGATATTCATCAAAATGAATGTGCTATGCATTGAAACTCAAATGATATACATTGGAATTAATATTATATGTGTTGAAATGGATGTGACGTTTGTTAAAATTAGTGCAAGAAGTTTAATATGAATGCAACATCCATTGACTAGAATAAGACACATGCTGAGCTGAATGTGAAATGCGTTGAAATGAACGAGACCATTGAAATTAATTTAGCACATGTTAAAATGCATATAACAAATGCTAAAATTACAAAGATGCTTGCTAACATAAATATGGCAAGCTCTGAAATTAATATGATGCACATCAAAAATGAATATGACGCATTGAATAAATGATGTGTTGAAATGTATATGTCGCGCCGCGCGGTGCGGCGCGAGCCGAGAGCTCGACTTCGACCGGGCGTTCGGCTCGGGCCGCGCACCGCGTTATTAAGACGCGGCGCGCCCCCAGCCTCTCCTGCGCGTTTCGAGGCCCCAGATTTGCTTGGGGCCTCGTTCTTCCTTCTGCCTTTCACTGTCCCAGGGGTCTCTGAACCCTCTTACCTGTTTTTCTTCGTTTCTTTGTCCTTTCTTCTGTTTGCAGTCTGTTGTGTGCCTTTCTTTATGTCTTTTCCTCCTTCCCAGATTCCTGTGCTTTCCCAGCATTCCTTGTTCCCTATTCTCTATGGTTCCTCTACTATTCTGTTCTATATATTGTTTCCCTATCTAAGATGGTGTCCTTTTACTTCCTGTGGGTCACTTCCTGTTTGTTGGTATATAAGGGCTGTGTTTTTTCTCTTTCCTTGCGCTGCAACACTTTCTGCTCAGTTGGTGTCTTCGCTCCTGATTTCCTTGCCTTTTGGTTTTGGACTCAGCATTCTGTATTTTCTGATTTTTGCTCCTTTTTGGATTCCTGTTTGTTGTTCTTGTTTTTCTCCAGGACTTTTCCTGTTTGGAGGTTTTTCCCCTTGGAAGGGGTTTTTCCCTCTGGCGCTACTTTCTGAAGGGCACGGTCTGTTCTTGGTGTCTCCATTGCCTACAGCACCGTGGCTACCAGAAAGAGTCGCCCCTTTTTGGGCCAAAGCCGAACATTGAAGATTCACGCCACCAGATCTGCAAATTCCAGGCGCAGGCAGCACGTGAGTCGTGACAGATTGCAGCGCCTAACCATTCCGACGTCCTCAAACACCATGGATAATACAGTGGCGGCTGCTGCAGATCCGGAGCAATCTCTGTTAACCACGATTCAGCAACAAGCCCAGGAGTTGCAACAACTACGTAATGAAAATGCTGCGTTACGACAGGCTTTGGCCCTCCGCACCAGTGATGTTCCGACAATCTCCGCTTCTACCCCTTGTTTCTCTGGTGAACCAACCAAGCTTCGCGAGTTCTTGGATGCTTTAACGGTGTATTTCGCCTTCCGACCTACTCAATTCTCCCACGACAGGACCAAGGTGGGTTATCTTATCAGTGCCTTATCCGGCCCAGCCTTGGCCTGGGCAACCCCGATGGTGTTCTCCGACGACCCTGTATTGTCAGACTATTCCGCCTTTGTGAGTCGCTTCAAACAAATGTTTAGCCGTCCTGGATTGGAAGCCTCCGCTGAAGAAGCCTTGTGCGACATCCAACAAGGCTCCCAAGACGTCCTGCAATATATAACCCGTTTTCGTCAGCTGGCGGCAGAGACCACTTGGGTGGAACGTACTCTGGTCACATTATTTCGTAGAGGACTCAAAGAAGAAATAAAGGATGAACTAGTGCATTCTACCAGAGCGGAAGATCTTCGTGGCCTGATGGATCAAGCACTGTCCATCGAATATCGTCTTCAGGAACGGAGATCGGAAAAGAAAAGGAGTAGAGGGTTTACCCAACCAAGTAGCTCCCGTGCATACCTACAGCGTTCCGAGGAACCTCGCACTCCTGCTAGAGACATCGAAGGGGAACCCATGCAGGTGGATACTACCCGAGGTCCGCTCTCTGCTAGTGAACGAGAAGACAGACGCAAGAGAGGGTTGTGCCTGTATTGTGGTTCTGCTGGTCACATACTCCGTACCTGTCCAGTACGTCCGTCCAGACCTTCGGGAAACGCCACCTCCCGTCCTCTGTAAGAAGGGAGGGGACGGGATCTACAGCTATACCTTCCATCAGCTCCTTTAATGACAATACAACTGCCTTGTTCATCTTTCCTGTCCTGTTACAACTTCCTGACGGTCGTCAAGAAAAGACTATGGCATTACTAGACTGTGGTGCTAGTGGTATATACATGGACAAGACATGGGCTGCTGCTAACCTAGTTCCTACTCAAGCAAAAGAAGTACCCGAACAGGTACACACTGTGGATGGATCTTTGATATCCTCTGGTCCTGTAGACACCACTACCCTGATGTTAAGTCTACAGGTGGGAAACCATCAAGAACACATCTCCTTCGATCTTATTACGTCCCCTAACCATACCATCATTCTTGGAATTCCGTGGCTCATTAGACATAACCCATATATAAATTGGGTTACCCGGACAGTCTCTTTGTCTTCGCAATTTTGTCACGAGAACTGTTTTACTTCCGACAAGTATTGGTCTCCGAAAAGATCCTTAGCTACTGAAGGTGCCACTGGTATGTCCATTAATACGGTCCAAGGGGTCCCAGACCACTATTTGGAGTTTCAGGATATTTTCCAAAAACCGTCAAAACCTGTGCTACCTCCACATCGAGAATATGATTGTGCAATTCCATTAGAACCCGGCACAATTGTTCCTTTTGGGAGGATGTACTCCCTCACGGAACCCGAAAGGGAAGTTCTAAAGGAGTATCTGGACGAAAATATACAGAGTGGTCTTATTGTTCCATCGTCGTCTCCGGCTGGGGCCCCTCTCTTTTTTGTGCCCAAGAAGACTAAGGATCTTCGTCCGTGCCTGGATTTTCGAGGTCTGAATAAAATCACCATTAAAGATCGTTATCCTTTGCCTCTCATCAGGGACATACTGGAAGCAATCAGAGGGGCCCAACGTTTTACTAAATTGGATTTACGAGGAGCCTACCACCTTTTACGCATAAGAGAAGGCGACGAATGGAAGACAGCATTCAGGACCCCATTTGGCCATTTTGAATATAGGGTTATGCCGTTTGGTCTTACTAACGCCCCGGCAATCTTCCAGAGATTTATGGACTCAGTGTTTTCAGACCTACTTAATCAGACAGTCGTGATCTACCTAGATGACATTCTTATTTATTCTAGAAATCCTGAACTCCATACTTCCCATGTGAAACAAGTTCTTCAAAGACTTCGTGATCATCAACTATTTTGCAAACCAGAGAAATGTGAGTTCGACATAACAGAAGTCAAATATCTGGGCTATCATTTAAGTCCCACCGGCATAGCTATGGACCAAGAAAAGGTACAAGCTATCCTAGAGTGGCCTTCTCCTTCTACCATAAAAGAAACACAATGTTTCCTAGGTTTAGCAAATTTCTATCGACAATTCATTCTAGACTTTGCCAGTCAGACTAGCCACATAACTCACACCTTAAAGAAGGACAATTTAAAGAAGGGATTTGTCTGGACTGAGGCTGCTGAAGCAGCCTTTCAAAGCTTAAAGAGAGCCTTCACCCAAGCCCCCATCTTAAGACATCCAGATACCACCAAGCAATTTATAGTAGTAACTGATGCTTCTGAGAGAGCCATCGGAGCTGTCTTACTCCAACGACAAGAGGATGATGGCCTTGAACATCCTGTTTTCTATTTGTCTCATATCCTTTCCACAGCTGAACAACATTATTCCGTACTTGAAAGGGAATTATTGGCTCTGAAAACAGCCTGCCTTGAGTGGAGGCAGTTTCTGATGGGTTCCAAGGAACCATTTGAGGTGAGGACAGACCACCGTAATTTACAATGTTTAAGAAATTTTGTATGCCAGAATAGTCGTCAGGCCCGCTGGGCCTTTTTCTTCAGTCAGTACGATTTTTATATTACATATATTCCAGGATCCCAAAACATTCTGGCTGATGCTCTGTCTCGCCGATATCCAGAGTGTTCTCCTTCCTCATCCCAGTATCTTCTAGAACCCAGTAAGATCATTGGAGTGGCTCAGTCTTTCTTGGAAGAAGTACAACAAGAATACGCCAACCAATCGGACCATGACATAGAAGAACTAAGACCATTATTGTACAAGAAACAAGGATATTTTTATTACCAAGACCTGATATTCCTCCCTACAAACAAGGTGCAAAAGAAAGCATTACAAATGTGCCATGATTCCCCTGTAGCTGGTCACAGAGGCATCAAAGCCACACAAGAATTACTTTCACGATTTTTTTGGTGGCCTACCTGGAAACTGGATGTGGGAAGATACGTTCAGGCCTGTCCCATATGTGCCCAAGTCAAAATACCTCACACCAGACCGGCAGGATTACTACAACCTTTGCCTGTTCCATCGGCCCCATGGCATACTATCTCTACTGATTTTATGTGTTCGCTCCCACCATCAGCAGGAAACCGGGTTATCATGGTCACAGTGGATTCTTTCACAAAGATGGCTCATTTCACTGGCCTAAAAAAGCTGCCTACTTCCCAAGAACTAGGTCAAATATTCATAGATCATGTCTTCCGTCTCGATGGACTTCCACATACCATAATCTCTGATAGAGGACCTCAGTACATCTCCCGATTTTGGAAGCATTTTTGTAAAACACTGAATATGAATAGAGCCCTGTCTTCAGGGTTCCATCCTCAGACCAACGGACAGACTGAGCGTCTGAACCAAGGACTAGAGCAATATCTTCGATGCTTTTGCAATTCTACCCAAAGTAACTGGAGCACTTACCTCTCTTTAGCTGAATTTTCCTACAATAACTCAGTCCATAGTGCCTCCAAGGTCACTCCCTTTTTCTGTTCCTATGGTTTTCATCCTACCTCTTTCCCTACTTCTCCACAATCCAACTCTCCTCTACCTGCTATTAACTATTTCTCCAAACGCCTTCTCCAACTCCATAAACTAATTCGATCTAATTTGTTACATACCAAGAGGTATATGAAGAAGGCTGCAGACAAGAGACGTACAACCAATCCAAATTATCATCTGCAAGATAAAGTCTGGCTCTCCTCCAAATTCTTGCCCTCACGTCTCTCTCAAAACAAGTTCACACCTCGTTACTATGGGCCTTTCCGTATTCTCCAGTTGGTCAATCCTGTCACTGTCCGTCTTCACTTACCCCATACATGGAAGATCCATCCGGTTTTTCATGTTTCTCAGCTTAAACCTTATGTGCCTGATCCTTACTCACGTCAGTTTCCTTGTCCACCTCCTGTCCTTGTGAATGATGCTCCTGAATATGAAGTGCAGGAAATCTGTGACTCTCGTCTTTTTCATAAACGACTTCAGTATCTGATTCATTGGAAGGGTTATCCTCTCAGTGAATGTTCATGGGAAGATGCCTCTTCCGTTCACGCTCCTCTCCTGACTCAACGCTTTCACTGTTTATTCCCTCTTAAACCTGGGCCTTCGGGAGGGGGACCTACTGTCGCGCCGCGCGGTGCGGCGCGAGCCGAGAGCTCGACTTCGACCGGGCGTTCGGCTCGGGCCGCGCACCGCGTTATTAAGACGCGGCGCGCCCCCAGCCTCTCCTGCGCGTTTCGAGGCCCCAGATTTGCTTGGGGCCTCGTTCTTCCTTCTGCCTTTCACTGTCCCAGGGGTCTCTGAACCCTCTTACCTGTTTTTCTTCGTTTCTTTGTCCTTTCTTCTGTTTGCAGTCTGTTGTGTGCCTTTCTTTATGTCTTTTCCTCCTTCCCAGATTCCTGTGCTTTCCCAGCATTCCTTGTTCCCTATTCTCTATGGTTCCTCTACTATTCTGTTCTATATATTGTTTCCCTATCTAAGATGGTGTCCTTTTACTTCCTGTGGGTCACTTCCTGTTTGTTGGTATATAAGGGCTGTGTTTTTTCTCTTTCCTTGCGCTGCAACACTTTCTGCTCAGTTGGTGTCTTCGCTCCTGATTTCCTTGCCTTTTGGTTTTGGACTCAGCATTCTGTATTTTCTGATTTTTGCTCCTTTTTGGATTCCTGTTTGTTGTTCTTGTTTTTCTCCAGGACTTTTCCTGTTTGGAGGTTTTTCCCCTTGGAAGGGGTTTTTCCCTCTGGCGCTACTTTCTGAAGGGCACGGTCTGTTCTTGGTGTCTCCATTGCCTACAGCACCGTGGCTACCAGAAAGAGTCGCCCCTTTTTGGGCCAAAGCCGAACATTGAAGATTCACGCCACCAGATCTGCAAATTCCAGGCGCAGGCAGCACGTGAGTCGTGACAGTATATCACTCATGCTAAATGCATGTCAAATGTTAATGTGAATATGATATTCATTGAAATGAATATGACACATATTAAAATGAATATGAACTACTCTTAAATGAGTATGCAACTTGTTGAAACTAATATGGCTCACATCAAAATTAATATGACATTCAATAAAATGAATATGTGACTTTTGAAATTAACATGAAACTATGTGAGATAAGTGAGGCATGCATTGCAATGAATAAAGCACATACTGAGAATACACGTTTTTGTTAAATGAATATGACTCAGGTTTAAATGAAAATGGTATGCATTGGAGTTATGTTGATTTGCTTTAAAATTAATATTGGATATTGAAATTAATATTACATATTCTGAAAGTATCTGATATGGACTAAAATGGAATAATTAAAATTAACATAACAAATATTTAATAGAATATAAAAGAAGGAAACATCCTTTGCCACAAATCCCTTAGCATGCATAGGTTTACCATATGGGTAAATATTTTTACCTTTATCAGACAGTATGTTACTACTGCTTTACTAGGTAAATGTTTTTTTTAAAAAGCATACTTTTTTGAGGTGCAGGAAAAGGGAGGTAAGAGTGATTTTATGGTTTAAGAGTGGGTAGAAGTAAAGGGAGGTAAGGGCAGTTTTAGAATTTAGAGTACAGAACAGGTGTACAGTGTGGTCTGGCCCATCATACATTGAAGTGAGGTAGAGTGGAATACCATACAGTGAAGTGGTGCAGATATGAGTGGCATATTGAGGAATAGCATACCGTGGAGTAGTGTAGCGTGGAGGAGCATACAGTGGAGTGGCGTACAATAAAATAGTGTAAAATAGAGTGTCATACAGTTGAGTGGCAAACAGCAGAATAGCGTAGAGTGAAGTGGTGCACATTGGAGTGGCATAGAGTGGAAAAGCTTATAGCAGAGTAGAGTACAGTAGAACGGGGTAGAGTGAAATACCATACAGAGTAGTGGCGTACATTGGAATTGCTTACCATTTAATAGTGTAGAGTTGAGTGGCATACAGTGGGGTGGCTTAGAGTGGAATAGCGCATAGTGGAGTGGTGTACAATGGAATGGCATGCAGTGGAATGCCATACAGTGGAGTGGCATAGGGTGGAACAGCGTACACTGGAGTGGATTAAAGTGGAATAACATAAAGTGGAGTGGCGTATGGTGGAGAGGCGTACAGTGGCATAGAGTGGAGTGGCATATTGATGTAGTTGAAATATAGCAGGAATGTAGGTTATTGTATGAAGAGTAACGCAAAACAGCGAATTGCCCTGCCTTACATTTCTTCAGATTGACCAAACAATGCATGGCCAAGCATGGTGGCTTTGCTTTGCTTTGTGCATCTGATTTAAGTTATTGTGTCACCCATGTGAAACCACGTGTGATGCAAGAGTAATGCAATACAATACTACAGGTAGGCCTTAATTATTTATTGTGCCCTGGTATAGCACTGCAACTTCACTGTATAGCTTGGTACATGGTCATGACAAGGCAATATATGGTTGACTAATGGCTGTCTTTGTAAAATTAAAAGGCAGTCTGATTGTTTTTAATACAGTCTGGCTGTGTTTTAGTTAAGGGCCCTAGATATAGGTAACTAGTAGGTTTCATTGCTGTCCGCAACTTATGACCACTTTACTAAAGTGGCAGTAGGTAGGAAAGTTTTTCTATATATTTTGTAAAATATTTTTAAAACAAGTTTAGTGTGTACCATGCGAGTATCTAGCAACTTTTTGTTTTTACATTTTTTTGTTATTGTTTAAAATTTGTAAGTAGCACATGATTTCTAGGTGTTACCTCAGTACTGCATAGACATTTTAGGAAAACATAATTCGTCCAGTGTGACTGTTGAAGAGAGGATGGGTGAGCAGTGATTGATCAGGGCTGAAGAGTAAGAAATCAGGTGTCAAGGATGTGGACTGAGGGAAGAAGAGTGAGGAAAGTGAGTGAGTTACTGAAGAACTAGGAGAGAGGATTAATGGATGAGGATTGAGTCATGAGGATTGAGGGAAGGAGGAGGCCAGTGAGGGCTGAGATAAAAGATGAGAAGTGAGGGTTGAGGAGTGAGATTGGAAAAAGGAGAAATTAGAAGTGAAGGTTGAGAGTTAAAAATGAAAAATGAAGGATGGGGAGTTAGATATCAGGGCCTACCACTGGGGAATGATGGATAATAATGAAGAATGATGGTTGATTAAAAAAAAGTATGAGAAGCAAAGAAAGAGGGGTGAGGGCAACAGGCTACGGAATGAGGAAGGAAAACTGAGGCATGAGATGTAAGTGATCAGCATGTCCTAAAATGGACAGTGTGGAATACATTTTAAGGTATCATTTGTCCATTCCACTAATTTCTCAGAGGGGAATACATGATCAGTGAGGAAAGGAGAGCGAAGAAATTAAGTTTGACAAGTAAGTGATGAAGAGTGAGTGGAATAAGGGATGAGGGATGTGGAGGGGCAACTGTGGGATGGGGTGAGGCATGACAATTAAAACAAAGGTTAAGTAATGCAGACTGATGGATGTGAAGGGTTGAGAGGTGAAAGATGACATATGTATGAGGAATGGCGGATTGTTGATTGATAGCAAGAGATGAGGTTTGAGGACAGAGGAAGGAGGTGGGAAGGGTAAGGCAAAAAGTGTGAACCAGAAGGGCATTTAGGACCTCATTTATATTTTGGTGATCGGTTTGTCCTCCACCAGGGTGATGGAGTTCTTACTCTGTTGCACTGACGGAGGTGCTGGCTGCCAAATCTAAAAATGTCTACCAGTGGATTGACAGGAACTGCTCTTTCCTCTCTGCTAACATTTAAATTGGACCCTACGCATGATAGAAGTGTAGTAAAGAATTAGCAGTGAAGAGGAAGGGAAGGGCTGAGGAATGAGAAGTTAGGAGAGAGGTAGGTTGAGTAATGAATAAGGACTGATGAGTGAGTGTTAAAGAGTGAGAGGGGATACATGAGGAGTAAATGATGTGGAGAGATGAGGGATGATGGATAAGAAATAAAGTGAGAAATGAGTTAACCATGAAAGTAACAAGGAGGGGGAAGGATGAGGGATAAGTATTCAGGAGCGAGAGCTGGGGTCTAATGAGTGGGGTATAAAGAATGAGGTAGGAAGTATAAGGAGTAAAACAAGGAGGAAAGGATGAGTAGTGAGAAATTAAAAATGAGGAATCAATGCTGTAGAGTGCAGAACAAGAAGTGAGAGATTCAGAAAGAGGGTTCGGGCATGAGGTATGAATACTTTGTGGTGAGGAAGTATTTAATGGATGATAAATGAGGACATTAGGAGGGAGAGATGATGAGTAAGTAATTAGAGGTAAATGATAACATGTGAGGAATGAGAAGAGAGGGACAATGGCTAGTTAATAAGGCATAAAGAATAAGTGATGAAGCTTAAGGAACGAGAGGTGGGGAATGAGGAGTATAAAGGATGAAGACTAAAAGTTGATAAATGAGGAAATTAGGTTAAAGGGTAAAGAATATCAAATCAGAGATGCAGAATGAGACATCAAGCCTGGTTAGTTCCAAGATGGTGGACCATGCCACACTCTGAAATAGACAGCCTGAACTGGAGTGCTGGTGATGAGGTGTGGCAAATGCCAGGCCAGTTGACGCGGCCTGCATTGGCCTGGCTTCTGGACATGATTCCATGTGAAAAAGCTAGGTCACACCACTTTCTCACCTCTGCAGTGATGGCAGGCAGCAGCCATAAAGCAGGCACTGAAGAGGTTACAAAGGTGGGCCAATGGAGATGTGTGAGTGCCCTGGGGGGTGAAGAGCTCAAGCTTCCTGGTATTGGGGGACATGTTGGCATGGCGTTGCTCTCCTTGAAGGTATTGACCACTGGTGAGACAATTTTGAGGAGTTTCTGGATGTCTTGTGTCAGGACAGGGCCCCCCATATCTGGGCCTGTTGCTGATGATTACCAAGGAGGCCTATACTTCCCAGTGAAGTCAGAGTTACCCCTGTGCTATGTACAGATGCTATACAGCATATGTTGGTCCCACTGCAAATTATTTGCCTGCTGTGTCGCACTTCTGGAACTAACCTTGGGGTGAGCCCACTGGACCTCCAGTGCCTGGAGCAAAAGCGGAAATGGACCCCAATGTATTCATTGTGTAATATCCTGCCAGGTTTCCAGTCACTCGCCCAATCAACATGAGGGTGAGCCCGAGAGAGGAGGACCGCAGTGAGAAAGGTGAAATCTGCAACTTATATACTGTAGGACGTGCAGCCTTTACTCATACCTGAGGTTCCCCAGCAGCCACATTATCCTCCAATGTTCATACATTGTAACCCAACAATGAATGGAGTAGCCCCAGCTGTCTACACCCTTGTATGCATGATGGGAAAGGCTGACACTATGTAAGCTAATTTGCACTGTGACAAAAAGAAAACAGGCATATCTCACTCATTAGAACACACATTATTCTCTCAGGGAGCCACTGTCGAAACGGATGGCCTTGACATGAAGTTACACCTAGTGCATATCCAGTAAAGGCTGACGTCTATAGATAGCAAGATTGAAATGCCTTATTCCAGAGCAGGAAAGCTTACCACTGCTCTCAGCAAGGAAGAAAAATGGATTTCTACAGCTGAAAGTTGAATTTCCACTCTCAAGGACAACAGAACTGTATATCACAAACAAATAGTAAGCACCAGTAAAGTCCTAAATGTCATAAAAGTTAAGAACAAACACTTGGAGCCAGATAATTTTGCAACAAACTGTGGATCATACGTATGCGTAAGACAACAAACATAGGCAATATGGCATTTCAACTCTCTCTTTGAAGCTGGCAGCTTTTCACATTTTTTGCTGTGAAAGGGGCTCACCAATCTCTGGGCCCTAGAATCTCACCTTAAGCCTGAGTATCTCTAGAATGCTCAATTTTAGTGATCAGAATGCAGCTCTGCCTGAGGAAAGCAGACTTTGTCATCCTGATGCACAAGGACTCCAATCCCTCCATCTT
Organism: Pleurodeles waltl; assembly: GCF_031143425.1. NCBI lineage: Eukaryota > Metazoa > Chordata > Amphibia > Caudata > Salamandridae > Pleurodeles > Pleurodeles waltl. Next base: position 1,256,366,480 of record NC_090446.1, read on the forward strand.
TCTGGATTTCAAGCTAAGAGTCCAAAAGGACTGGCTTGAGTATTCGACAAGTGAAAACTCTGCCAAGCTGAAATACAGTTTGCAATGCTGTATCAGAGGTGACTTATGACCATGCATTGCAACAGGCCTTACCTTTTCCAGACTCATCAAAGCGCTGTGCCTTTTGTACAGAAACTCATCAAAAACTCAAAGGCTGCCTGTGTCTCTGCATGGGTCTCCTATCCCATTGAGGGCTAGAGTGACATAGTTTAAACAAGTTTCAAATACTTTCTCTACATGAAATATTGTAAAACCTCTGATTGAGGCAGCCACTTGACAATTGCACCTGATTTCCTCCAGTCTTGTTTGTCCAAGGACTACTGATAATAAGATGGAGGCTCCCCAGATAGAACCAAGGCTTGAGGGGTGGGGTAGTGCCACTCTAGGCCATGCTGAGTGCTTGCCATGACATATTTTTCCTGGGAATTTAGGAGACTGAAGCCCCTTCTGTTCTCTCCCCTCCCCCAAAGACACAATCAACTAGGTTGGAACTCAGATATGATCTTTTTCTGGACAGATGCAGGGATTCAGTAATAACAATGGCTATTGGTATTTCTTGAATATTTAACCCTTGGCAGGAAGGTAGAGAAGCCCTGATGAAAGCTGAATGACCCGTATAGGCAGAATGTTTTATCTGAAACATGCCAGCAATATAGGATGTTGAAGTCATTAGATTTTCATAAACATTCCACACCTTTGAATTTTAATCATGATATGGGTACCCTGTAATTAAAAGCAGATATATCCCCACAAAATCTTATATTGTCTCTCTATGTTGAAGATATCACGCTTCACCTAGCCAACCCAATAGAAAACATCAGCCCAGTCACCTGAGAGGCCACATAAAGTGAAGCACTATTGTGTAGTGCAATCAATTGGTTTAAATGCACAATTCTCCCATTAACACAGGCAATGCTGTCTCAGGATCAAATTTTCCTCTATTTGGAGTAGAAGCTTTGGTTGTGCGGATCAACCATGCTGATCATGGATAACTATAGGACAGCTGTAACACACATCAAAGTGCAGGTTCGCTGTTTGGTGCAACTCCTGATTTTGCTGTTAGGCAGAATTGCCTTTATTAAGATGGTCATCTTACCCAACCTACTTTACTATTTTTAACAATGTTCCTATACTAGTGAATCAACAGTTTTTTAAAACACTCAAATGTCCTCATTCATAAGCTTTTGATCCTCACACTTTCATTTCCCATCTCTCACTCCTCAAGCTTCATCTTTTATTCCATATGCCTTACTAACCAGCCCTTGTCCCTCTCTCCTAATTCCTCACTTGTCACCCATTACCCCAATCATGTACTTATTATCCCTCACTCCGACTGTCCTCATTAGTCATTCATTCATTACTTCCTCAGTACACAGTATTCACATTGCATGACAGATCCCTATTTTTTAATCTCTCACTTTTTATTTTGCTCTCCATAGTACCCAGTTCTCAATTAAAATTTCTCGCTACCTATACTTTACTGCTCATCTTACTCCTCATTCTTCTTACCCCATTCCTTATACCTGTCATAAGTCTTCATCTCTCGCTTCTGATTACTCATCCCTCACTTCATATCCTTTCCCCTCATATATTGCTTTCATGGTTAACTCATGTCTCAACTTAGTTCTTATCTATCAGCCCTCATCCCTCATCTCTCCACATGAATTACTCCTCATGTATACTCTCTCACTCCTTAGCACTCACCCATCAGTCCTAATCCAATACTCATCCTACCTCTCTCCTGACTTCTCATTCTGCAGCCCTTCCCTTCTGCTTCACTCCTCATTCTTTACTTCGCTTCTATCATGCTTAGGGTCTAAATTAAATGTTAGCGGAGAGGGAATGTGGTTCCTGTCAATTTTTGAAATGTCCACTGGAGTGGGCGACAGAGTAATTTACTTCATCTCCTCGGCAGAGGGCGGGCAGACCACCAATATATAAATGAGTTCCTAAACAACCTTCTTCTGGTTTAATAAAGTGGTAATATGTATCAAACAACAATTAAACCTACTAGTTACCTATATCTAGGACCCTTACCTAGAACACAGCTAAACTGTTTTAAAGACAATAAGGCTACCTTTTAATTTTGTAAAGATAGCCAGTAGCTATTAGTATGCTGCCTTGTCATAGCCAGGTTTCACGCTGGTATATCAGGGCACAATATATAAGTTAGGCCTACTTGAAGTATTGTATTACATACCCTTGCGACACACAAAGTGTTGCATGAGCAATGCAATACTTAAATCAGATGCACAAAGCAATGCAAGGCCACCATGCGTGGCCCTGCATTGATTGGAAAATCTGGAGAAATACAAGGCAGCTCAGTTCTCTGTTTTGCACTATGCTGCACACCATAATCTACATTCATGCTATATTTCAACTACATCCATGTGCCACTCTACTCTGTGCCACTGTACGCCAATCCACTATACACCACTTCACTTTATGACATTCCACTGATCACTGATGCCACTCAAGTGTACACTAATTCACCCAATGCCACTCCACTGCAAGCACTCAACTCCAAGCCATTCCATTGTACGCCACCCCACTATACGCTATTCAACTCTAAGTCACTCCACTCTATGCCACTCCATTCTACACTATTACGCTACACTAGACACATCTCCATTCTACGTCAGTACACTGTATGGTATTCCCCTATACCCCCCTCCACTGTACGCTGCTCCACTGTATGCTATTATACTCTATGTTACTTTACTGTACACCACTCCACTCTACGCTATTCCACTGTAAACCATTGCACTGTATGACATTCTGCTGTACCCTATGCCTCTGTCAGCCACTCCACTGTACTGCACTCCACTCCACTACTCCACTCTATGCTATTCCACTGTATGCCACTGCAATCCACGCCACTCCACTGTAAGGTTTTCCTATCTACCCCACTGCACTGTCTGCCAGGCCAGTCTAGGCCACTCCAGTGTACACCTGTGCTCTACTCTAAATTGTAAAATTACCCTTACCTTCCTTAACCTCTATCCATCCTCAAATCCTAAAATCATCCTCGCATCCCTTTACCACGAACAGCACTAAAAAAATTATGTTATTTAAAAAAATACATCCCTGCATAGTGAGGTACTGTGTGGCAAACCTATGCATGGTAAAGGATGTATGGTAAACAATACTTTCTGCTTTTATATTCGGTTAAATATTTGTTATGTTCTTTTTAATTCACTCATTTTAGTCCATATCGTATACTTTCAGAACATGTGATATTAATTTCAACATCTAATATTAATTTTAATGTAAATCAACATAACTTTAATGCATGGTGTTTTCATTTACACTTAAGTCATATTCTTGCCTTATTCATTCAAATGCATGCCACATTTATTCCACACTTTCATATTCCTTTTCAAAAAATGACCTTCATTTTAACAAATGTTATTAAGTTTGATGTGGGCCATCTTAATTTTATCAGGTTACATCCGCATTAAAAAGTGTTTTATATTCATTTTGGTATGTGGCATAATCCTTTCACAGAATGTCATATTCATTTCGCTGGATATCATATTCATATTAACAATTGAAATATTCTTTTTAGCATGGGTCATGTACATTTCAACACATTTATAATTATTTCAATACATGTCATATTCATTTCAATGTGTATCATATTCATTTCAGAGCATGCCATATTCATTTTAACAAGGCTCATTGTAATTTAAGCATTTGTCAAATGCATTTTAATATTTTTTTTAACAGGTCTAACATTAATTTCAAGGCATTTCACATTCAGCTTAGCATGTGACATATTATATTCAATGGATGTTGCACTCATATACAACTTCTAGTATTCATTTTAACAAAAATCAAATCCATTTCAATTCATGTTAGTAATTGTCATATTAATTGTAACATGTCATATTCTTTTCAATTGAGGTTATATTTGTTTCACCAAATGTAATACTCATATTAACACTTGTCAGATGAATTTTACCATACATCTTGTCCATATTAACCTATGTTATATCCATTTCAATATGTACCATATCAATTTCACTGCACGCTAATCTCATTTTGATGAATGTCATGTGAATTTCAGTGTTGGTTATATTAATTTTAAGCATGTCAAATTCATTTCAATGGGGATTACATTATTTTCAACACAAGTCATATTCCATTTAAATCATCTCATATTCGTTCTGTATTTCTCATATTCATTCCAATCTCTGTATTGATCATTTCAACTCAATTCGTAGTCATTGCAACATGTATAATGTTCATTTCAAGGTGTGTAATAATATTTTCAGTGTACAATATATTCTTTTCAGAATATAATGTATTCACTGCTGTAACTGATATTCATTTCAATTTACCATATTCATTTCACCTCGTGCCATATTCCAGTTGGCATATGCCAGTTATTTCAGGAAATGTCCCATTCTTTTTGATGCATATTTTATTCTTTTCAGTGTTTGCTATATTGTTTACAGTTAGGGCCATATTAATTTCAGTATGATTGATATATACTTCAGTATCTCTCTTATTCAATTTAGAAGGTGTGCTATTCCTATTAATAACCACGTAGCATATTCACTCTGCTATATTTGATATTTTTTCTGGTACAAGTCAAATTCATTCTGCCACGCATCATATTTATTTTGACACGTATTATATTAATTCTTATATGTGTCATTAATTTAGCAGCACGCCATGCATTTAAGGAGGTGTCCTATATGGGGATCTGTAATTTCGATGTGAAAGGCTTCCCATACTCTTCATGGCATGGAAAGGGCAACATTATAAAGAATCTATGAGAACAACATTTTACCAAATTGTGTTAATTCTGCTTAGAGACAGATTTGGCAGCCTAACATAGACCATGTATATAAGAAAAAATATGTGCAGAAAAGAACTGTGAGGCAACATTTTAGAGCCCTTGTAAGCATTTAATAGGTAAGAAGTTATTAAAATGTGCATTTATGAAAAAGTGAATTATTTTTTGTGATCCTTTCTATGAAGAACTTTTGGGTCAGCTCTCTGCAACCACTATGTTGATGGAGTGTCATTCACATATTGGATCAGCCCAGTTGAGAGAATACAAAAAGTGAGTCAATTTACCAGCCCTATTCAGCAATTGCTTTGTTGGCAGTGGCAGTTGACATATTGGGGTCTGCATGAGAAAGGATGGTGATGGCATCGGAGAGGGTCAACTGAACTAGACAAAGTTGGTGCTTCTTTCTTTGTGTTAAGAATTGTGTGGTACAGCACCCTGCAGGCACTGCTGCTGCAGTCAACGATTGACATCAATGGACAGAGGTCTGAAGCATTGCTCCCAGTGACACTTTAGTATTTGACATAGCAACAGACTAAGTGCAACACAAGGACTGGACAAGGATGTAGTGGCCATTTTAGAATGGCAATGATGTTCAGTGATAGCTCTCATATGTATAATCAGTTGCCTTAGGTGAGATGAAGAGCCTAGAGGGTCACTCTCAGAGTACTCCATGAACACATTGACTGCTGGCAGCCACCAAGAGCAGGCCCTACAGATATTATTTATGTTTGTAGTTTTATGTAATGCAAATTCGACCCAAAGGTATTTTACATGAGCACCAGTACACAAAGGCACAGTCACTTTTTAGGCACAAGAAGATTGGGATTTGCTCAGAATCACAGGATATTGAGTCAAGGCTCAGTCTCAAACTTGATTCCTCAGTTTTAAACTTGGAAGCTCTGGCCCTAAAACTACATCCTCCCCCAAGTCTTCTCCCAGACTTTCAACTGCTTGTTGTCACAAAGAATTGTCACAAGCTCATTCACCAACGTTGTCAGATGCTTTCATATCATGCTGTGGAGTTTTGGGCAGTGGCACTGCTGCCAATCCAAAGTGGTAGGGTTAAGGGATATATAATTAATCTATCAACTGCCTCGATGTCCCTCTCCTCCCGGCATGGGCCACAAGCACAGGCTCCACACCCAATCCAGAACCTGCTCTCATGCTATACCAAGTATGAGAGCAGAACCAGGATTGGCCTGAGTGGGCTGCTCTGATGCTCATTTGCCTTTTCTCCACCAGGCTGTGTAACATAGTTGGGTTTGAGAAATATAGGTGGGCATGCTGATTTGGCCATGCTAAGACAGCCGGCCAAATGGACATGCCCACTTAAATTGGCCACCACTCCTCCTCCCTGCCATGGCCAAGCCTGGCCTTAGATTCCATTGGCTCAGTCAGTCAAAAAAAAATGTTTTATTATCATTTTATTATTCACTGACTGACTCTGAGCAGGGGGGTTATGCTCCTCCGCTATTATGAAGTAGGTGCCCTTGGTTTTGAGGTGCACTGGACAGAAAATGTTTGACCTTATGCCACTAAGTGCTGTCAAACCCATGGGTTTCTAGCATAGTGCATGATCTTTCTTGTATGAAGTAACTAACTAACCAATTTAATTCGCCCTTTCTTTGCTCTTCTCCCCACTCCCTGCACCATCTGTGTCTTGCTCCTCCCAGTCTCCCCAGTGTATGTGGTGGAGAGAATGCAAATGTGACGGATATACCACCAGCCGTATTACGAGTTCCATAGGATATAATGGACTCGTAATACGGCTGGTGGTATATCCGTCACATTTGGGACGGATTAACACCTTCCTCCAAAGTTGTAATCAGGTCCCATGTCTCCTTTATTGCAGTCAGTTACCTAGTACCTTTTTTAAAGATGCAACATCGAATTTTGGTCAGATTTTAGAAATAGAGGGAGTGGTCAAAGAAACTCCCTTAGGAAGACTTTGGGAAGCAGCACCTTATTAGTCTTTGTCTAATGTTTTATGACATTAGGAGTCCATGGAAGGCTGCTAAGGTGAAAGTCATTGTGAGAGCAATAGCGAGAGGGAAGCTAATAACCTATCTGAAGGTGGTGGTTCTGTAGTGATGCCCAGAGTAGAGCTTGACGAATGACTACTCTGTGAGTGATAAAGTCTGTTTTGCTGCTGCAAATCTGATCTAGAGTAATATAGCCATCAGGCATGGGCAAATCAAGGAGGAGGCTAAGGTAGATATCAGCCAAGCTTTATTGAAGCAATGGCTCTTTAGCCTTTTGTCGGTGAAGAGATAACTGATGTAATATGAATGTCCTCTTGTAAAGTGAGCATGAGTAAGCTGGATGGTGTAAGAGTGTGTGGCTATGAATGTGTTTTATAACTGATGGGGATTTGTTTGAGAAAGTAGGTTCATAATTATCTTTATTGTTTACGGCAATAACCCATAACAAATTAGCATAGAAAAATAAAATTACAGATAAAAAGTTAAAAAAGAACTAAGAAGGGAAGGAAGAAAGGGAAAAAGTAAATGGAGAGATGTTTCACAGCCCTAGTTCATCCCATAGATTTTGTTTCTATTATGAATGCTACTCTAAGGGCAAGCTCGGAGCAATTAAAGTCAACAGTCATAACATCCTGGAATAATGAACAAGAATATACTTTGTCGGATGTAACTCACCTCCCACCCTACCTTGATACAGATATACAACATAGATTGTCATTGTCAGCAACAAATTGCAAATGCTTCAGTGCAATATACATGGGGGAAAAACATATGTAAATTTGAAAGTCTGTAGTCATGCAGGATTTCTGCTCTTGGTAGCTACATAGCCTAAATATGACTTTATATAGACACAAAAATTCTGTAACAAAGTGTAAGTGCATTGGAGCATGTTGACACAGAGAAAATCATAAATAATGGTAGTAGCTCCTTGTAAAAAATAGTTGTAAACTTTGTGCAAAACAGCATGAAATGCAATGTCATATCACAGCCCCCAATGTCACAGTCACATACATTGCTGGATGTTTGGTTGCTATTAAACTTTGACACATACACTGTAGTGGGGAAAATATCTAATCTGAATTTGAGGTATAGAATATGGTGTCCCTCAGGCAGAATGTTATCAAGAAACTCTCTGTACTGTGACACTGCTTTACAAGGAGATGTCTGGAAGCAGGGGTGCAACTAGACTCTGAGTTCGGGGGAACTAATGCCTTGATCAATGGCAGAAGCTGGGTCACAACGATCAGTTGAAGGTTCTTTTACTGTTGTTGTATGGTTCATAATCTGGACAGCACTATAATACATATTATTGAAGACGTATTTAGTGGTATTACATGGTAACCTTGAATTCCAACTTCCAAAATATTCATGCTTTTGATATTCTTGGCAAGTACCACAGCCTCTTGAAAACAACTCATATTTGGAAAGAAGTTTGTGCTAACAGCACTTGATGAAGCACAGAAACAGAGCAGAAAGTATGATTATCCATGATGCACCTATAGCACAGAAATTAGAATTATCCAGAGGTATCAGCTGCCATGGATGTCAGTATCTTTGCTATTGCTGCCTTTGAGCTTTCTCAAAGGTAGCTGCATGGATCACAAAAAAACATAGCTCTAAAGTCCTGCACTGATCAATCCATTTGAGGGCTGAGAGGCTCAAGGTGGGTTGAATGATCAACCATGTATTGTCAGGTATGGTCAAAGGGTATGTAATGTTTGGTAATAAATAATAAAGATTTATGAAAATAGTAACAGTGCAAGAAGAGGAAATTGTACTGCCCCTCTTGCAAACCTAACCTGCTTCCTCCTACCTCATAAAAACTATTGGATACCAGAAATCTTTAAAGCAAATGGCCTATGACTAGGAACCTAAAGCAGCCCTGGTAAACTTTGTCAGATCAGCCCCCCAAAATGGTGCATTCTACTACACATTTTTCATGATATTTTCAATTGTATTAGTTTTTAAACCATAATAAATTATGACCCTACAGCGTACCAGGATATGATAAGCTTTATTGGGGCTTTTCAATGATTCCCTCATCATCACTCTTTCACAGTGCCTCTCATCTCTTCATAGCCCCCCTCTGATATGTATTTAATTTGTTTTATAGCACCTCACAGCGTAGGGTGTCGGGCACTTTACATTACACACACATACAGAGACAATAAATCACACTTGTGTAAATCAATGTTTAGAAAATGTTACATAGGACAAAGGGTCTACAAGGTGTAGGATTCATACGTCATCCATACTGGTAGGCATGTTTTAAGAGTGCTTAGTCTGGAGAAGCACAAACCTAAGATTCTGAATGTAACACAGTAGGTAGGGGTAACTAATAACAATAACAGTTTATTTCTACCAAAACACACCATTTTTCGCAAAGTTAGGTTAATCAAAGATGGGGAAGAAACATAACTTTCTAACCTGTACCATGCAGTCTGCACACAGCTCTTTGATGGCAGTTCATAACTCACTGTGCTATATTATGACTGTAACTTATAAATTGCACTGTAACAAAAGGATCTGTGGATCTCTGTGACAAAAGCAGTATCGCACTGAGCTATTGTAGGAGGCTGGCCTGGCTTATAGTGGGCCTGATGGTACTTACACCTTGTGCCAGGTCCAGTTATCCCTTATTGGCAGATTAGTAGTGGTCTAGCCGCTTAGGCTGATAGAGGTAGCTATAGCAGAGCAGCTTAGGCTGAACTAGGAGGCATGCAAAGCTCCTACTATACCACTTATATCATATAGCACTATATCATAAGAATCACAATACTCAGAGTTACTAAAAATAAAGGTACTTTATTTTAGTGACAATGTGGCAAAAATATCTCAGAGGATATACTCCCTTAGGAGGTAAGTAAAATACACAAAATATATACACAAACCAAAATCAGGTAGGTAAACAGTTAGGAAAATAGTGCAAACACTGTAGAATACAATAGGATGCAATAGGCCTAGGGGCAACACAAACCATATACTAAGAAAGTAGAATGCGAACCACGTAGGAGCCCCTGGCCTAGTGTAGGGTGTAGAGGGTCGCTGGGAGTGTAAGAAAACACTAAGGGTGTCCAAAATACCCCACCCCAAGACCCTGAAACGTAGGAGTAAAGTGACCCTGCTTCCCCAAAAACACACTAAACTCGTGATAGGAGATTCTGCAAAGACCACAACAGACTGCAAAGCACTGAAGATGGATTCCTGGACCTGAGGAGCTGTAAAGGAAGGAGACCAAGTCCAAGAATCACAAAATTGTCGGGGGCAGGAGCCCACTAAACCCCAGCTGAAGGTGCAAAATGGCTGCCTCCGGATGGAAGAAGCTGAAGATACTGCAACAACAAAAGGGGTCAGGAACTTCTCCTTTGCACAGAAGATGTCCAACGGAATGCTGGAGGGTGCAGAGTTGTTTCTTTGGAGAAAGACCGCAAACAAGCCTTGCTAGCTGCAAAGGTCACAGATGAAGAAAATGTGCTGCCCGGGCCTAGGAGGGACCATGATGTCGCCACTTGGAAGAGAAGACAGATGGGGCCCTCAGCAATACAGAGAGCCCATGCAGAAGGCAGCACCTGCAGAAATATTTGAACACGGGTTCAAGAAAACTGAGCACAGCGGTCGTCTCAACACTACAAAGGAAGGTCACACAAAGCTGGTGGTCAACTCAATGAGTTGAGCAATGCAGGACGGACTGCTGGGGACATGGGTTAGGCTGTTCATGAAGGATGCCTGGCAAAAGTGCACAGAAGCCCTAGCAGTCGTGCACTGGATTACTGTCTGGAGAGGGGAGGCAAGGACTTACCTCCTCCAAATTTGGACAGTTGAACCACTGGACAGTCTGGGTCACGTGGGTCCATCACCTGTGTTCCAGGGGCCACACTCATCAGGATAAGAGGGGTCCCAGAGTACTGCTGACGCTGAAATTTGGTGCCTGCTGGAGCTTTCCTCTTGGCTTCCAGTGCAGGGTGAAGGCCCCCAGAGCATGTACCACCAGGAAACAGTCGAGAAAGCCATCAGGATTAGGTGCTACAATGTAGCTGGTAGTCTTCTTGCTACTTTGTTGCGATTTTGCAGGTGTCCTGGAGCAGTCAGCGGTCGATCCTTGGCAGAAGTCGAAGAAGGAGATGCAGAGGAACTCTGATAAATTCTTACAAGTCGTTATCTAAGGAAAGGCCCACTGGAGAGAACCTAAATAGCCCTCAGAGGAGGATTGGCCACCTAGTCAGGTAAGCACCTATCAGGTGGGGTCTCTGATGTCACCTGCTGGCACTGGCCACACAGAGGCCTCCACTGTGCCCTCACACCTCTGGATTCAAGATGGCAGAGGTCTGGGACACACTGGAGGAGCTCCTGGCACCACCCCTGGGGTGGTGATGGACAGGGGACTGGTCACTCCTCATTCCTTTGTCCTTTTTTGCACCAGAGCAGTGGCTAGGGGTTCCCTGAACCGGTGTAGATTGGTTTATGCGAGGAGGGCACCATCTGTGCCCTTCAAAGCATTTCCAGAGGCCTGGTAAGGCTACTCCTCTCAGGCCCTTAACACCTATTTCCAAAGGGGGAGGGTGTAACACCCTCTCTCAGAGGAAATCCTTTGCTCTGCCTTCTTGGGACCGGGCTGCCCAGACCTCGGAGGGCAGAATCCTGTCTGTGGGTTGGCAGCAGCGGTAGCTGCAGAAAAAGCCCCAGAGAGCTGGTTTGGCAGTACCCGGGGTCCATGCTGGAGACCCGGGGATGCATGAGATTGGCACCCCAATACCAGATTTGGCATGGGGGGACAATTCCATGATCTTAGACATGTTACATGGCCATATTCGGAGTTACCATTGTGAAGCTACATATAGGTAGTGACATATATGTAGTGCATGCATGTAATGGTGTCCCCGCACTCACAAAGTCCGGCAAAATTGCCCAGAACTATGTGGGAGCACCTTGGCTAGTGCCGGGGTGCCCTCATACTTAGTAACTTTGCATCTAACCTTCATTAAGTGCAGTATAAAATGGCTGTGAAATAACATGAACGTTATTTCACTCAGGCTGCAGTGGCAGTCCTGTGTAAGAATTGTTTGATTTCCTTATGGGTGGCAAAAGAAATGCTGCAGTCCATAGAGGTCTCCTGGAACCCCAATACCCTGGGTACCTAGGTACCATGTAATAGGGAATAATAAGGGTGTTCCAGTGTGCCAATTAGAATTGGTTAAAAAATGGTCACTAGCCTATAGTGACAATTTTAAAGGTAGAGAGAACATAAGCACTGAGGTTCTGATTAGCAGAGCCTCAGTGACACAGTTAATCACTACACAGGTATACCTACTCAGGCCTCAAACTATGAGGACTGGGGTCCTGGCTAGCGGGATCCCAGTGAGACAGGAAAAAACAAACTGACGTACATTTAAAAATGGGGGTAACATGCCAAGCAAGATGGTACTTTCCTACAGCTATGCACATAAAACAATGTTCTGTGATCTGCACCAGAATTATCTTGGCACTTCTATTGTTGCCTGAAAACTGTTGGGTATACAAAAAATTCTGCAGTGCTTATAAAATGGCTGCAGTGCTTATAAACCAGCCTCCCAGTAACAAAAGCGCCCTTCGCCCTTCTAGTCTCCCAGGGAAATGCCCGATACGGCCATTGCAGCCTTGCCTATGTCCTCCCAGGTCAGATCTTCCTCCAACACTTCTTCCTCACTTGGCACACAGTAAAATGTAACTATTAGTAGAAATCAAATGAGAGGTTGGACTTTAGATATTGTGGAGCAGCTGGACAATTCCCTGACTCAACTTAACACTATCTGAACTACATTTTGTATCTCTTTTAGATTTACAAAGCTCTGTCAGCATATGATTCTTCTTGCTGTCACCCCAACAACCCAACAACGTCCTTCACGTCATTCATCCTTCATGCCACTCATTGTTTCTAGTTTTCTGCACTGCATAGCTGTTAGTCAGATGCTAGAGGCAGGTTACTCAAAAAGGACTGCTGCCTGTCTGGTGAGAGACCAATGTCTTAAAGAATACCCAAGTTAAGACAGTCTAAGATTTTTTTTTTACTTTTGAAGCAGCTTCTCTCTCTTGCTCTTTCTCTCTCTGTCACACTGTCTCTCTCTTTCTCTTTCTCTGGGTATATTTATCGTGGTCTTACACTTTCTCTAGATTTTTGCTGTTTTCTTGGATCTCTCTTTCTCTGAACTTTTTCAGTCTCTCATTCTCTCTCTTTTTTCCTCTTTCATTCTCTCTCTGACCCACTCACCCATCTCTAAGTCCCTCCTCTGCTCGTCATCCTCAACCACTTAGCACTTTCTCCCCCTTTTTCTACCCTCCACTTATCCATTGATGTATTCTGTCTCAGTGACTCTCATCCTATCACTAGCTACATCACTTTACCTTCCTCTGCCACAGTCCCTTGTATTCATCTCTCCTCTTACTTTTCTCCACCCCTCTTCACTGCAATAATAATTTTACTTTCTTCACTAAATTCTCCCTCAGACCTCCATCACATTGGCCTAATGAGCCTACCTCTAAACATCCTTGGAGAAGGTTTTCCAGAAGTTGGGTCTAAAAGGTAGTAAAACAACCACAAAATGACTTGGTACATTACCCCACTCTATCTTCCAAGCATGACATTTTACTTCAAAAGCAGTCACGGCATTGCACCTCCCTAAAAACACACTAAGCAGGCACAGCCTTAGTATCATTTATACATGTGTTTCTCCCACACAACAAAAATACACACCTACCTCAGAGACAGAAGAGGTACAACAAGCAGAAAAAGAAGCCCAGGGGCCTCCTGACACCAATAGTGTATGAAGGATAGTGTAAGGGACCAGAGGGGATCATTCCTGCATTAAAGTCAGTATTTGAAGATAGGGTTCATGCAGATGTCTGCTTTGAGGTCCCCAGCAATATATGTAGAAGGGGAGAGTAGGGGTCAGCTCAGAATGTTGGGTCAGGGGACTCTTGCTAACACCTCTGTCATCTCCCAGAACTCCTCTGTCTTCCCTCATTGCTAACTTGCAAATTACCCAGCTCATTACATTTTCATTCTGGCTCCTAGGAGTCCATCAGTATCTAGGAGGTGTGGTGGCAAAACCCATCACATGAAAATAAAGGAAGATTGCCAAATGGTAGATAGTTGTGGTGATAAAGACAGTCAGAGTGTGAAGGTAACAAGGCTCAGACAAAGCCGAAAGGTAGGAGCTAAAACAACCGGCCCATGGCTGATGGAAAGTACTCCTCCACAATGAGCACACATTGCTCACTGTGTGTAAGGACTGGAACAGAGGCCAGAACATGTAAAAGGCCAGGATGTTATGATAGTCCCACATGCACCAGGAAGCCCAGGGCACATACTCCAGCAGAATCCAAGTAACCTTTGTTTTTTAGTTAACAAATGTATAATGTGTTCTACTTAGGGATTATTAGGGCACACATTCCAGTGCACAATCGTTTTGCCCATCATATCACCACAGACAGAAACGAGCAAATCAGCCTTGACCCTGCTCCAATAGGAATTGTCCAGCTGAGACTGGCAGGCCAGGGCACCTATGAACAAGAGCACAAGCAACCCTAAACCGGTTGTGGCCCATTTGGCCTGATCAGTCAGGTGATTGAGTCTTAAGGTCTAGTGGGCAAATGACCCAGGTCTGGACTCTTAGAACATGGTGCTGTAGAAAGCAATAAAAACAATGAGTGGAAAGCTAGAATTAATCCCTACCTCTGGTAACTGTTTGAGGCTGCATTCCAGTCCATCATCTTTTTGTGCACCATGCCATCTCTGACAGGAACTAGCCATATTCAAATCAGCTTTGATCCTGCTCCAATTTTTACATCAGTGCTCTATCCTTAACTGAGTGATATTCATTTTATCAGCCTCTGAAAGATAAATTCGGGGACACCCCTGCTTGAATTCAAAATCTCTTCAGGATGCGCATAGACGTCTGTAGACGGCACCGTAATGGCATATATAACTACCTACATATACCCAGCTGCATATAATGAGCAGTAAGTAGGTTTATAGATGGAAGGTTCTTTTTTTTTATTTGATGTCAAAATGCAATCTTTCATTTGTGCATTTTACTACAAATAGTGCTGGGCAGTATTGCTGGCTTCACAGTGCCAAAAAATAAACAAAACCCTACTAAGATGTATGCTATAATTCAATATGCGGGCATATTTTTATGCATCATTTCTTAGAAAGGCAAACTTCTTCTGGCATAGCACAGTCTTTTACCCACCATGTGATGGTTGTTTATTGTGGCTCACATGTTGAAGTGGAAGTGTTGCTGGATTTCCCTGCTATCTACTTGTTGGTGTGTATGGGTTGTGACAATGGCATTTTTGACCCCTGACAGTTTCCACCTACCTTCATTAAAAATGGTAGTTCGTTGCTTTTTGTTATGGCATTGAACCAATCATATTATATAATATAAGACAGGAAGGCAGCGGCGATTTTGGAAAGCGATAAAAACACCCAGTGGCTTGTCAGGGCTTCAACCGTCATTGTTAGGGACACTTTAGATGAGCTGAAGGTCAACGCAGCAGCCTCAGCCCAGCCAGCCCACGCTAGGGAACCTGCCACGAAGGTTGGTGGGGGCGGGGAGAGTGGTATTGACTTCGAGGGGGGGTTGAGCGGGGGCTGGGGGCTAAAGCCCTCTCAGCCCAATGAACGTTGCCCGCCTGTCTGTGAGGTTTCTAAGGTCGTGGTAATTGACTTGCGTTTAAGAAACCAATTAACTTCCTTGAATAGAGCCACAACATCGGAGCTAATTGTTGCAGGATTGTTTCATAGATGTTTCAATCCCAGATCTGATAATGTAATTTTAACATAGGGTGCTCATGGATTACTAGAGAGATTGGTTGGAGGCCCCAGATAATTCAGTTATAGATCTTAAATAAAGTTCACCATATCGATTTCTGTACACAAAAAACTGGTACATTCGTTTGGTAAAATGCAATGAGGTCACATCTGGTATGGGTCTGGCGCCTTTTTCCATGAGCAAAGGGGCAAGTAATGTTCCTGGACCTAGTTTCATCAATGCCCTTAAACGGTTGTTTTCTATTCAGTGTAGCTGCTTAGTTTTACGGTCGCCAAAGTTAGGCTCCATAAATTGTAGCGGCCACTGCTTTCTCTCTGTATATCTACAGTAAGGCACTTAGCGGCTGGCAGATGATTTTGTTTCTGAGACATAGTGCGGCATTCGATGTTCATTTCAAAATAACTGAGGCCTTAACAATGTGGCCACGCCAATTCATTTTATGAATAACACATACGCACAAGCAGTTGAAAGTCAGTACACACTTGATAATTTGGCTGCCAACCATGGAGAGCCTCTTTGGTGTTAGGGGCGACTGTTTCAGTGCTGTGATTCTGCTTTTCTTAGAATTGATTTAAAGATCTTTGTAGTCACAATATTTCTCACAATTGGCTAGCAACCTATGCATTGCATTTTGTGTACACGATAGGACCAATGTGTCATCAGCAAAAAGTAAGATGATTATCTTCTTATTTTTTTGTCAAGTGGATCTTTATTGATTTTTAATTTAACAATTGGAGAAGAGATAGATATTTCGCATGCAAAGTATCATCATACTGTGCCCTCAATGCCCATTGAATGGGCACTCTTCTGTGTCCTTGTTCCAGTCTTCTTGCCCACGCTCGGCAATGGTGGCCTACTTGCCCGGGAAGCGTCCGAGTTATCGTGTTACTCTAAATATTACAGACTCCGCTTGTGTATACTATCTGAAACAATTCACAAAGTCTCAAGGGCTCAACCTAAAGAAATAAGAACTTCGTGGAGATTAACTTCGTGGAGTAAATTGAGTGGTGGCCTGACATATTCCAGGCATTCACAGCCTGCTGGCCGTGATTCCCTCTGAGCCCCCTATGTCACATCACGGGTGTGTGGGCCACACAATTGAGGGGGTTTGTCCAGTTACCCATTGTGCGTGTTGGAAAAGGTGGGGTTTTCTTCTTAGTCCCCGAGGTGCAATATGAGGGGACAGGGGAGATACGAACCTGTTTATGTTGCTGCTATCCCATCTACAGCAGCCCCTTCTCAGCCCTCTGTTGGCCCTCCCCACTATCTCAATCATCTGTCCATCCCAGTTATGTTTAGTCACTGTGCCTCGGCTGCCAGCGTATCCATTTATCTGGTCAGGCCATTTTCGCCCCTCACATTCATTGTGCACCATTTGCTCATCTCTGATGGGCCCCATTGGGAGAGATCCTGTAACCCTGGGCGTAATGGGACACTTCCATGTTCACTGTCCGTCTTTTGGTCAAGGCATATGTGCTGTTTATGAATCTATGGCATGCTTTTTTTGGTGCGTGGCAGTACCCATAACATGTTACCAGGTCAACTGTTGGAGGCTTACCAATTATTTCACTGTTTCAGTCCAGAACCTCGCCACTTTTGGGCAAGTACACACCATGTGGTAAAAATCTGTCTCTGTGCGTGTGCATAGTGGGCACATGGGCATGGTCCCAGGAAACATACAGTTGAGCCATTAAGAGGTTAAGTAGGTGTGATGGAGATAATTGAATTGAGTATATTTATGGTAGGAGTAGTTCCTCGACACCTTTTTAATATGTACCAATGCGGCACCCACTGTCTGTCTGTCAGTCCCATCCAATAAGTGGTCCCACTTCGCCCTGAGCACTGGGTGGTCACTTGTGTGTGATCCCAAGAGTGCCTGGTATAGTAATGTGACAGCCCTCCTGTTGTCTCTGGGGCAGAAAAGTAAATGTACGGAGCAACTGATTGATGGTTCCTGGTGTTCTGGTCCCCACTTCGCTGTGATTACATTTGCCAGTGCATTATATGTCAGGAATTGACCCCTCCTATGTTATATTGATCCCCAATCCCAGTGGCGGCCGGTAGCTTTGGGAGGGAGGGGGGTGGCGGGGCACACACACACACAAACACACACACAGACTCATTCTTTCACAAACAGACACGCACGCACGCACGCTCATCCATTAACAACACTCATTCCATTCAAACATGCACGCACGCACCAAACATTCATTTTACAAGATCACACACATTCATTCTTTCACACACGCATGCACGCATGCACATCCATTAACAACAATCAAACATGCACGTTTGCACCAAACATTCATTGCAAAACATAACACACATACATACACACACACTTACCTTTAGTCTCCAGGTCCCAGGAGGGTTGGGACTGCTGCCTTCCCTCATTGGCTGACCTCAGGAAGGCAGCAGTCCCAGCCTCGTCACAGAGTAGGATGGGGTCAGTGAGACTGCTGACCCCACCCCACTCTGTGACAAAGTGTCACTGATTGACACTCACCCTGGGCGCTTCAGGGCTTAAACTGAAGCGCCCAGGGAGAATGTCAATTGGTGACGCTTTCCTCGTCACCCAGGGGAGGGCCTCGAGGCACCTTTGCTGGGCCGAGGAGGTCACGCCCATAGGAGCTGTGATCTCCTCAGCCCAGAAAGCTCAGCTCAGGCAGCCAGGAGTCTGCGCAAATCGCGCATGTCTGCTCCTGGCTGCCTGACGTGAGCATGAAGAGTGTCTGTCAGGCTGACCTTTGTTCAGCCTGACAGACACACTTCATGGGGTGGGGGGGCGTGGCCCCTCTGCCCTAAAGGACGGGCCGCCACTGCCCAATCCCTTGAAAGGTCAATAGCATATTGTGTGTGTTAGAAATGGGGTCTTTGGTTGACAGTCAGGTTACCCCCTGTTCAAGCAAGGACCCTCACTCTAGTCAGGGTAAAAGAGAATCACCCTCAGCTAACCCCTGCTTACCCCCTTGGTAGCTTGGCAGAGCAGTAGGCTTAACTTCAGAGTGCTAGGTGTAAAGTATTTGTACCAACGCACACAGTAACTTAATGAAAACACTACAAAATGACACGACACTGGTTTAGAAAAATAGGAAATATTTATCTAAACAAAACAAGACCAAAACGACAAAAATCCGACATATACAAGTCAAGTTATGAATTTTTAAAGATTAAACTCAAAAATAGCGCTTAGAAACAAAAATGCTTCGATGAGATGTTAACACGGCGTCGTGACGGAGTCGTTCCCAACAAGCTGACACCAGCAGCGCCAGACACGGAGTCGTGTAGACCCCCAAGTACAGTACCTTTGGTGAAGAGTGAAAACCAGCCGATGCGCGAAGTCGGGAATCGCGGCGTCTGTGCGAAACATTGAATCCGTGCACTTCGAGCGGCATCGGTCACGACATGGTGCGGCGATTTCCACGGAGTCGCGGACTTCAGCGGGGCTGCTGCGGCGTCGGGCCTGCGAAAAGCGTTGCGTTCCAGCAAAGGTCACGGCGTAGGGTGCAGGCAGCGTTACTGGATTCAGCAGTGGCGTTGGTCCGGAGTCGTCCGAAGTCGATTTCCTTGGATTTCCACCAGCTTTCCTTTCAAGGGCCCAGGGACTGGATACGGCACCACTTGTCAGAGCAGGAGTCTCTCCAGAGTCTCCAGGAGCTGGCAGAGAGAAGTCTTTGCTGTCCCTGAGACTTCAAACAACAGGAGGCAAGCTCTAACTCAAACCCTTGGAGATTTCTTCACAAGATGGAAGGCACACAAAGTCCAGTCTTTGCCCTCTTACTCTGGCAGAAGCAGCACTGCAGGAAAGCTCCACAAAGCACAGTCACAGGCAGGGCAGCACTTCTTCCTCAGCTATCAGCTCTTCTCCAGGCAGAGGTTCCTCTTGGTTCCAGAAGTGTTTCTAAAGTCTGTAGATTTGGGTGCCCTTCTTATACCCATTTTAGTCTTTGAAGTCACCTTTCTTCAAAGGGGACTCACACCTACTTGTGAAATCCTGCCTTGCCCAGGCAAGGCATCAGACACACAGCAGGGGGTTGGAGCCGGCATTGTCAGAGGCAGGCATAGTCCTTTCAGATGAGAGTGACCACTCCACTCCTCCCTCCTAGCAGAGATGGCTAATCAGGAAATGCAGGTTACACCCCAGCCCCCTTTGTGTCACTGTCTAGTGCGAGGTGAAAAACAACCCAACTGTCAAACTGACCCAGACAGGGAATCCACAAACAAGGCAGAGTCACAAAATGGTTTGAACAAGAAAATGCTCACTTTCTAAAAGTGGCATTTTCAAACGCACAATCTCAAAATCATCTTTACTAAAAGATGTTTTTTTAAATTGTGAGTTCAGGGACCCCAAACTCCACATGTCCATCTACTCTCTAGGGGAATCTACGCTTTAATCATATTTAAAGGTAGCCCCCCATATTATCCTATGAGAGACACAGTCCTTGCAACAGTGAAAAACGAATTTAACCATATTTCACTGTCAGGACATATAAACCACATTACTATATGTCCTACCTTAACCATACACTGCACCCTGCCCTTGGAGCTACCTAGAGCCTACCTTAGGGGTGCCTTACATGTAAGAAAAGGGAAGGTTTAGGCCTGGCAAGTGGGTACACTTGCCAAGTCGAATTTACAGAGTAAAAATACACACACAGACACTGCAGTGGCAGGTGTGAGACATGATTACAGGGTTACTTGTGTGGGTGGCACAACCAGTGCTGCAGGCCCACTAGTAACATTTGATTTACAGGCCCTGGGCATCTCTAGTGCACTTTACTAGGGACTTAACAGTAAAACAAATATGCCAATCATGGAGAACCAATTACGTACACATTTTAAACAGGAGCACTTGCACTTTAGCACTGGTTAGCAGTGGTAAAGTGCCCAGAGTAACAAAAACAATAAAATCAGAGTCCAGCACCCATCAACAACCTGGGGAACAGAGGCAAAAAGTTAAGGGAGACCACGCCAAGGATGAAAAGTCTAACACGTGTCCCCCCCAGCTAAAAGTGGGGAGCAACTACCCAACCTCATGGGAGTTCTCATCACTAAGGCGGAAGAACCTGGACAGACCATCAGCATTGGCGTGCTCTGTACCAGGACGATGTTCCACCGTAAAGTCCATCCCCTGTAGGGAAATGGACCACCTCAACAGTTTTGGATTCTCACCCCTCATCTGCATTAACCATCTGAGGGGCCTGTGGTCGGTCTGAACCCGGAAGTGAGCCCCAAACAAGTAGGGTCTTAGCTTCTTCAGTGCCCAGACCACAGCAAACGCTTCGCGTTCTATGGCACTCCACCTACGTTCCCTGGGTAGTAACCTCCTGCTAATGAAGGCTACGGGTTGATCTAGGCCCTCTTCATTAAGCTGTGAGAGTACTGCTCCAATACCATGCTCTGAGGCGTCTGTTTGCACAACAAACTCCTTGGAGTAGTCAGGTGCCTGCAGCACAGGTGCTGTGCACATGGCAGCCTTCAGGGCATCAAAAGCGTTCTGGCAAGCCTCTGTCCAGATCACTTTCTTGGGTTGCTTCTTAGAAGTCAACTCCGTTAAGGGGGTAACAATGGTACCATATCCCTTAACAAACCTCCTGTAATATCCGGTGAGACCTAAAAAGGCTCTCACTTCAGTCTGGGTCTTGGGAGGCTCCCAAGCCAGAATCGTGTCAATCTTAGGCTGTAGGGGTGCCACCTGGCCACTCCCCACCTGGTGTCCTAAGTACACCACAGAACCCTGCCCTATTTGGCACTTGCTCGCCTTAATAGTGAGGCCTGCCTTCTGCAGGGCCTCTAACACTCTCCAGAGGTGTTGCAGGTGTTCCTCCCATGTGGAACTAAACATAGCAATGTCATCCAGGTAGGCGGCACTGAATTCATCCAGTCCTGCCAACACCTGGTTGACCAACCTCTCAAAGGTGGCAGGGGCATTTTTCATCCCAAAGGGCATCACATTGAAGTGGAAGTGCCCATCTGGGGTAGAGAATGCTGACCTCTCCTTTGCCCCCTCAGTTAAGGCAATCTGCCAGTACCCAGATGTTAAATCAAATGTACTGAGGTACTTGGCAGCTCCTAACCGATCAATGAGCTCATCAGCTCGGGGGATGGGGTGTGCGTCAGTCTTGCTGACCGCATTGAGACCCCGGTAGTCCACACAGAACCTAAGTTCTGGAGTGGCACCAGGAGCAGCAGCCTTTGGGACCAAGACCACTGGGCTTGCCCAAGGACTGCTGGAGTGCTCAATAACCCCTAGGGTTAACATTTTGGAGACTTCCTCCTTAATGCAAGCCCTGACCCTGTCAGTCACCCTGTAAACCTTATGTTTAACAGGTGTACTGTCCCCAGTGTCCACATCATGTGTGCACAGGTGTGTGACTCCTGGGATCAGGGAAAACAGCGAGGCGAACTGTCCCAGCACGTGGCGACAGTCCCTCTGCTGTTCCTTAGTCAGGGAGGGGGAGAGGATCACTCCCTCCACAGACCCATCTTTCTCTCCTGCAGACAGGAGGTCAGGAAGAGGCTCACTCTCTTCCTCCACCCCGTCATCTGTCGCTAGGAGCATGGATAGCTCAGTTCGCTCAAAGTGTGGTTTGAGGCGGTTGACATGTAGGACCCTCAAAGGGTTTCTGGGGGATTGCAAGTCTACCAGATAGGTGACCTCGCTCTTTCTTTCCATCACCTCAAAAGGCCCAGTCCACTTAGCTTGGAGAGCCCTAGGCTCCACTGGTGCCATGACCCACACTTTTTGTCCAGGCTGAAACTCAACTAGAGTGGCATTCTGGTCATACCACCGTTTTATATCCTCCTGGCTTGCTTCCAGGTTCTCCTGAGCGAGACTCCTGAAGCGGGCAGTCTGGTTTCTTAGTGCCAGCATGTAGCTAAATACATCCTGGGGTGGTTTACTAGGAGCTTTCTCCAAAGCCTCCTTCACCAGACTGAGCGGTCCTCTCACAGGGTGGCCATAGATGAGCTCAAAGGGGCTAAAGCCAAGTCCCTTTTGAGGCACCTCCCTGTAAGCGAACAGAAGGCATGGCAAGAGAACGTCCCACTTACGCCTCAAGGGCTCTGACAGGCCCTGAATCATGCCTTTCAAGGTGCGGTTGAATCTCTCAACCAGACCATTACTTTGGGGGTGTTAAGGGGTGGTGAACTTGTAGGTTACCCCACACACCTTCCACATAGACTTCATATAAGTGGATATGATGTTTGTACCTCTATCAGATACCACCTCCTTGGGGAACCCCATGCGGGTAAAAACCCCCATCAAGGCACGTCCCACCACGGGGGCAGTGACCGTCCTTAGAGGAATGGCTTCTGGGTACCGTGTGGCATGGTCTACCAAGACCAGGATGAACCTGTTGCCCATGGCTGTCTTGGGATCCAGAGGCCCCACAATGTCAATTCCTACCCTTTCAAAGGGAGTGCTGACTACAGGTAAAGGTTGGAGGGGAGGTTTGCATTTCCCCCCACTCTTGCCACTTGCCTGACAAGTCTGACAAGACCTACAATAAGCAGCTGACTGCTTGTGCATCAAGGGCCAGTAAAAGTGGGAGACAAGGCCCTTATAGGTCTTGTCCTGCCCTAGATGTCCTGCCAAAGGCACATCATGAGCCAAACGCAGTAGGAATGCCCTGAAGCACTGGGGTACCACCAGCATACGAGCTGACCCAGGCTCAGGAACCTTAGGCTCACTGTACAGGAGGCCATCCTCCCAATCAATCTGGTGAGTACCTGGCGCCTCGCCAGCCGCCTGGGCTGCAGCTTGCTGCTGCAGCCCCTCAAGAGTAGGGCACTCCTTCTGCGCTGTGCAGAATGCTTCCCTGGTGGGTCCCCCTTCCTGCTGCCACTGCGACAGCTCAGGGATCTCCCCCAGTTCAGCCACCTGTTCCCCTGTAGGCTCCGGGGCATCACCCTCAGGCTCTGCCTCCTCCTGGACCGTGGGAACTTCTGGGGCTGGTTTCCCGTGCCCCCTGCCCTTCCTCTTCTTGGCGGTCCCCTGGGCCACTGTTTCAGGCTTCAGGGGCTCTTGACTACCCT
This sequence comes from Pleurodeles waltl, assembly GCF_031143425.1. Taxonomy (NCBI): domain Eukaryota; kingdom Metazoa; phylum Chordata; class Amphibia; order Caudata; family Salamandridae; genus Pleurodeles; species Pleurodeles waltl. Next base: position 1,256,390,152 of record NC_090446.1, read on the forward strand.
GATTGGCTGCCATAGACCGGGTGGATACGCATACCCACCCAGGCAGACCCAACATCTCCAAGTGAGACCTGTGTTCCACCTCCTTCCAAGGGGAATCCTCCAGGTCATTACCTAGCAGACAATCAACAGGCATGGTTGGACTCGCAGCTACTTTCCAGGAACCTGAGACACCCCCCCCCCCATTCAAAGGGAACCTGCGCCACTCTGCAGAGGCGCTCAGAGTTGTCTACCGCAACTACTTGGTGAAGTACCCGGGGATACATCTGCTCTTCAGACACCAGGTGACTCCTCACTGTAGTCACACTGGCTCCTGTGTCTCTCAGAGCCTCCAGCCTCTGTCCATTGATGGTCACCCATTGCCTGTACCTCTTAGTGTTATCAGGCACTAGGTTCATTTCTGCTGGTTCCCACCCACCTGAAACCAACTCCTCCCCAAGCGCTACACTGGTCAAAACCTGGGAAGGGTGCACCAGTGGGTGCCGGTGCACCTTTGGGGCATTTGGGGTCCCCCCTCACAGGACCCACCTAGTCACATGCATAGCACTTACGTGGGGGACCACCTGCCACTGGCTTCCCTTTGGACAACCATGGCTTCTTTTCACTGGGGGGTTGGGAATCCTTACCCTGGGAATCAGTTTGGGGCCCTTTAGAGAACTCCCCCTGTTTGCCCTTACCCCCCCCCCCTTTCTTCTGAGAGGGACCCTGCCCACCCTTGGCGTGGTCTCCCCCATACCTCTTTTGGACCCTGGTGCTCTCCCAGCGGTCCGCTTCCTGTGCAAGCTTCCTGGGGTCAGTCAGCTTGCTGTCAATGAGGTGCTGGCGCAGCTCTGGAAAACATAAACTGTACAAGTGCTCCCAAGCAATTAAATTGTAAAGCCCCTCATACGTGTTTACCTTACTGCCCTTCACCCAACCATCCAGTGACCTGCAAAAAGAATCAACACATTCCAACCATGTTTGGGATTCCTTTCTCTTGTAGGATCTAAACTTCTCCTTGTACTGCTCAGAGGTGAGACCATACCTGGTGAGTAAGGCCTCCTTCATGGAGATCCTGAGCATCCCCTAATGCTGTCAGTGTGTCCCTCCCCTCTGCCTCAAAATGCTTCCACAGGGCTGCCCCCCAATGAGCTTCAGGGACCAGGTTCATGTGGAGAGCTGACTCATAACCCTTGAACCACAAGTATATATCATCCTCCCTCTTATAATCCCTCACAAGGTCTTTTGGGATGTGTACCTTTCTCTCAGGCTGCACTGTAGGATTGCTGCCACCATCCCTACTGGGCTGACTCCTCTGATCTATCTCTTTTAAACTGAGCTCATGAGCCATTGCTAACTTCCTTTCCTCAATGGCCAGCCTTCTCTTTTCCATCTCTAGACTGAGCTTTTTCAGCTCCAATTGGTACTCCCTCTCTGCCTGTCTGTCCTGTAACTCTCCAGGTGTCAGACCCTTGGAGGATACACTGCTACTTGCCCTAGAGACTCTTTCCCTGGGAATAACAGGTCCCCCCACTATACCATTCTGTACTGATTGCTCTCCCTCCTCATCCTCATCCTCCTCCTCATCCTCAGTGTGCCCTCCAGTGCTTCTGGTTGTCACCCAGGCCCTCAGCGCCTTTTTCAGCTCATCCTTCTTGGAAGAGCTCTTAATGGGACAACCAAATTTTTTACAAAACTGCTTTAGCTGAGCCTTGTTATAACTATCCAATTGCTTCAGGTCAAAAACAGATTCAACTGATGCATCTCCAAGTAGAGACATGATAAAAGGTTAAAAGAGTGCAAAGTTCCAAATGCAGAAAAGCAAGTTCTCAAATTAAGTTCCAGAAAAGTCAATCACCGGATCAGCGAAAAAAGAAACCGAATGCAGAGCAAAAACTGTCTAAATAGAAAAAAACAAAAATCACAAGACTAGTAGTATGTGGTCACGTAGTGGTCTGAACTCAAACAGTAGTGTACACTTAATTACTGAATGTCAAGCACAAATACAAGTCCAAATCCCAACCGCTGATCACCAATGTTAGAAATGGGGTCTTTGGTTGACAGTCAGGTTACCCCCTGTTCAAGCAAGGACCCTCACTCTAGTCAGGGTAAAAGAGAATCACCCTCAGCTAACCCCTGCTTATCCCCTTGGTAGCTTGGCAGAGCAGTAGGCTTAACTTCAGAGTGCTAGGTGTAAAGTATTTGTACCAACGCACACAGTAACTTAATGAAAACACTACAAAATGACACGACACCGGTTTAGAAAAATAGGAAATATTTATCTAAACAAAACAAGACCAAAACGACAAAAATCCGACATATACAAGTCAAGTTATGAATTTTTAAAGATTAAACTCAAAAATAGCGCTTAGAAACAAAAATGCTTCGATGAGATGTTAACACGGCGTCGTGACGGAGTCGTTCCCAACAAGCCGACACCAGCGGCGCCAGACACGGAGTCGTGTAGACCCCCAAGTACAGTACCTTTGGTGAAGAGTGAAAACCAACCGATGCGCGAAGTCGGGAATCGCGGCGTCTGTGCGAAACGTTGATTCCGTGCACTTCGAGCGGCATCGGTCACGACGTGGTGCGGCGATTTCCACAGAGTCGCGGACTTCAGCGGGGCTGCTGCGGCGTCGGGCCTACGAAAAGCGTCGCGTTCCAGCAAAGGTCACGGCGTAGGGTGCAGGCGGCGTTACTGGATTCAGCAGTGGCGTTGGTCCGGAGTCGTCCAAAGTCGATTTCCTTGGATTTACACCAGCTTTCCTTTCAAGGGCCCAGGGACTGGATAGGGCACCACTTGTCAGAGCAGGAGTCTCTCCAGAGTCTCCTGGTGCTGGCAGAGAGAAGTCTTTGCTGTCCCTGAGACTTCAAACAACAGGAGGCAAGCTCTAACTCAAACCCTTGGAGATTTCTTCACAAGATGGAAGGCACACAAAGTCCAGTCTTTGCCCTCTTACTCTGGCAGAAGCAGCACTGCAGGAAAGCTCCACAAAGCACAGTAACAGGCAGGGCAGCACTTCTTCCTCAGCTATCAGCTCTTCTCCAGGCAGAGGTTCCTCTTGGTTCCAGAAGTGTTTTTAAAGTCTGTAGATTTGGGTGCCCTTCTTATACCCATTTTAGTCTTTGAAGTCACCTTTCTTCAAAGGGGACTCACACCTACTTGTGAAATCCTGCCTTGCCCAGGCAAGGCATCAGACACACAGCAGGGGGTTGGAGCCGGCATTGTCAGAGGCAAGCATTGTCCTTTCAGATGAGAGTGACCACTCCACCCCTCCCTCCTAGCAGAGATGGCTAATCAGGAAATGCAGGTTACACCCCAGCCCCCTTTGTGTCACTGTCTAGTGCGAGGTGAAAAACAACCCAACTGTCAAACTGACCCAGACAGGGAATCCACAAACAAGGCAGAGTCACAAAATGGTTTAAGCAAGAAAATGCTCACTTTCTAAAAGTGGCATTTTCAAACGCACAATCTCAAAATCAACTTTACTAAAAGATGTATTTTTAAATTGTGAGTTCAGGGACCCCAAACTCCACATGTCCATCTACTCTCTAGGGGAATCTACGCTTTAATCATATTTAAAGGTAGCCCCCATATTATCCTATGAGAGACACAGTCCTTGCAACAGTGAAAAACAAATTTAACAATATTTCACTGTCAAGACATATAAACCACATTACTATATGTCCTACCTTAACCATACACTGCACCCTGCCCTTGGGGCTACCTAGGGCCTACCTTAGGGGTGCCTTACATGTAAGAAAAGGGAAGGTTTAGGCCTGGCAAGTGGGTACACTTGCCAAGACGAATTTACAGAGTAAAAATACACACACAGACACTGCAGTGGCAGGTGTGAGACATGATTACAGGGTTACTTGTGTGGATGGCACAACCAGTGCTGCAGGCCCACTAGTAACATTTGATTTACAGGCCCTGGGCAGCTCTAGTGCACTTTACTAGGGACTTTACAGTAAAACAAATATGCCAATCATGGAGAACCAATTACGTACACATTTTAAACAGGAGCACTTGCACTTTAGCACTGGTTAACAGTGGTAAAGTGCCCAGAGTAACAAAAACAATAAAATCAGAGTCCAGCACCCATCAACAACCTGGGGAACAGAGGCAAAAAGTTAAGGGAGACCACGCCAAGGATGAAAAGTCTAACACGTGTCCCCCCCAGCTAAAAGTGGGGAGCAACTACCCAACCTCATGGGAGTTCTCATCACTAAGGCGGAAGAACCTGGACAGACCATCAGCATTGGCGTGCTCTGTACCAGGACGATGTTCCACCGTAAAGTCCATCCCCTGTAGGGAAATGGACCACCTCAACAGTTTTGGATTCTCACCCCTCATCTGCATTAACCATCTGAGGGGCCTGTGGTTGGTCTGAACCCGGAAGTGAGCCCCAAACAAGTAGGGTCTTAGCTTCTTCAGTGCCCAGACCACAGCAAACGCTTCGCGTTCTATGGCACTCCACCTACGTTCCCTGGGTAGTAACCTCCTGCTAATGAAGGCTACGGGTTGATCTAGGCCCTCTTCATTAAGCTGTGAGAGTATGCTCCAATACCATGCTCTGAGGCGTCTGTTTGCACAACAAACTCCTTGGAGTAGTCAGGTGCCTGCAGCACAGGTGCTTTGCACATGGCAGCCTTCAGGGCATCAAAAGCGTTCTGGCAAGCCTCTGTCCAAGGCTCTCACTTCAGTCTGGGTCTTGGGAGGCTCCCAAGCCAGAATCGTGTCAATCTTAGGCTGTAGGGGTGCCACCTGGCCACTCCCCACCTGGTGTCCTAAGTACACCACAGAACCCTGCCCTATTTGGCACTTGCTCGCCTTAATAGTGAGGCCTGCCTTCTGCAGGGCCTCTAACACTCTCCAGAGGTGTTGCAGGTGTTCCTCCCATGTGGAACTAAACACAGCAATGTCATCCAGGTAGGCGGCACTGAACTCATCCAGTCCTGCCAACACCTGGTTGACCAACCTCTGAAAGGTGGCAGGGGCATTCTTCATCCCAAAGGGCATCACATTGAAGTGGAAGTGCCCATCCGGGGTAGAGAATGCTGACCTCTCCTTTGCCCCCTCAGTTAAGGCAATCTGCCAGTACCCAGATGTTAAATCAAATGTACTGAGGTACTTGGCAGCTCCTAACCGATCAATGAGCTTATCAGCTCGGGGGATGGGGTGTGCGTCAGTCTTGCTGACTGCATTGAGACCCCGGTAGTCCACACAGAACCTAAGTTCTGGAGTGGCACTAGGAGCAGCAGCCTTTGGGACCAAGACCACTGGGCTTGCCCAAGGACTGCTGGAGTGCTCAATAACCCCTAGGGTTAACATTTTGGAGACTTCCTCCTTAATGCAAGCCCTGACCCTGTCAGTCACCCTGTAAACCTTATGTTTAACAGGTGTACTGTCCCCAGTGTCCACATCATGTGTGCACAGGTGTGTGACTCCTGGGATCAGGGAAAACAGCGAGGCGAACTGTCCCAGCACGTGGCGACAGTCCCTCTGCTGTTCCTCAGTCAGGGAGGGGGAGAGGATCACTCCCTCCACAGACCCATCTTTCTCTCCTGCAGACAGGAGGTCAGGAAGAGGCTCACTCTCTTCCTCCACCCCGTCATCTGTCGCTAGGAGCATGGATGGCTCAGTTCGCTCAAAGTGTGGTTTGAGGCGGTTGACATGTAGGACCCTCAAAGGGTTTCTGGGGGATTGCAAGTCTACCAGATAGGTGACCTCGCTCTTTCTTTCCACCACCTCAAAAGGCCCAGTCCACTTATCTTGGAGAGCCCTAGGCTCCACTGGTGCCATGACCCACACTTTTTGTCCAGGCTGAAACTCAACCAGAGTGGCATTCTGGTCATACCACCGTTTCATATCCTCCTGGCTTGCTTCCAGGTTCTCCTGAGCGAGACTCCTGAAGCGGGCAGTCTGGTTTCTTAGTGCCAGCATGTAGCTAAATACATCCTGGGGTGGTTTACTAGGAACTTTCTCCAAAGCCTCCTTCACCAGACTGAGCGGTCCTCTCACAGGGTGGCCATAGATGAGCTCAAAGGGGCTAAAGCCAAGTCCCTTTTGAGGCACCTCCCTGTAAGCGAACAGAAGGCATGGCAAGAGAACGTCCCACTTACGCCTCAAGGGCTCTGACAGGCCCTGAATCATGCCTTTCAAGGTGCGGTTGAATCTCTCAACCAGACCATTACTTTGGGGGTGTTAAGGGGTGGTGAACTTGTAGGTTACCCCACACACCTTCCACATAGACTTCATATAAGTGGATATGATGTTTGTACCTCTATCAGATACCACCTCCTTGGGGAACCCCATGCGGGTAAAAACCCCCATCAAGGCACGTCCCACCACGGGGGCAGTGACCGTCCTTAGAGGAATGGCTTCTGGGTACCGTGTGGCATGGTCCACCAAGACCGGGATGAACCTGTTGCCCATGGCTGTCTTGGGATCCAGAGGCCCCACAATGTCAATTCCTACCCTTTCAAAGGGAGTGCTGACTACAGGTAAAGGTTGGAGGGGAGCTTTGCATTTCCCCCCACTCTTGCCACTTGCCTGACAAGTCTGACAAGACCTACAATAAGCAGCTGACTGCTTGTGCATCAAGGGCCAGTAAAAGTGGGAGACAAGCCTCTTATAGGTCTTGTCCTGCCCTAGATGTCCTGCCAAAGGCACATCATGAGCCAAACGCAGTAGGAAGGCCCTGAAGCACTGGGGTACCACCAGCATACGAGCTGACCCAGGCTCAGGAACCTTAGGCTCACTGTACAGGAGGCCATCCTCCCAATCAATCTGGTGAGTACCTGGCGCCTCGCCAGCCGCCTGGGCTGCAGCTTGCTGCTGCAGCCCCTCAAGAGTAGGGCACTCCTTCTGCGCTGTGCAGAATGCTTCCCTGGTGGGTCCCCCTTCCTGCTGCCACTGCGACAGCTCAGGGATCTCCCCCAGTTCAGCCACCTGTTCCCCTGTAGGCTCCGGGGCATCACCCTCAGACTCTGCCTCCTCCCGGACCGTGGGAACTTCTGGGGCTGGTTTCCCGTGCCCCCTGCCCTTCCTCTTCTTGGCGGTCCCCTGGGCCACTGTTTCAGGCTTCAGGGGCTCTTGACTACCCTGATTGGCTGCCATAGACCGGGTGGATACGCATACCCACCCAGGCAGACCCAACATCTCCAAGTGAGACCTGTGTTCCACCTCCTTCCAAGGGGAATCCTCCAGGTCATTACCTAGCAGACAATCAACAGGCATGGTTGGACTCACAGCTACTTTCCAGGAACCTGAGACCCCCCCCCCATTCAAAGGGAACCTGCGCCACTCTGCAGAGGCGCTCAGAGTTGTCTACCGCAACTACTTGGTGAAGTACCCGGGGATCCATCTGCTCTTCAGACACCAGGTGACTCCTCACTGTAGTCACACTGGCTCCTGTGTCTCTCAGAGCCTCCAGCCTCTGTCCATTGATGGTCACCCATTGCCTGTACCTCTTAGTGTTATCAGGCACTAGGTTCATTTCTGCTGGTTCCCACCCACCTGAAACCAACTCCTCCCCAAGCGCTACACTGGTCAAAACCTGGGACGGTGCACCAGTGGGTGCCGGTGTACCTTTGGGGCATTTGGGGTCCCCCCTCACATGACCCACCTGGTCACATGCATAGCACTTACGTGGGGGACCACCTGCCACTGGCTTCCCTTTGGACAACCATGGCTTCTTTTCACTGGGGGGTTGGGAATCCTTACCCTGGGAATCAGTTTGGGGCCCTTTAGAGAACTCCCCCTGTTTGCCCTTACCCCCCCCTTTCTTCTGAGAGGGACCCTGCCCACCCTTGGCGTGGTCTCCCCCATACCTCTTTTGGACCCTGGTGCTCTCCCAGCGGTCCGCTTCCTGTGCAAGCTTCCTGGGGTCAGTCAGCTTGCTGTCAATGAGGTGCTGGCGCAGCTCTGGAAAACATAAACTGTACAAGTGCTCCCAAGCAATTAAATTGTAAAGCCCCTCATACGTGTTTACCTTACTGCCCTTCACCCAACCATCCAGTGACCTGCAAAAAGAATCAACACATTCCAACCATGTTTGGGATTCCTTTCTCTTGTAGGATCTAAACTTCTTCTTGTACTGCTCAGGGGTGAGACCATACCTGGTGAGTAAGGCCTCCTTCATGGAGATCCTGAGCATCCCCTAATGCTGTCAGTGTGTCCCTCCCCTCTGCCTCAAAATGCTTCCACAGGGCTGCCCCCCAATGAGCTTCAGGGACCAGGTTCATGTGGAGAGCTGACTCATAACCCTTGAACCCCAAGTAGATATCATCCTCCCTCTTATAATCCCTCACAAGGTCTTTTGGGATGTGTACCCTTCTCTCAGGCTGCACTGTAGGATTGCTGCCACCATCCCTACTGGGCTGACTCCTCTGATCTATCTCTTTTAAACTGAGCTCATGAGCCATTGCTAACTTCCTTTCCTCAATGGCCAGCCTTCTCTTTTCCATCTCTAGACTGAGCTTTTTCAGCTCCAATTGGTACTCCCTCTCTGCCTGTCTGTCCTGTAACTCTCCAGGTGTCAGACCCTTGGAGGATACACTGCTACTTGCCCTAGAGACTCTTTCCCTGGGAATAACAGGTCCCCCCACTATACCATTTTGTACTGATTGCTCTCCCTCCTCATCCTCATCCTCCTCCTCATCCTCAGTGTGCCCTCCAGTGCTTCTGGTTGTCACCCAGGCCCTCAGCGCCTTTTTCAGCTCATCCTTCTTGGAAGAGCTCTTAATGGGACAACCAACATTTTTACAAAACTGCTTTAGCTGAGCCTTGTTATAACTATCCAATTGCTTCAGTTCAAAAACAGATTCAACTGATGCATCTCCAAGTAGAGACATGATAAAAGGTTAAAAGAGTGCAAAGTTCCAAATGCAGAAAAGCAAGTTCTCAAATTAAGTTCCAGAAAAGTCAATCACCGGATCAGCGAAAAAAGAAACTGAATGCAGAGCAAAAACTGTCTAAATAGAAAAAAACAAAAATCACAAGACTAGTAGTATGTGGTCACGTAGTGGTCTGAACTCAAACAGTAGTGTACACTTAATTACTGTATGTCAAGCACAAATACAAGTCCAAATCCCAACCGCTGATCACCAATGTTAGAAATGGGGTCTTTGGTTGACAGTCAGGTTACCCCCTGTTCAAGCAAGGACCCTCACTCTAGTCAGGGTAAAAGAGAATCACCCTCAGCTAACCCCTGCTTACCCCCTTGGTAGCTTGGCAGAGCAGTAGGCTTAACTTCAGAGTGCTAGGTGTAAAGTATTTGTACCAATGCACACAGTAACTTAATGAAAACACTACAAAATGACACGACACCGGTTTAGAAAAATAGGAAATATTTATCTAAACAAAACAAGACCAAAACGACAAAAATCCGACATATACAAGTCAAGTTATGAATTTTTAAAGATTAAACTCAAAAATAGCGCTTAGAAACAAAAATGCTTCGATGAGGTGTTAACACGGCGTCGTGACGGAGTCGTTCCCAACAAGCCGACACCAGCGGCGCCGGACACGGAGTCGTGTAGACCCCCAAGTACAGTACCTTTGGTGAAGAGTGAAAACCAACCGATGCGCGAAGTCGGGAATCGCGGCGTCTGTGCGAAACGTTGATTCCGTGCACTTCGAGCGGCATCGGTCACGACGTGGTGCGGCGATTTCCACAGAGTCGCGGACTTCAGCGGGGCTGCTGCGGCGTCGGGCCTACGAAAAGCGTCGCGTTCCAGCAAAGGTCACGGCGTAGGGTGCAGGCGGCGTTACTGGATTCAGCAGTGGCGTTGGTCCGGAGTCGTCCAAAGTCGATTTCCTTGGATTTACACCAGCTTTCCTTTCAAGGGCCCAGGGACTGGATACGGCACCACTTGTCAGAGCCGGAGTCTCTCCAGAGTCTCCAGGTGCTGGCAGAGAGAAGTCTTTGCTGTCCCTGAGACTTCAAACAACAGGAGGCAAGCTCTAACTCAAACCCTTGGAGATTTCTTCACAAGATGGAAGGCACACAAAGTCCAGTCTTTGCCCTCTTACTCTGGCAGAAGCAGCACTGCAGGAAAGCTCCACAAAGCACAGTCACAGGCAGGGCAGCACTTCTTCCTCAGCTACCAGCTCTTCTCCAGGCAGAGGTTCCTCTTGGTTCCAGAAGTGTTTAAAGTCTGTAGATTTGGGTGCCCTTCTTATACCCATTTTAGTCTTTGAAGTCACCTTTCTTCAAAGGGGACTCACACCTACTTGTGAAATCCTGCCTTGCCCAGGCAAGGCATCAGACACACAGCAGGGGGTTGGAGCCGGCATTGTCAGAGGCAGGCATAGTCCTTTCAGATGAGAGTGACCACTCCACCCCTCCCTCCTAGCAGAGATGGCTAATCAGGAAATGCAGGTTACACCCCAGCCCCCTTTGTGTCACTGTCTAGTGCGAGGTGAAAAACAACCCAACTGTCAAACTGACCCAGACAGGGAATCCACAAACAAGGCAGAGTCACAAAATGGTTTAAGCAAGAAAATGCTCACTTTCTAAAAGTGGCATTTTCAAACGCACAATCTCAAAATCAACTTTACTAAAAGATGTATTTTTAAATTGTGAGTTCAGGGACCCCAAACTCCACATGTCCATCTACTCTCTAGGGGAATCTACGCTTTAATCATATTTAAAGGTAGCCCCCATATTATCCTATGAGAGACACAGTCCTTGCAACAGTGAAAAACGAATTTAACAATATTTCACTGTCAGGACATATAAACCACATTACTATATGTCCTACCTTAACCATACACTGCACCCTGCCCTTGGGGCTACCTAGGGCCTACCTTAGGGGTGCCTTACATGTAAGAAAAGGGAAGGTTTAGGCCTGGCAAGTGGGTACACTTGCCAAGTCGAATTTACAGAGTAAAAATACACACACAGACACTGCAGTGGCAGGTGTGAGACATGATTACAGGGTTACTTGTGTGGGTGGCACAACCAGTGCTGCAGGCCCCCTAGTAACATTTGATTTACAGGCCCTGGGCACCTCTAGTGCACTTTACTAGGGACTTAACAGTAAAACAAATATGCCAATCATGGAGAACCAATTACGTACACATTTTAAACAGGAGCACTTGCAATTTAGCACTGGTTAGCAGTGGTAAAGTGCCCAGAGTAACAAAAACAATAAAATCAGAGTCCAGCACCCATCAACAACCTGGGGAACAGAGGCAAAAAGTTAAGGGAGACCACGCCAAGGATGAAAAGTCTAACAGTGTGCATACATTTCACCCAGATGTGTTACCCCCCTGCTTTTATCCACAGCTTAACAATGCCTAGGTCAGCAATTTTGAGAAAGATCAGGAGTGCTCATATCAGGAGTCTTGGGGAGTTGAGTAGGTTGGTCTTTGTGGGCTGTACATATTTGTGCCAGTAATGCCCAGTAGTTTGGCTGCTGCATAGTAAATATCATAGTGTGTGGAATGCCCAGCCTGCCCCTCTCCTGGGTATTATATTGTTTGCTCAATTCTACTTTTTTCCAACCTGTCATCCGTATCATGTCAATTACTACACTGTTGAGGTCAGTAAAAAAGCCCTTGAGTAGGATTACTGGGGGTGCTGAAAAGGGCTACAACAATCTGGGTAGTACCAGCATCTTGGCAATCTCCACCCTGTCCAATGGAGAAAGTTGCAAACACTTACAAAATGTCAAAGACTGTTGTGTGTTTGCCATTACTGAGCCCAGGTTTACCTGTATAAGATAGTCAGCATTGTGGTTTCTGCTAACCCTCAGGTATTGGAACATGTTAAAATACCATTCAGGGCCGACATTCGGTTAGGCCTCTCTCTGTTTCTGATAACCCACGAATTGGGAATAGACATTTGTTTGCCTAATTCAGTCTCAGTCAGAATGTTTGCCGAACTAGCTCAGCATTTCCATCACTTAGGGAAAACCTTTGTATTTCTTCCATGTATAATAGTGCATTATCCGTGTATAGCAATATGCTTCCCCTGGAGTCACCAATTGGCAAGCCCCATTCAAATCCCCTCTGTTGTAGGAGGCCCGCTAGAGGCTCCATAGTGAGGGCAAATATGATTGGCGACAGTGGCCAATCCTGTCTAGTACCTCTGCCTATGTTAAAGGTGTCAGAGATCTTTTGTCCCATTCTGACTCTTGCCCTTGGATTGTAGTATATTAGCCCTATCCATCTCAGAATTTCTTGTTCCAACCCCATTTGTCCCAACCCCATTCGCTCTAGGTCATTCATCAAGTAAGGCCACCCGAGGGTGTCAAAAGCTTTCTCGATGTCTATTGACAATGCAGTCTGCTAAGTAGCCATTTCTGGGGTTTCCCCAATAAAGTGGAAAAGGCACTTTAGGTTCAGAATTGTGTTGCGGTCTGGGATTAAGCTGTTTTGGTCCTGGTGTACCAGGTTTGCTAAGCATGGCAACAGTTTACTCAGAGCCCAGAGATCCTCACTTATATGATTGACACTAATGACTTTCACCTTTCATTTTCTCACCAGGTTGCACCTTCATGTAGTTTTTTTGGTTAAATCAATCATGAAAACATTTGTGGAGGTGTTCATAATTAATGGGGATTAGCACCAATACCATTTATAGCCAATCTGAATGTATCTTTATTTTGTTTGGTATATATTTTCATTTTTAGGGTCGAGCGCGCAAATCGCTCTGTCCCTGTTGTAATCTCTCTGTGGGATTTTAACCACGCCCACTGCATGCCCATCAGTTACGTTGGTTCATGGGCTTGCCTTTTAAAATTTGCATTATTTCATTAGTGAAAGGCATGCATACCTAATGTCTTTTATGGTGTTTAGCCCTCCTCGAGCGCACCGCCCAACTACTGAAAAGATGCAAGGCTCCATGTTTTCAGTATGGTTTCTGGACTACTTTTTCTCTTTATTTCACAGGCAGCATGATCTCGCTGGGCAGTAGTCACGCTCTTTGCATGACATCAACCCTGTTACATGGATAATTGCACTTTTGCCGTTTACATGATAATTGTACTTTTGCCGGTTACATGGATAATTGCACTATTGTCGATGCGTTTCACTGCGAGTGAACTTCTGTTTCCTTTTGTGTGTCTGCTTCGCGCTCATGGGGCCATCGGCTCGCTTATGTGAAACTGTTTTACTTTTCATTTTCAGTTTATGTGACAAGAAATGTCTGGTTAGGAGTTTAAAACGCTAATAGCTTTACCTTGAGCAAATGCGAGACCCATTGCATTGCAAATGCTTGTTCTATTAGCTTTGAAGAAGCCCTTGACTTGCATGCCCTTGTAGGGTGAAATACATGTTGGCAACTTTGAAGCCAATCTTTTAGCACAGACAAAGGCCTCATTACGACTTTGGTGATAATTATCGCCCACCGCGGTGGAGACTGCCGTTAAAAGACTGGCGTGGATGCAGGAAACTTACTGGCATAATACAACCCCCAACGGCAAAACCCTCTAGAAAAGAGCGAGGTATCCGACCCCGCCAGGTTGAACGACAGCGGGAAACAGGCTGCACAGAATCTGCCACCGCTATGGCAAAATTAAACTACCCTTCCAATTACGAATCAGAAATCAGCACAGCAGTCGTGCAACAGCGGTATGCCATTGGTGGTATGGACCGCTGCGGCCAAGTAATGGACTCACCAACAACACCCCACATTGGTCATTTTGAAAGCCCCACACCTGAGACACATAAATACACTTCACACGCTCACAGACACCACTATAAAACACACACCACAACACCCCAATCCCTAGCAATGCATACCTGCTGCCACACAACTCCCGGACAACTGGAAAGGGACACCACAAATTCAAGTCACTTAATTGCACACCTCACCCACCACATATAGCTCACAAACACACCACCACATATAGCTCACAAACACAAAACCAGGCATCCCACAACTGCACCTTCAAAGATCACCACACCTGTTACCAACTCACTCACACACTCCACTACCCCAAACAACACTACCACATCACAGCACACATCTCCCCACACAACCCACTAGGGCACCCCATAAGAGCCCCCATTTCACTGATAGGGAGGTACAAACCATGGTGGAGGAAATAATCAGGGTGGGGTACAGCTGTTCGGTGCACAGGTCCAGCAGACATTCATTGCCAGGAAGATGGAGCTATGGCAGAGGATCGTCAACAGGGTGAGTGCAGTGGGAAACCATCCACACACAGGGGACAACAGAGGTGGAACGATCTGCAGGGGAAGGTCCGGTCCATGGCATCACAACACCAGATTGCCATCCAGAGGACTGGAGGTGGTCCCCTACCACCTCCCCCCAAGTTGACTGAGTGGGAGGAGAAGGTCATGGCTATCCTGCATCCCGAGGGCCTCACTGGACTTACTGGAGGACTGGACTCTGGTAAGTCAATGACACACCCCTCCCACCACCTGCATCTGAAAGGCATGTTACTCCCTGCCCCTGTACCGAACCAAAGACACCCTATCCCATATCCATCCCACCCCATCAACCACCCACACCCATCCCCTGCATGCCCACGCAACCCACAAACACCTACTCAACCAATGTGCACACAACCAACAGTCCCTGCGTGTAATGCCTGAAACACAACCAGTCACACAATGCCTCACCCATCCCACTAATTCTATGCACTGCATCTATCCCTAAAGGGAGTCCTGCATGCAGATATATGGGGATGTAAGCACAAGAAACTGGTGGCAGATGCTGACAGGGATATGGCAATGACAGGACAGAGGACAGAAACAGAAGGAAACACATGACACTACTGATTTGTGCAAGCAATGCACATGTGCAATGTCCACCATTGACAACTAACTGACTGTCAATGCCATATCCCCTGAAGCTGTTGAACACTACTGCCACCCAGCTAGTGCACAGTCAAACACTCTGCAGGACACACAATGAATTTTTTTTTTTTTTTACTCCACAGGTACGACTGCTCATGGCAACTGCCAGGAGTTGCCAGTCCCACAGCAGAAGAAGGCCCCAGTGATGACGTTACCGCAGGATGTCTTGATCTGGACAACCACCCTGGCCCATTGGAAACCACTGGTCAGTCACCCTCCAGAAGCCCCACCCAGCCCACCAGACAGACCCTAACTACTCAGCCAGCACCAACAGCTGTTGCCCAATACCCCCAAACTAGTGTCCCTGGGTGAGCCACTCTGTATCCACTGTACAGGGACCAGAGTCACGACCCATCACCTGGCAAGATGATGAAGGTCCTTGTGCAAGTGGGAGTGGGCACACTGTGACAGGGTCACAGGCACAGGGGGCCTGGGCCAGTGGGAGGGCATCTGTGGGACAAGGAGAGAGACCAACTAGGATGGCCATGAGGCCATTTCCCAAAATTCTGACAGCATACCAGCACTCCCAGGACAGGATGGGCAAGATCCTGTCCACTTTGCTGGAGATTCAGAGACTGCAGAGTGAACACCATCAGGAGGCAATGGAGCAATACCAGGCCCACAATGCCACCATGACCTCCATCAAAGGGGTGCTGCAGGACATGACTTGAGCCCTGTGTGAGACCTCCACCTGCATGCAGGTCCTGTCCACAAGACACAAGACACCGCATCCCTCCACATCTTCTGCTGCTAGTGGACTTCTGGCCCTGCCAGGGGACCCACAGGACACCAGCGCCCCTTCCTCTGTTGCCCAAGAACCCCCTCGCAAACGTGGCTGGCCAACCAGACATACCTCAGACACTGTAGCCATGACCAAATCCACTGTCAGGAAGTGATGCCTTCCTGAACTGTCTCCCTTGTGTGCCACTGACACACCTTGTGACTATCTACTGTCCCAATGGCCCCAAGGACTCTGGACCTGTGCTACCAACAGCTGTGAACACCAAACTGACTATTTCATCCACCATCTGCCCACTCTCTTCTATTTCCCCATCCCTTATTTTGCCACTTAATAAACACTGTTCATTCACACACAATGTATTTGTGCTTTATTCACAATGCTTGCATGTGATTAATTACTTTCTCAATGTAAAATGTTGAAACAGTACCAGAAATTGGCTAGGACGAATGTCTGCAGGCATGTAACATTCCAAATCTGAGAAATGGTTTCCTGACACTTGCACAAGAAATGTCCTAATCTTCCTTGTACACGGCATGGCAAAGGGTATCCCACCATAAGAAGACCTGTGAGGAACAGATATGTAGCATGCATTTAGGTACAGTTTGTTCAGTGACACATGTACCTGCTTTGTGTCCAAACTTGGACATCATTGCCAGAGTACTCTCACTTCTCGACTGACCAATATTACCATTTGCCAGTTGATCTACACACCAGTTATGAACTCAAATATGCAGCTTTGCAGATCAGTAAAACTGTAGGGCCATCTACTTCAGCTGAGGTGACCTCCACCCATATTGTGAGGGACACTAGGTTGGTGTGCAAGAACTGAGGAGATGTGAGTCCATACATGTGAAGGCAGGAAACATACCAAGAAAACAAAATGCCTGTGTGTGAGCTACCTTTGGGAGTCATCAAACACATGAAGCAGTAAGGGGTATGTGACAGTACACACATTGCACCCCACACAAACACACACTGCTGTGTTCTCAGCACTAGTTGTACATTCTTACAACTGTACATAAATCTATGTGGGCAATGTTGTGGGAAACATTAGTCAAAATGTACCTTCAACTCATCGGAAGTATAGCTGAATGAGCTGAGTTCTGGAGTCCACATCATCCTCCCCTTCTTCATTGCTGTCCTCTGTCCCCTCAGCTGCCACCGGCGGATCAGGTCCTTCCTCCTCTTCCAGTAGCGGTACATGTTACCTTAGTGCCATGTGGTGCAGCATACAGCAGGCCATGATGATCTGGCACACCTTGTTTAGGGAGCAGCACAGGGATCCGCCAGTCAAATGCAAGGACCGAAATCTTGCCTTCAGTAGGCCGAAGGTCCTTTCTATGACTCTTCTTGTCCTGCCATGTGCCTCATTGTAGCGACTGTCACCCCCTGACCTGGGATACCTCACTGGTGTCAACAGCCAGGACAGGTTTGGATAGCCGAAATCACCTGGGAAGAGTGGGAATACATATAAAATGACACCATTGTGTAGAGGGTAAAGAGTAAGAAAGGCAGGTTGTTAGATACTGCACTCTCACATCTCACTCACCCCAGACTCTCTCTCTTTGTAGTCGTGCCATCAGGTGTGGGACACTGCTATTCCTCAAAATGTAAGAGTCATGCACAGATCCAGGGAATTTGGCAATCACTTGGGAGATGTACTGGTCTGCAAGACACACCACCTGTATATTAATTGAATGATAACTTTTCCTATTCCTGTACACTTGTTCATTTATCCTGGGAGGAATCAAGGGAATATGGGTGCCACTTGTGGCCCCAATCACATGTGGAATGTGTGAAATGTGTGGAATGGCATAGAAATCAGATTTCACAGTGGGACAGTCACCAGTTTGGGGAAATTTGATGTAGATGTGGAGATGTTTCAGCAAGGCAGTGAGGAGATCCCTTAAGATGTTACTGAACATTGGCTGAAAAGAGCCAGTGGCCAAAAAATGTAGCACAGATAGTACCTGCACAGTAGAGGGACTAGCATAGGGATTACGTAGAGCTGGCAGTAGATCTTGCTCCAATTGGGCACACACTTCACGTATGGTCATCCGGTTCAGATGGTAGCTCAGTATGATTTGCCATTCCTCCATGGTAGTCAGGTCACCTAGGGGCCGATACACTGGTGCATTCCTCAGTCTCTGCATGGGTCAGTACCTAGGGAGGATCAACACACATATCTCAACACACCAACATATCACGGATGATGTCACCGCACACACAACTGCACAAACGTACTCTTCATATACTGGAAGGGTTGTATACAGCTAACATAGTGACAAACAATGTGTGATCATGGTGCTATGCAACTTACAAATGCAGCTAACCGATGCCAAACATCACATATGTCATGTATTTCTGTGTATGACTGATGTGCCATAACATGTACAAGAAGACATGACAGCATGGAGGTCACATAGGGATTGTACTCCATAACATTTTACACTTCAATTGGTGGTCGCCTGTCCTACATGCTGGCGTAAGTCGTCATGGCATTTAGCGTCTCCCATGCAGGTCAGCCCTCATCAGAAGAAGGGGTTATGGTGAGCCTTCGCCAAGGAGGTCTATAGTCGGCGGAGCACCAACTGCAGGAAACGGTAGGAGGACCTGAGACGTTGAGCCTGGAAGACCGCGGAGGCCCAACTGGGGACGGCCTCCCAACGAGGAAGGGGTGCACGTCGGACTCTGGCCCCTCTAAGGGCCTGCATACTGGCAGTGGCCTACCTAGCCTTGGATGGGCGCTTGAAGGCATCACAGCAGCCACAAGGGGGTGAGTTCTCACACTGTCCTGCATGTCAACTGTATTAGGGAAATGGTAGGCAATGTGGGGAAAGGATGCTGTTACTGTGACTCACAGGAGTCAGGGTATGTAGGTGTTCAGCTTATTGACTGGGTTACGTTACCTTGTTGTGTAGAGGGCATGTGTACACAGGTAAGGTGGCAATTGGGTAGTACAGTCAGTCAGGTAGTGTTCCTGTAGTCTTGCTAAGTGATGTAGTGGCACTCAAAACATCTTAGCATTAAATGGATCCCTCAGTTGGAGTTGCAGGACATATACAATGAATCTTTCAATCTTCTGTCAGTGAAGTGTACTCCAAAGAGGCAGGTGTAATCCCTATCAGTGGTACATTCCTGTAGTGCAAAGGATGTGGTAAGGTGAGGTCTGAGACTGAAGTGTACTGCATGTGCGCCTACCAGCATCATAGTTGAGTTGCTCACAGTCTGAATCCCTTTCTTTGTCTCCCTCCTCCCTCTCTGTTTCTTGTGTCCTTGTGTGCATCAGCATCATGAGGCAAAGGAGCAGAGGCACCGGGGAGTGGGGATGCTGCAGCCCACTGGACCCAGGAGGTACAGTCCACCAATGCTGACAGAACCAGTTGGTTGGAGGGAGAGGGAAGCACTACGGGGGAGCCTACTACCACTGCAACATCAGACTGAGTCCTCCTCCAATGGCAGCTCCCCGGCGGTGGCGTACCCCTCTGGGACCACCCCAACGACATCTTTGTCCTCCACCCCCCTACCAGCACCGCCCTCCCAGTAGCTCCCCCACGAGTTACCTGTGCCCGCTCACCCAGGAGGGTGAGTGTCTCCTTCGCCACAGGCACCTCAGCCCCTCCCCCAGTCAGCCCTACTGCCCTCAATGGGGAGGCTTTTGACCTCCTGAGAACCATCTCTGTGGGACAGATAACCATCATGAATGCCATCCAGGAGCTGTCATCCCAGATGCAGCAAAACAATGCTTACCTGGAAGGCATTCACAGTGCCTTGTCTGACCGCAGAGATCGTTCCAGGCTCTGGCCTCCTTTTTGACGGCAGCCAGTTTCCCTGGTACCTCTGTCCCCCCTCCAACCTCCTGTGCACCATCCAGCACCCGTCTCCCCTCCACGCACATGCACATTCTCAACATACAGATGCAAACACAAGAACAGCCACGTCCTCCACTGTCTCCCCAACCCATCCTCCCTTACAGTGACCTCACAACAAACAACCACAAACACTGCATCCTCACTCCCAGATCCTGCCACGATTGACACAGTCACCACAACAGCAGTCACCCAGACATGCACCACAGACACTACACCCGCACTCACCACAACAACCATTACGAACACCTGCAGCACACACACCAGACATGCAGACACCACCACAACTTACATTCACAGGACTTATTTGTCCTCACCCATCCTTTTTCACCCACCTCCTCTCAAAACACATAAACACACCCACTCAGGCACCCCACATTCATCCACCGCACACAAGCAGACTGAGCACCCAGCTGCATCCACGTCCAGCACACCTATATGTCCTATTACCACTCCCTCTACCTCTACTTCCATGCCTGTTTCCACAGCCCCTTCCTGTGCTCCTAAACAACTTTTCCTTTCCTGTGTTCACCTGTTTGAACCTCCTGGCCCACCCCATCTTATCCCTACACGTTCCTGTGGCCTCCCTAAACACAGGACCTCTGCTTCAGAATCCTCCCTAGACCTTTCTTCCAGTTCCCATGTCCCTTCCTCCTCCAAAAAAACACCTGTCAAGAGGCCTGATCCCGCTCCCACCCACCGATCTAAACCTAGACCTCCTCCATCAAAAACTAAGGCCAAGCCCCCCACTCCCAAGCTGAAGCTGAAGGCCCCCTTCCAAGCCCAAGCCAGAGACCAAGCCCCCCTTCCTAATCTTATCCCCACCACCAACCCCTCCCCTTTTGCCCTGAAGTGCCTGCCCCATTGATGCCCCTGCCATGTGGAGACCATGGTCTTGTCAGGAGTCAGGTTGGGTTGGGGCCTTGTTGGAACTGTTTAGCTGCATGGTAATGGACCACAGAACTGCCCAATGGGCCCATTTGTAAATAGTTCCTGTTTCCCCTTTTATTTTGCACAATAATATTTCTGGCCAACCAGCACAGTTGGTGCACTTTGATCAAGTTGTCCTGCGTTTGACTATGGCTGCCTCATGTGCACAGGTTTGTGCATCGTTGTCCCCATCTATGCATGTGTACGGTGCTTGTGTGGGAACATCACTTCTATTTTTCACTTTTGTCCCTGGCTGTATTTGTGTGTGCAATGGTGTTTGCGTGGTGATGGGTTTGGACGTTGGTATGGATGGTATGTGTGTAGGCAATTGATCGTGATATGTGTTCAGTTATTGTGCATGATGAGGGTGGAGTGAGTGGTATGGGTGATGACGTCATGGTATGGTACCAGTGTATGAGTGGATGGCACTTGTGGTTGTGTGCCAAATGTGTTTCTGGTATGCCGTCTTCTGTCTGGTGTCTGTGTCGACTGTGTTTTTGTGCTCAGTTTGTGTGTAGCTGGATATGAGTGTTGAGATGTGTTTACAGTCGGTGTTGTTTGGTGCGTGAGTGTCATGTGTGTAGGACGTGGTGTGTGTTCTGGTTGTGCGTGTGTGTGTGTGTGTGTATGTGTGTGTGTGTACATGGGTTGCTGTGGGTGTGTTCGTATGTGGGAGTGGCAGTCAGTGTTGGGTGTGTGTGTGACGTGTGGGTGTATAATTGTCCCCTTCGCTCCCTTCCGTGGTAGGTGGAGTACTCACCATTGTCATCTGCACCTTCACTGCATGTCCTGGAGGTGGATTGCAAGTACCAGCATCGGGAAGATCTCCAGTTCATGCTCCATGCCATCGTGGCCTCCTCTGTGTCCCTACAGTGAGGGTTTCTGTATATACTGTTTCTTTCTGCCAGGCTTTGAGTGGGGTTGGCCCACCCTGGAAGTCATGGCAGTGTGGTGATCCCTAATACGGTGGTCGGTAATGTCCTTTCCGCTGCCCTTTAGATGGCATCCGCTGTCGTCAACGGTCGGCCCTCACTGGCGGGAGAGGCGGTGTACTGGCCTGTTCACCGCCACAGTCTTGATACGGCGGTCTGCAACACCAGCATGTTGGCGGTCGGATCGCCACCGCCGGCGTAGTGGGCCTGTTTGCGCCAGACTAGTAAGGAGGGCCAAAATGTCATTTGTGACGATACCTCAAGACCAATTTCTTAAATTGGAATAATATATGCTATAAGGCATCCTTCTTTCTACGAAAACAAAAAACAAAAATGTAAGTAATTTACTGTTGAAAAAATTCTGGTGGAAGGAATTTATTTATAATCGTGCTTTGGAGAAATTTCAAGTTTCATTGCAAGTGATTCATTTGAAAGGATCTTTATTATGAAGGTGTCTGTGAGGTGTGTCTGATATTCTGCGGGATTCCCCTTTGGTCTCTGGCCCTTCCCATGCATCTGTGGGATATGGGGCCAGATGTAGCAAAGGGTTTTACCCCATTCTGTGTCTATGGGAATATGTGTTCGGTCATATGGCCCATGGTCTCTGTCCGGGTAGTTAAATAGTTGTGCTACCATGGACCGCAGTGGGGCCCCTGGAGGAGAAGGCCTGTTTGTGACTCTGTGCATGTATTCCACAGAGAAGGAGGCAGAAAGCCTGCCTTCCAAAACTGTGGTCAAAAGCCAATTCTTTAGATACAGTTTCAAACTAGGCCCCCCTGGCCCTTCCTGAAGGCTCACAATGCGTACGTTGTTGGTGCCAGGAGTTGTCCTCCGGTTCTTCTGCTTTTTCCCGTAGTTAGGGCAACTGCACCTGCAGGGCCCCAAAATGCGCTTGGATTTCAGAGACTGTGGGCTGCATTGTGGCCAGTGTCAATTTTGTGATTTCACTCTATCATTCGATTTAGTCTAGTCTGCCCTCAATAGTCCAATGTTAATCACCAGAGCATAGTTTGCAGGCCTCAGAGATGTTTTTCTGTCCCTGGTCGCATGAAGAAGTTCCTCGAAACTCCCCAGCCGTCCCTGTGTTGTCTAGTGCACTGCAGTGTCTGCTGATCCATGCTGGGTGGTGTCCTCTGGGAAATGAGATACAGACCCCTGGGAGGTGCCCCAGCTGGGATTACATAGTTTTACCATAATATCAGTGGTAGGAGATGTGGGCAGAAGAGCTCTCTCTGTCACCTTGTGCCCTGAATGAGCGAGGGGGCCTCCCACCACAATATTTGCTCCCCAGCCTGTAGTGTCAGAGTCTCCTCCAGCTTCCCTTACTGGGGTTTCCTCCTACCTATCGCACACTTTCAGCAAAGGGGGAGGAGGGGCAGATCCACAGAGGCCACCAGGCTCAGCTACTCCCAGACAGAAGCAGATTCTCTGTCTCTTCCCTTGCCACCTCTCTTGGGGACTCTTATCTCATGAGCTCTCCTGCAGGTGCTAAGTCATGCTGGGCCGCGCTTGCTGCTTTAGCAGTCCGCGCAAGCAACCTTATGGGATCTTAGCTTTCTGGGCCTCAGGGCAAAGTCAGGCCAGGGACAACCCGCACTCAGATTGCTCAAGGAGGTGGGAACCCACCTCACATGCTCTCCCAAGGGCACCACCTTGTATCTCAGGCATTAGCCCCAGCCATACTTGAACCCGTGGACTCGGCTGCACCCGGGTTAGGGGCCCACCATTCACTGCACAGTCCTGCTGCCACTCTCAGAAGCACTGTTCAGCATGCAGTGGGTCCAGTGGAATAAAGGCAGGTCCTGCACCGCTTAGGGTTTTTTTTTTGGTGGGCAGCTGCTGCAGTGCTCATTACAGCACGACCGTCTCTGCTGCCATCTTGGCCACGTCCCCCCATGATTATCTTCTTGTTACATTTTTTAGGAACGTTAGGATTTCAGGAATATTCCTATCTCATTTAAAAATAGGCAGGATAAAAGTGGAGCCAAGATGCATTCATGTAGAGCACCTGAGGGAATAGAAGAGAAGTCAATGCATTCCCCAGGTTATCCAAACGCAATGCATGCTTAGTCTCTATATGTAGATTTTCAATTGCCTGAAGCAGCGTTTTCTCAATTCCCAGGTGCTTAACGGCTTGCCACAGTCATGTGCTATTGATTAGGTCAAAAGCAGATTTAAGCTCTATAAAGGACAGATATAATGGTGCCTTTAGTAATGTTAAATATATGACAAAAATGTGCATTCCGATTGACTGATCAATAGTAGTGATTCGTTTGTCATATCCAACTTGGACGTCGATATGAATGGATTTTGCTATCGACCCCTACCTGCAGCCTGTTTAATAAAATGGTGGCAAACACGGTTTCGAAATCATCTATGAGGGATATAGGCCTGTAGCTGTTTAGAGATAATTTGCTGCCTTTCTTGCGCAAAGGCTATTTTTACTGTGGATCACCAAGATTATGGAATAGAATTGGAGGACAGTACTGAATTAAAGTCTCCATATATGATCAGTACATATTTGTCACTTTCTCTGTCCACACTTTTGATTCTGCACGAAACATGTCTACAGGTACGAAATCAGACCCTTCTGCTTTGTTAGGCGTTTGGGCTAATACTGCTTTCTCTGTTTTGGGTTGAAGGAAACTTAGACTCACGTTAAGTGATATTTCCACGGACTTTGCACTTCTGTGATCCTTGCCAAGCATAGGTTCAACTCCGAGTCTTCCAACACTGTAAAATTCCGAAAATGCTCGATCTACACATTTGCGCTAACATGATGTTCTTACCTGTTTTATCTCCTACATCATTTGCTCTTGAAATGGTCGCCCAGAATCTTTTGCTTTTTCATTCCAGCTACTTTTCTCCGATCCTCCTAAAGGGCTTGTTGACATACACGCTCTTTTTCCCTGATTAGAGATTTATTCTTCCTTCTGAAGGACTTAAAATTATCTTCTGTAGCTGTTAATGTGTGGCAAGACATTTAGCAATAGTTTTACTTCTCTGCAAATTCTTGTACAACTAGTTATTATTTTTTTTCATTTGCAGATGTCTTGCCCCCGGCGCGTTGTTGACCAGAACGCAGAGTTCTTTCTTACTTCCTTGTAAGAGTCCGGAATGAAATTGGTCTCTTCAAAATCGAGGGTGCAGTAAGCTGTTATCTCAGATAAGCACAGTTTTATGCTACCTTTCATTAGGAATCTTTTGAGTTCCATTTTATTACACTTCTGCTGTTGGAAGGTGTGGATCATGAGATCTAGTCTTGAGTTTATTACGGATTCGAAGATTTGTGGATCATGGTCGCAAATCATGCACTTGTCAAACCTCCTGTCTGCAACAAGACCCCATAGTTCAATATTAAGAGGAACGTAATCGATCAGGCTTTATCTTCTACCAGGTTGGTGCTGCTCGGCATCGCATGGCTAATGAGAAAGTTTGAGTGGCATTTGGACAGCAAGTTCATGAACAGCTTCCCTTTTCTTCATTTGATCAAACTAATGTCATCTAGTAGATCTAGTGTAGGGATTTCGCAGCTTTCTTCTTCTTTGATAACAGGGTCTGACTAAGAGAGAAAGTAGGCCTGGGCGCCAAAATAAAAGGTAGTAGGCTAAAAAGTGGCCCATGTTTGGAAATTGGGGAGGTTTTGAATTGTAACAACACCCTGTGTAATGTTTGCAAGGTATGGGAGATTCGAGCTTATATTTCAGCTTGATGCAAGCACTATTCGGTTGAATAACAGGGAAAACAACAGCAAAACTGGTCCAGCAGACAATAAACAGCCAGTAAACCAGCCCAAACTCTGACCTGACAGACCAGACAATCAGGCACTACCTCCATAGTCCAACAGGCCTATCTGAGCCTGTTCGATAATATTATTTTCCCAAATTCTTGCAGGAGGAGAAACATTGAAAACACTGCATACTATCGGTACATATTTGACTTTTAATTTTGGACAGCATTTCGTCAAGATTTTCCAGGTAGTCAACGTATTTCGGTGACCTGCAGGGAGCAGAATAGACATTCACAATGTCTACTATTTGGTAAAAGTTTTTCTCAGTCTTATATGTAAAATATTTGCAGATGATTTAAGAACAGGTAATGTTCAACTTTGCAACCTAGCTGTACGAACACCCATTTCACTAGGCCTCCTTAGTGTTTGGTCACTTCTATTTTGAATTTAAGATAGTTTCCCGGAACAAATTAAGTGGCTTTACTTTCTGTCATCTTGTCTTCTGGAAGCAACAGATCTTATGTAGGTTCAAAAAAGTTAACCAGTTTGAATTTTTGTACTTGGATTGAAGGCCAGCAATATTCTCTGAAACGACAGACATTAATTCAGTTGAGAGTGACATTAACCATACAATTTGTATGTCCAGGAGACAGGGCGTATCGAGTGTTAAAAATACGGTTTCTGAACAAACTGCTTTTCAGTATTAGCAAACTAGCATCCAAAGGGAGGCGCCCTCCTGAACACCTAATCCGGTCGGGGAGGGGAACGGATTAGGTGTTCAGGAGGGCGCCTCACTTTGGAGTATGTGTGACTATAAGGGGACTCCCCCCTGCCGCAGACCAGGGGCAAATAGCCCATCAGGAATAGGACTGCCGTGGCTTAGCTTCCCACAGGTAGGCTCTCCTCTTTTTTCACTAGAGCACCTCCTAATGAGGCAGCCCTACAACACATCTTCCCTTCACACTTGCATACTTAGTACATATACTTAGGGATCCCAGGCCCTGATGAATGCCCCCAGACCTCCCTTGGCTCTCGGTAGTGGGCAGAAACATGTTGGCCATTAATCAACAAATAGGTGACCCTTCGAGCCATTATTCTCAGTAGGTGTCCTGTCACTTGTTTTTAGAAACACCAGCAGTCCTCACGAATAAAGGTGTACTATCACACAGGTGACTGACTAGGTGTTTTTATACTTTCCATAGCACAACTGGATCCCTTGTTTATCCAGATAATTCTAATCTCAGCACTCCCTCCGAGTTCTTTTAACAGTGAGGTTGAGTCCATCCAGGTGGTATTGTCCTACCTGGAAGGGGCTAGGTGGTCATATGATGAAGCAAGACACTATATAGTGTGGAAGACTACCTAGTCTGTAAAGGAAAATTCCTTTCCCCCTTCACAGCTACATTTGACACACTACCAAGTCTCAAAGTCTGAGATCTAAGGGCCAAGAGCAATTTCTTTGCCATCGGTCCCCAAATCACACCCCATACTTCTTGTGTATTTGGTTCTGAATGTGAGGAGACAGTATGGGGTACTGGTTCTTTTTCTGAGCCAAACTCTCCCACAATCTCCCTTTTGTGTTATGATACCCTGATCCTGACCTGCAAACCATTGCTGTCAGCCTGAGCTTTTGACTTCCGCACAGTCTAGCGTGCCCAGATCATAGCAAGGGGTGCTTTGTGTGTTAAAGACCTAAAATTTAAAACTGAATATCTCTGATTCTACTGGTTGAATATATGTTGGTTTTATTTGCACCTGTTTTAGGATTCACTTGCACTCTGCTTGTGAAATGTATTGCGTTTAATATAAATCTTAAAAGGGGCTTACATCCTGCCCTTACTTTCCTTTGGTTTGTGTGCTTGCCACTTACCTTTCCTCCATTTCTATTGGCTGTAGCATACTATTTCCTGTTGTCTGTGTTTCTCCTATTAGTGTTCCAAGGTTGAAGTACTCCTTTCAATCCTCTTTTGTCGACCTACTTTGTTAACTGTGATCGAGTGTATATTTGCTTCCCAACCTTTGTTTGTTCTTTTATTTTTTCAATTTAACTCAACCAAAGGTATTGGAGCACTTTAAATGAGCATCAGTTTAAAAGGGGCTGTTGGGCCTGCAGCTGAGACTGACCCCTGTTCCCCAGCTTCAAGGTAGGTGTACTGGCCCCTCCGCTAGATTTTATCTTCTTGCTAGTCCAGAAGAGCAGCATATAAAATGTCTGGCACTCCTTTGGAATGCACAATTAAAATGCATTTCCGTTCTGCATTTTGAAGCAGCACCGGCCATCTTTTTTTTGGTTTTGTATCACCACAATGCTACTGGATGTGCTATGTTAGAAATGGGGTGTTTGGTTGACAGTCAGGTTACCCCCTGTTCAAGCAAGGATCCTCACTCTAGTTAGGGTAAAAGAGAATCACCCTCAGCTAACCCCTGCTTACCCCCTTGGTAGATTGACAGAGCAGTAGGCTTAACTGCAGAGTGCTAGGTGTAAAGTATTTGTACCAACACACACAGTAACTTAATGAAAATACAAAATGACACAACACCAGTTTAGAACAATAGGAAATATTTATCTAAACAAAACAAGACCAAAACGACAAAGATCCGACATATACAAGTCAAGTAATGAATTTTTAAAGATTAAACTCAAAAATAGTGCTTAGAAACACAAAATGCTTCAATGAGGTTTTAACATGGCATCATGACGGAGTCGTTCCCAACAAGCCGAAACCAGCAGCGCTGGACACGGAGTCGCGTAGACCCCTAAGTACAGTACCTTTGGTGAAGAGTGAAAACAAGTCGATGCGTGAAGTCAGGGATTGCGGCGTCTGTGCGAAACATTGAATCTGCGCACTTCGGGCGGCGGCGGTCACGACGTGGTGCGACAACTTCCACGAAGTTGCGGACTTCAATGGGGCTGCAGCGGCGTCGGGCCTGCAAAGATCGTCGCGTTCCAGCAAAGATCACAGAGTCGGTTGCAGGCGGCTTCACCGGATTCAGCAGTGGCGTCGGTCAGAAGTCGTCCGAAGTCGATTTCCTTGGATTTCCACCAGCTTTCCTTTCAAGGGCCCAGGGACAGGATAGGGCACCACTTGTCAGAGCAAGAATCTCTCCAGAGACTCCAGGTGCTGGCAGAGAGAAGTCTTTGCTGTCCCTGAGACTTCAAACAACAGGAGGCAAGCTCCAAATCAAGCCCTTGGAGATTTCTTTACAAGATGGAAGGCACGCAAAGTCCAGTCTTTGCCCTCTTACTCTGGCAGAAGCAGCAACTGCAGGATAGCTCCACAAAGCAAAGTCATAGGCAGAGCAGCACTTCTCCTCAGCTCTTCAGCTCGTCTCCAGGCAGAGGTTCCTCTTGTTTCCAGAAGTGTTCTAGAGTCCGTGGTTTTGGGTGCCCTTCTTATACCCAATTTCTCCTTTGAAGTAGGCCTACGGCAAAGTAAAGTTTCTTTTGAATGTGAAGTCCTGCCTTGCCCAGGCCTGGCCCCAGACACTCACCAGGGGGTCGGAGACTGCATTGTGTGAGGACAGGCACAGCCCTTTCAGGTGTCAGTGACCACTCCTCCCCCCCCTCCTAGCACAGATGGCTCATCAGGAAATGCAGACTACACCCAGCTCCTTTTGTGTCACTGTCTAGTGTGAGGTGCAACCAGCCCAACTGTCAAACTGACCCAGACAGCGAATCCACAAACAGGCAGAGTCACAGAAATGGCATAAGCAAGAAAATGCACACTTTCTAAAAGTGGCATTTTCAAACACACAGGCCCTCATTACGACCCTGGCGGTTTGTAACCGCCAGGGCCGCTGGACGCGGAGGCACCGCCGACAGGCCGGCGGTGCCCCGCGGGGCATTCTGACCGCGGCGGCTTAGCCGCGGTCAGAGAAGGGAAACCGGCGGTCTCCCGCCGGTTTCCCGCTGCCCCCAAGGAATCCTCCAAGCCGGCGCAGCTTGCTGTGCCGGCTTGGGGATTCCGACTCCCCCTCCCGCCATCCAGTTCCTGGCGGTTCTCCCGCCGGGAACCGGATGGCGGGAGGGGGAGTCGCGGGGCCCCCGTAAGAGGGCCCCAAAATGTATTTCACTGTCTGCCTTGCAGACAGTGAAATACGCGACGGGTGCAACAGCACCCGTCGCACCTTCCCACTCCGCCGGCTCTATTACGAGCCGGCATCCTCGTGGGAAGGGAGTTTTTCCCTGGGCTGGCGGGCGGTCTTTTGGAGACCGCCCGCCAGCCCAGGGAAAAACTCATAATACCCTCCGCGGTCTTCTGACCGCGGAGCGGTATTACGGAGGGCGGAATTCTGGCGGGCGGCCTCCGCCGCCCGCCGGAATCATAATGAGGGCCACAATTTTAAATCAACTTTACTAAAATATGTATTTTTAAATTGTGAGCTCAGAGACCCCAAACTCCACATGTCCATCCGCTCCCAAAGGGAATCTATACTTTAATCAGATTTAAAGGTAGCCCCCATGTTAACCTATGAGAGGGATAGCCCTTGCAACAGTGAAAAACTAATTTAGCAATATTTCACTGACAGGACATATAAAGCACATTACTATATGTCCTACCTTAACCATACACTGCACCCTGCCCTTGGGGCTACCTAGGGCCTACCTTAGGGGTGGCTTACATGTAAGAAAAGAGAAGGTTTGGGTCTGGCAAGTGGGTACACTTGCCAAGTCGAATTTACAGTTAAAACTGCACATACAGACACTGCAGTGGCAGGTCTGAGACATGATTACAGAGCTACTTATATGGGTGGCACAACCAGTGCTTCAGGCCCACTAGTAGCATTTGATTTACAGGCCCTGGGCACCTCTAGTGCACTTTACTAGGGACTTACTAGTAAATCAAATATGCCAATCATGGATAAACCAATCACATACAATTTACACAGAGAGCAAATGCACTTTAGCACTGGTTAGCAGTGGTAAAGTGCTCAGAGTTCAAAAGCCAACAGCAACAGGTCAGAAGAAATAGGAGACCGGAGGCAAAAAGATTGGGGATGACCCTACATAAGCAAAAAAGTCCAACATATGCGTATGCCTTAATTGTTGTCAATGAATAGCTTTGAAATCCAAATCGCGTGTGCAAATGCACACTCAGCTCCCTAACGACGGCTGCCAAAGCACCATTGCATGAAGAATGGCCACCCTATATGTTTGGTCCCTTACAGCTGGTTTGTGGACTTTCTTTTAGTACCTCTTCATTTGTTTGAAGAGGCGACTAAGTACACATTTTCCAGTTCACTGCATTGCAGCTTGATGTGTTCAGTCACGTTGATTTGAACGCACTAGTTGATTGTGCTGAAAAAAATAAAAAATAAAACTTACGTTGAGTCACCGACTGCGGATGGGGAACTATCGTGTTAAAGTCTCATGGTTTAAAGCCTCGTTGTGAACTTAATTTTGTGGTACGGTGCGGAGCGCACCCAACTGGATGCTGAATGTTTTTAGCTGCTTCTTGTTTATAACAGTGTCGCTTTTATCATGTAGTTTAGCCAGGGCTTTAGGCAGATAATTATTACACGTAGTACATTAAACATGTTGCACTGGTGACATTTAACTTTGTGACTTTGTAAAACAAAGAGTTGGCTCACAATTTGAAAGGTTGATGGACCATATCTAATGTGTTCAACTGTTAAACAGGATCATGAAACTGATACTTACAGGATAGGCGAAATGAACAGACTGCGGGTGCAATGTGCTTCACTTGCTGACGGGCCACTGGAAATATGCGAGTTTGTGGCTGCGGCCTTTTCCGCATAATTATGGATTTGCCTGGTAATCCGTGGAGTGCTCTCATAATCTATAGACTTCACCAAAAATGACAGCATGCAATGGAAGGTATGTCCTTAACGATTAACTGGTCATTCTTCTCGTTTCTATCTTAGGGTGTCAGACAGGCAGTAATAAGGTGACACATTTGACCAGGTAGTGTTAACGTGTGAAAATTAAGAATGAGGTAATGCTAACATTAAACATGGAGGACCATTTAGAAAGCCCTGCCGCATATGTCAATTGGGCTTGCTTGCATGTTGGCATAACTAGGTATATTTTAAGACTGTTCTTTATGGAGGTGCAATAGTCTCATGGTGGATCATGAAATGATTGCTGTTGATGCTTACATATTCTTTAAACCAGCAAACCTCATCATTTCCTTGAACCGCCAGTTTGTGCAATATTTGCTTGCAATGAAGAATGCAGGATAGGTTGCAGCCCAGCTGGCAGTGCTAGGCTGTTGTAGTAAGCACTATCCGTGTAGTTATAATTTGATATATTGTATATACAGGCACTGTTCTTGATGTCCTGAGGAGGCCAGATTTATAAAGGCCGAAACGCATCAACTACAACAGTGGAGGAATTTTTGGAATTTTAAAAAAATTAGATGTTAAAAACGTTGGAACGTATTGGATATATTTTTACCAGCGATAGACTGTTGGCTGATGGACGATATGCCTTTTCACTATTTGCATTACCTCTATGTAATACTGCTTGCCACTGAATGGTTAAACATCTTATAGGCTAATATATAACGGTGCGTAAAGGAATTACTGGCTTATATGTTTTTTTGTGTTATGTATGGCACTTCACACAGATGCAAGAGTGTGACTTGTAGACACTAAGCATAATGTAATTTAACTGATTTAACTTGAATAAAGAAATAACCTTTCAGTGAATAATTTATGTTTCATCTGCAGTATTTGGTTGTGTATCTATCCCTGCTGGATATTTGTAGTTTAGCATAATACGGCATGGCATGGTCTGACCACTATGGTTCACCCCAGAGGATTCCATAGGTGGGTGAGAAAACTATAGTTTGCGGGGATTGCAATGCTCCATCTGGCCCCCTTCACTGCGGTTGGACCACTCCAATCTCGCACCAGCCCCAGGCTAGCAACAGCCGTAGGGTAACAAGAATTGGCTGAAAGCAGATTTGTTTGCTTGGCTTCTTGTGATTTTGAAGGTGTGATAAGATGGATGATGAGTATGAGCTGGGCAACGGGAAACAAGGGATTCACATGGTGGCTCACATTGACGTGAGGACTATGAGACTTGGCACTTGGGTCGTTTCAATTTCTAACAGAATCAGTATGAAGGATGAGGAATGTAGGCTTCTCCTGTCATCACAGTCCAAACAAAAGAAGTGTGAGAATAAAATTGGCACTCAAAGTGTGCCCCTCATACAGAGACTTTCAGTTTGGCTGATTTTGAAACCACCATAGGTAAAGAGAAAATATGTGGGTGGTAGTCACCCCTCAACAGATCATGGGCCTGGTTTACAAAGGTAAACTTACACTTTTGCATATGTTTATGTTTGCTTTGGAATTCACAATGAAAAGGAAGTATATGTATAGGAGGCTGGCCTGGTTTGTAGTGGGTACCTTGGGTACTTACACCTTATACCAGGTCCAGTTATCCCTTATTAGTGAAATGTAGTAGTGTTCCAGCAGCTTAGGCTGATAGAGGTAGCTATAGCAGAGCATCTTAGGCAGAACTAGAAGACATTGAAAGCTCCTGAAAGACCACTTATAGTTAGACAGTACTTATACACAAGTAAAGACAATACTCAGTGTTACCAAAAATAAAGGTATTTATTTGGGTGACACAGTACCAAAAATATCTTAGAGATAATACTCCTTCTGGAGGTACGTATTACACACAATATAGACACTAGACACCACAATTATACAAGTAAATAGTGATAGAACAATGCAAACAATAGGAAATGCTATAGATTGCAAATGGAAAAAATAGGTCCAGGGGCAAAACAAACCATATACTAAGAAAGTGGAATGCGAATCACAAATTCCCCCCTAGACAAGTGTAGTGTGTGCAGAATCAATGGGAGAGTAAGAATACAGTAAAGGTAAGTAAATTACCCCACCCCAGAGCCCAGAAAAGCAGGAGTGAAGTACTGCAAGTTTCCTTAGGAGACACTGCACCTCGTGATTGGGATTTTGCATCAACCAACCAAGTCTGCAAAGAACAACTCCTGGATTCCTGGACCTGAAGACCTGCAAAGGAATGGGACCATGTCCAGAAGTCAAAAGAAGTTCCAGGAAGGACAGGAGCCCCTGCCAACCCAGAACAGGGTGCAAAAGAAGAGTCCACAGTTAGTCGAAGACTGCAGAAATGCACCCTAGGAAGATGCCAGTGGGTTCCTGCATAATACAAAGGATGTCCCACGACGTGAAGATCGTTGTAGATGTGATTTTGTGTTGGAAGTCGCCAACACGCCTTGGCTATGGCAAAAGTGCATTTTGCATCAAAATGGTGCTGAATGGACCCAGGAAGGACCGGGGGCCTCAACTCTGTGTGAGGAGGAAAAGGGGGCTCTCTGCAGTTCAGAGATCCCCCAGGATGCCAGCCAGCACCCCCGGAGGTCCCAGGACACGGGGACAAAGGAGGTGCAAAACACAGTTGATGCAGCACAACAAAAGAAAGTCCCACACTGCCGGAGAACACCTCAGAAAGTTGAGCATCACAGGATGGAGTTCTGGGGACCTGGGCCAGGCTGTGCATGAAGGAATTTTGCAAATAGTGCACAGAGGCCTCAGGAGGTGAAGAAGACACAGTACACAGGGTACCGTTGCTCTCTGGGAAGGCCAGGTCTTGCCTCCTCCAAATTGCTTGAGCAGGACCTCAAGACAGTCTATGTTGATGATGTCTACCCGCTGTGCCCTTAGGAGCATGCTAATCGCTGTGAGATGAGTCCTAGGGCACCAGTCGTCATCTTGGAAGGTGCCTGCTGGAGCAGGGGAGTGACTCCGGGAGATTTATTTGGTCCTTCTGGTGCAGGATGAAGACAGGGAGTCCTGAGAGTATGCACACCGTGGAAACTGTTGCAGTTGCTGACTTGGAGCTGAGGTTGCTGAAGAAAAGTATCTCTGGTGGATACTTTGTTGCAATTACAGCGTTTCTTGGAGCAGGCTGCGGTTGATCCGAAGTCAGAGGATGCTGAAGTTGTTGCAGAGGATTCCTGAAGGAAACGTGCAGGCAACATCTGAAGAGAACCCACAGGAGAAACCCCAAATAGCCCTGAGAGGGGGATTAGCTACCTTATCTGTTATAGACCTATCAGGAGGGGTCTCTGACGTCACCTGCTGGCACTGGACACTCAGAGCCCTCCAGAGTGCCCCCACACCTTGAAAAGAAAGATGGCAGAAGTCTGAGACACACTGGTGGAGCTATGGGCACCACCCCTAGGGTGGTGATGGACAGGGGAGTGGTCCTGGCTAGCAGAATCCCAGTGACACAGTAAAAACACACTGACACACACTCACAAACAGGCCAAAAGTGAGGGTAACCATGCTAGAAAGAGGCTACTTTTTTACAATTTGACTGCAGAGGCCTCTGCATTGGGGGCGGAGAACTTCTTGTTGTATCTTTTTATGTGACTCTCCACAGTCATAAACTTATTACGAAATTGGAGTTTGTGAATGCCAGAACAAATGTAAACTTACACAAATGTGCATGTTTGCCTTTGTGAACCAGGCCCATGCTGCTTTCTGTACTCCCCGGGTAGATAGTGGAGCTCTGAGGCTAATCTGATGGTTGTTTGGATTCTTAAGTGCAAAGTGACTGCTAGAGTGAAAGAGGGCAGCAGCTGATTCCATCCAGGCAATTAGGAAGTGTGTGAAGGACAAATGGACTCAACTGCCACTAACTATAGATAGGTTTCTGCAACTTTCGAGACCTCAAAGATGATTTGAGGTAAGTGTGATCTATGTATTGTATTGCTTTGACACATGCCATTTTATTAGGTCTTTGTTGGAGACAGCTTAGTTTGTTAGATGTCTTTTAGTTGATCAACAGACAGTAGTACTTCAGTGGATAATTTCTTGACTCTTTTTTTTCCCCATAGTAAATATGCACTATTTTGATAGAGCTGCTCATGTCATTCTGAAGACAATTTTAAAAGATTAAATTGGTGTGAATTTGCATACACTTGAATTATCAAAGTATTTGTACAGTAGAATACTGCTGTGCTTCCCGTTGACATGAACAATCCTAAAATTTTTACTGAGTTAGTCAGGCTGGCGTTGCATTGTTTGAACATGAGTTGAGGGAGCTTATTTGTGCTACTCTTTCACAACTTATTCCATTATACAAAGGCACACATGCAATGTGCCCTGACCAGAGGTGGGTGGGAGGAACATGGAAGGTACCCACATAGATACAGGCAGATATCACTGCAGTGGCAAAGCACTTTCATTTATAAACAAAAAGCATTGGTATTGCCAATGAGTCTGGCTTTAATGGAATGTGGAACAGTAATGACAAGCATTACGAGTAAATAAGATGGGAATGGATACCTATATTTGTGGAAGCAAAGAACTGAAGACAATAATTGGTGTAGGGTTAAAGGTCAGGGGACAGTTGCAGTGTCAAGCCATATCTAAACCTCCAGGAAGGTAATGACTGCTCTCCTCCCACTTGTACTGCCACCAGAGAAAAATACCATAAATTACCAAGTTGTCAAAGACACTTTAATAGCATTACAATGTTTTGTTCTTCTGAAAGTTCAAACTCAGGCAGTTGATAAATAAACAAAATGATCACTGTTGTGGGGAAGGCAAGAAAATTTTTGGGGAAACACACAACGTCTGCCCAATTAAAACATGTACTCCTGGTTTCCACATGAGGGTGGAGCCAAAGCCCTCTCTAGTGATGCTCAAATATTTGTCTAGAGACAGCTGCACTGCTAAGCCAGACCATAGAGAAATACCTATTGGCTTTGCCCGTGCTTGTTTTCGTAAGTTTCATACAGTTTAGCACAACTAAACACGTTTGAAAGATAAATGGAGCACCAATATAAGATTTAAAAGAGTTTTTGAATTTGAAAGATGATTCAGCACACTTAATATAAGAAAAAACCTAGAAATTAACACTTAGACACAATGTTGTATTGCAGAAAATGCAGATACCGAAAAGCATACTATTTTCCTGTCCTATTGCAACTTTTAGGCCATCATTACTTGCTGGCACAAGTGGTACCCATAAGAAGGATATGACTTCAAATGACTCTGAGCATTTTGAATTTTGAATTCACTGAGAAATATTTGCTCACATGAAATACGGCGAAGTCGCAGGAACTGTCCATGCGGTAGATTGTCACGCAAAGCTCTAGGATGGTGGCTGTCATATAGTAATAGACTATTACGGTCAGTCGATTTCTGGTAAATTTGAGTTTCAAATTTTCCCTGGTTGATGGTAATCAATAAATCCAGAAATTAAATATGAGTTAAAGAGATGGTGGAAGTAAATTTCAAAAAAGGATCCAGCCCATTGATCCATTGAACAAAAGCGTCCATTTCTTGAATATGGCCTTGCCAGATCACAACGTCAGCCTAGTGGCACGCCTTGTCCCATGGAGCTTACTCCCTAAATTAGGAGAGGTAAGCACCGTCCAGTTTTTATTTGTGTATTTTTTACAGATTATCTAATATGATAACATTAATACATAGGTTGGTCTGTTACCACCATAGTTCCTTAATTGTGTTTTCTGTACTAGTTGGACTATTGTAATAATATTATGGCTGTGCTTTATTTTTAAGTCCACAGGCTTTTCTTTATCACATCTATTTGATGTGAAATTATGGTGAGTAAATCAACTCTTTATTTGTTTTTCAATAATTTCTCAATACTTGGCACACTGTCCATTGAGTTACTATAGTTCAGGAGAAGGTATTGTTGTCTTTTGGTCCTGAGGAAGCACCATATGATTCGATTGGACTAAAGTGAGGCGCAAAACATGTTGACCTGTCCTGGTGGAAGCAAGTTTGGAAGCAAGTTTCCTCCACCTCAATTTCAGTAGAGCTTGGGTACATTATTGCCTATTTACTCTACATTGTTTTTTAATCTTGTCCAGGATCCTGCTGCATTCAACAAACCAGGGTTTGGAGGCTCCTGAGGCAATTTTAACTGTTCTGTTTCTTTTCTCCTGTCTATTTCTTGGTCTTTGCCAGCAGGTTTGAATGTATTCCTATGTGCTTTCCATTGTGGCACATACCATCACTAAAGATCTCTGGCAAAGTGCCCGCTATAGGGGCCGTTAGATATTGCAGCGCCTTTCTGACGAGGAGCTACCCTATGATGAAGCATAACATCTAATATGATGTGTGAGGGTTTTAGCTCCTATATTTAGAAGTGCCTGACGATGTTTCTCCTACTTATAACTTTATTGGAACAGTGTATTTTTGTTTGATATAGAGATTGTGAGTGACACTGTACACTGGACCATTGACTTTCCCCGTCCCTCCATTGTTGAATAGTTTGAAAAATACCTGCACGCATCTTCACTCTTCATGTGGCTGGTTCCAGGAGTCATTGTGTGGGGTCACACATGGTAGTCTGGCATGCCACCATCTTGGGTGTAGTGAAAGGAGCTTTCGGGGAAGCAGTGTCATTCCCAGTAATTTTTACGGAAGCACTGGGAGGAAGGTCTTGGTAAAAAAGGATCAAAAACAGTGTCATTGGGCAAAAGCAGCGTTTACTTACTTGACTACGGAAGCCTCATATTTATAGTAAGTTATAACTGCAGCAGCATACTTAAAGTGTCTATTACTCTTTGCGTAGGACTGCCGCTGACTGTAAAGACATTGCATTCTCCGAATTTACTGTTCATTGATTTTTCCTCATCGTCAAATGCACTTTTATATCTCTATGTGTGCTGTACATTTGTTTTCTATTTTTCTTAAACCTTCAACATTTCAAGACGTGTACAAGAGTAGGTGGTGAAGTAAAGAAAGTGGACGAGTCCTGTTTCAGGTAAAAATAGGACACTGAACAATTTCTTCCTACTAAAATGAGCACACAAAGTGGAGGCATCTCTACACAGAGTTTCACAATCAGTGCCTTCACAGCTGTTTTGGACACCTGGGAGTGAACCATGCCAGAAATGGGTGGAGTGGAATGAGAACTTCTTAACTCAGTTGGCAGCAGTAGATGAGTCTTAACATAATATCATCTGAACAAAGAAAGGAGATATTGTTACATGTATTAGGTCCTCAAGGAATTAAGATTCTTTCACAAATAACCACGTCTGCTATTGTTGGTGATGGTAATCTTTTTAATGCTGCTGTTCTTGATCTTGACGTACTTCACACTTAGAGAGTGTATAGGTATTAGCAGGTGCCATTTTTTTTAAAGGAAAACAAGGAAAGGATAAATGTGTAGATGAATATATGGCTGAGTTAAAATATTAGTCTCAGAATGCAAATTTAGTTTATTACATGATGATCTCATCAGCGATCAATTGGTTATGTATGCTAGCAATCCTGCTATTCAGGAACGGTTGTGGGTTAATAGGGATGCTGCTTTAAATGATGTACTATCTATTGTGCAAAAAGCTGTTGTCTAGCAGGTGTGCTGCAGTTTTAAAGCAGGAGGTGAAAGAGTGTGAAACAGTGGAGACACTGCACAATAAAAACAGGAATTCTAGTAGCACCAAAAACTAAAGATCAAGCCAGGTATTACTGTTGTGACAGTAGAGAACATCTGGCTTTCAGCAAGAATTGTCCTGCAACAAAACAGAAGTGAAGTAACTGTTGTCTTGTTGGACATTTTGGAAAAGTGAATAGGAGAGGGAAAAAAGTATTAACTGCATGAGTGATATGGCAAATGGTGAAGATTTAAATACATCAGAGTGTGATGATGAGAATTGTAATGTGGTGAGTCTTTGTGGTAATTTGATCTTACATATTGAGAGAAAGTCTACAAAAAACAAACCAAAGTGTAGGGTGAAGATTATCCTTGAAATATTTTGCTGATTTAAGTTCACAGTACACCATTATTAATGAGGATATTTTGAGTGAAAAATGTATGGATACGGAAGGGGGACATTTGATAATAACTGGCATTAACCCAGAAGATTGCAGTGGAGAATGCATCAATATGGTAGGCTTACAGTGGTTCACTATTAAATTCAACAACAGATGTTTTTGAAGTAAACCATATGTGGCCAAGAAAGGACCTCCTGTTGTGGGTTGGCTTGATCAGAAAAACATGCATATTATACTTGATCCAAATATGAGGAATAAGTGTTTATAGTAGATGACGGCATGCACTTTGGTGAGGACATGCTCAGAATGTTTCCAAAAATGTTTAGCGCCAATTTCAAACACAGAACTCTTTTAAAGGAAGATGTGAAACATAAGTTACACAAAGTAATGAACATTCCTCTTATTCTTCAGTATGAAGATTCAAAGGAATTAGAGAAGCTGGTCTCTCTGGGAGGTGATTGAAACAATAGAGGCATCAGGTTGGGTTTCTCCATTGGTGATGGATAGTTAAAGCAATGGCAAACCTAGGTTATGTGTCAACATAATTGTAGACCAATTCCTTCTACCAAAGTTCAATGAGATGCTAACATGTCAGAAGGATGCTAAATGATTCTCCACAATTGATTTGTCATCAGCCTACCAACAGATTTCTCTAACACTTGATTCTAGAAGTCTTACAACATTTATCACTCCGGATGGAAGTTTCTAATCAAAGTATTTGCCATTTGGCTTAATCCTTAATGTTTCAATTGTTTGGCAGGGAGGTGGGGTTAAAAAGAATTCAGGATGACATTTTAGTCTTTAGACAAAACAGGAAAGAACATGATGACAGATTGGTGAAAGTGCTAAATATACTAGAAACAAAGCGTTTGACTGCTGAGTTTTCTCATTGCAAATGCGCTGCGGACAGTGTGACTTATTTGGATCATGTGCTGAGTGAGGATAGTATTAAATCCAAACTATCTTTAGTGAGAGATGTAGAGAAGACACCTTCTCCAACCAGTAAAACTGATGTACAGTATTTTCTGTGGTTAGTGAAATGTTGTGTAAAATATATCTTGGAGAAAACAGATCATATTAGGCAATTTTTGAAATGTGAAAATAAATTTGAGTGGTGTGACCAGTGTGAAGCCAGTTTCTGCAGTAGTAAAACTGCTATTGCTAAAGTACCAGCTTTGATACATTTTGATCTAAGGGCTGAGAGCATTATTACAACTGTTGCTAGTGATGAAGGTTTAGGGCAGCGCTAATTGATAAACAAGAGAAAGAAAAAAGTAATTGCACATGCTTCAAGGTCATTGTTACCTGCTGAAGAGAAATACACAGTCATTGAACATGAAACATTACCTTGTCTTGGGTGTTGGATGATTTTAGAGCATTTGTTTGGAGTAAACATTGCATTATTCATTGTGATCATACACCTCATGTTAAGAGTTTGATTTCAGAAGGCACTGTGAACGCATTTAACTAGTTGGCCATATTATCTATGTGCATGCAAGATAACTACAAATGTGTGTTTGTGTCTGGCAAAGACAGTATTGTGGCTGTTTTTTTGTCAAGGTTGCCACTTTGCATGGAAGAATGGGGCAATGATTGGTGGAATGGATAGCAGGTTGCATTAGTAAACAATAGTTTAAGGGGAGAAATCTATGGATCAAACCATTAGACCATTTTGGGATGTTAGGTCTGAGTTATTGGTAGACAGTGGTACAATTTTGAGAAGACAAATACCTTCACATACCTTAATGGACGTGGTTATTAGGTTAAGTCATGAGGGGCATTCAGGAATCACTGGAACTAAATTGATAGTGAAAAATTTGTTTTGATGGCCTAGTTTGGAGAGGGATGTGGAAAGGTTTGTGAGAGAATTTCCAAATTGTGCAAAGGCTGATCAATCATATGAAACTTTAGGACCTCCAATGAGTAATCGGACAATTCCTGAACATTCATGGGAAGCTAGTGCTATAGAGGTTGTGGGGACTATTTAGATATATAGTCTATTAATTGTTGATTTGTTTTCTCACTGGCCTATTCTAAAAGTTGCGAATAAAGCTGATACTGATTCCGTTTTGGAGTTTTTCTATCAGATATTTACCTTGGTGAGAATTCTAACTTCCGTTTTAAATGATAATAGAGTACAGTTTCTTTCAAATAAAGCAAGGCTTTACTTAGAACGTATTGGTGTGAATGATGAAGAAAAACCTTTTTATTTAATCCTAGTGGCAATGGTATAGCGGAAAAGTTTAACTGAGTAATCAAAGGAACCATACTGTTGGCCATTGCAAGCAATGAGGATTGGATCACTCAGCCTGGAAAAATGGAGTGAAATTATGGAGTCACAAATAATGAAGTAACATGGTTGCCTCCTTTTGCTATTATGAGAGGAAGAAAACCTGGGACTGCATTTACCCCAGGATGGTTGTTCCATTTAGAGGTCAAGCAATGGTATTTGGAAGATGTGCACCATAAGACTGAGGAAAACTGAATGAAAAGTAAATTGTATTTTGATTTTCAGAGAGGTAATAAACCTGTGAGAATTAAGGTAGGGGATTGACTTTGTGTCAAGAAACCTGGTTTTGTTGCTAAGGATGACAGTCAGTTTTATGAACGAGAGGAAGTGGTTGATGTTTTGTGCAATTCTGTGAAATTGAGAAATGGTAAGGTATGGAACGTTAGTTGGATTGCAATGTGTCCCAGTGAGGTGTGGAAACCGTTTTGTGATGTTGAGTTGCTGGAGGATTCTGGACAGGTGGGTGATCTTGTGGATCATGACAACCGAGCTGAGGGTTCAAGTACGGATTGAGTGGTTGTGAATGGTAGGAATGCATTAGATATTGTTAGTTCTGGCATCGCAAATGAGGATGGCATTGTGAATGAGGAGGGCATGTGTGTAGTGAATGAAGTGGAAGGTGTGCGGAATTAAGTAATAGTGAACTGGTTCTAGGAGAGGAATTTGGGAAAAGAGCTAATAAACAATTAAAGTGGTTAGAAGATTATAACCAAATCATAATGTGAATTAAAACGTTTTTAAGATAGTCCTTTGGTACATTATGTTCTGTATGTTTTGTTTTCAAGATATTTATTTTTCAGGCAATTATTAGCATGATAAGTAAGGTTTTGTTGCTTTGCATTTACTTTATTTGTATATTTTATTTTACTTTCACTTAAACGGTTTTTGGTGTGAGTAGTTGTTATAATAAGAAGGGTGTGTGTTGTGGGCCTATTAGTAAGGGTTCCATATATGGAACCAGGGGTGGGGTAGGGAGTGTTCTATAATGATTAGTTGAACACTGGTGTGAGGAAGAAGACGAGTGAGAGCCATGTGAGAAGGTGTTGTGGGTTGCAGTTGCAGCAATATTTCTTCAGGCCAGAGAATAAAGAGATATATTCTTATACATCCACAGTTTAATCATTGTAACATACTATCAATAGGATGTTATTCTCTATATCGACCTCAGAAAGGACAACTCGCAGTGTGAACTGATGGCATTTAACCAAGTGATCTGCAAGCAAGACACAGATGGAAGCTGCAAATCCATCAGTCATTTAGCAATTGCAGTTGGGCTCACATGTTTGAAAGTAAATATTTGGCAGCTGTGAACCTTAATATGTGTATCTGTTTATATGTACTTAACAATTTGGTAGGAAACTTACCACTTTTGACAGTAATGTCAGATTCTAACCTTCTCAGGCACTCTTTTTTATATTCAGACCAATTTTGTGTCATATCCTCTAAGAGAGATCCATTAACCTATTGAAATAAAACATAAAAAAGTAAGGAGTGTTATTGTCAAGAAATAGCTTTTACTTTACAGTGCCATATTTATTTGCATAACTGCAATATAAAGTTAAATGTTGTCCCATAAATATCCACCACACTATAGTTAAGACATTACTACTGTTAGAAATGGGGTCTTTGGTTGGCAGTCAGGTTAACCCCTGTCCAAGCAAGGACCCTCACTCTAGTCAGGCTAAAGAAAATAACAATCAGTTAACCACCGCTCACCCCCTTGGTAGCTTGGCACGAGCAGGCAGGCTTAATGTCAGAGACAATGTATTAAGTATTTGTAGAAAAACACACAGTAATACAGTGAACCACTGCAAAATGACACAACACAGGTTTAGAAAAATAGTAATTATTTTATATAAATAAACAAGACCAAATAAGAAAAATCCACAATATACAGTTAAAAATACAAATTTAGGACTTAAAAGCAAGAAAACAGTGCCTTGAGGCACAAATATTGCAAGTTGGTATTGTGCAGCATTGTGACAGAGTCATTTCCTACAATGCGATGCCAATGGCATGGTTTACAGAGTTGTTCGACCCCCACGTACAGTACCTTAAGAAACAAGTAGAAAACAGGCCGGTGCACAGAGTTGGGGAGAGTGGGTTTGCTAGAATCTGATGTAGCGTTCTCACGAGATGGCGATGACTCCACAGGACCACAAGCTCTGTAATGGCATAGGATCGTCACGGACATTGGAGTTATGACACTCCAGTGTCAGCAAAGTTGGGCGGGATCAGCAGCCGCAGCGACGTGAGGCATGCAGGGTCATCGGATTTCTACGAGGTCCAC
Source organism: Pleurodeles waltl (assembly GCF_031143425.1). Taxonomy (NCBI): domain Eukaryota; kingdom Metazoa; phylum Chordata; class Amphibia; order Caudata; family Salamandridae; genus Pleurodeles; species Pleurodeles waltl. The sequence continues at coordinate 1,256,433,529 of NC_090446.1, forward strand.
GGTCTCGGGGCAGGCGGCGTTGCGGTTCCGGGGTAGAGTCATCAGCTCACAGGGTTGACAGATTAGTCGCACTCAGCGAGGTCCAGGGCCTTGGGGCAAGCGGTGTTGTGGTCCCGGGCAGTGGCGTCCCGTGCAATGTCGCACAGCGTCGTCTGGCATTGTTACACTAATTTTTCTGCAGGAATTTACTTCCAGGGGTCCAGGAACTGGAATGACACCCTCTGGCAAGCTAGAGTCCACAGCAAGTAGACTCAGGTCTGGTTGGTGAAGCTTTTGCTGTCCCTGAGGCTTTAAAACAGGAGGCAAGCTCTACTCCAAGCTCTTGGAGTCACTTCGCAAGCAGGAATGCAACAGAGCCCAGTCTCTGTCCCCTTGCCGAGGCAGAAGCAGCAACTGCAGGATAGCCCAACACAGCACAGGCCAGGGCAACACATCTCCTTAGCTCCTCTCCAGCCAGAGGTTCCTCTTAAATCCTTGAAGTAATCTAAAGTCTTGGGTTTTGGTTCCAATACTTAACCCCTTTCTGCCTTTGAGGTTGGCAAACTTCAAAGTAAAATCTCAGATGTGAGTGGCCACTCCTCCCCTCTCTTCCAGCACAAATAGCTAATTAGGATATATGGGCTGCACCCCAGGCCCCTTTGTGTCACTGTCTAGAGAGAGGTGCAAACAGCCCAACTGTCAAGCTGCCCCAGACAGGGAATCCACAAACATGCAGAGTTACAGAATGGTTTTAGCAAGAAAATGCCTACTTTCTAATAGTGGCATGTGCAAACACGCAATCTAAAAACCAACTTCACTAAAAGATGTATTTTTAAATTGTAAGCTTAGAGACCCTAAACTCCATATTTCTATCTGCTCCCAAAGGGAATCTGCTATTTAATAGCATTTAAAGGCAACCCCCATGTAAACATATGAGAGAGTTAGGTCTTGCAACAATAAAAACCGAATTTGGCAGTATTTCACTGTTAGGACATGTAAAACACATAGGTACATGTCCCACCATTAACATACACTGCACTCTGCCCATGTGGCTACCTAGGGCCTACCTTAGGGGTGCCTTACATGTATATAAAGGGAAGGTTTAGGCCTGGCAAGTGGGTACACTCACGTCGAAATGACAGTGCAAGACTGCACACACAGACCCTGCAGTGGCTACTTATGTGGGTGGCACAATCAGTGCTGCAGGCCCACTAGTAGCATTTGATTTTCAGGCCCTGGGCACCTCTAGTGCACTGAACTAGTGACTTATAAGTAAATAAAATATATATTCCAATCATGGAAAGCCAATAACACATACATTTTACATAGGAACACTTGCAATGTAGCTCTGGATAGCAGTGGTAAAGTGCCCAGAGTACCAAAAACAGCAAAAACAGTGTCCAGCACACATCAACAACCTGGGAAACTGCGGCACAAAAGTTAGGGGGACCACGTAAAGGATGCCAAATTTAACAACTACCTTTAGCCAGGCTGACTGAAGTCAACAAGTTGGGTAGCGTGTCAAGAGTGTATGTGCATTAGGCTAAACTGCCAGGGAATTAGCCTAGAGTTTGTCAGCATTGGGTGTTCAGATGACTCTATGTCTTTGCGGAAATACTCGTCTGGCTTAGGCTTTAACAAACTATGGCATTCTCAGATTTGGTTTCTATTCAATTGAAATAATAACAATTCTGGATCTAATAACAATTGTTACTAAATAGTTCTTATTAAAAGGGTAGTCCAGGGTGGGAAATTGGTGTAACAGTGATAAAAAGCTAATAGACCTATCAGCTTTAGGCTCTTCCAAAGTTTTTGCCTCCTTAACTTCAATTTTGTTTTTGAAATTCTTTTTTGTTGTTCTTAGGCCTACTATTAGTGGACCATTTGTTCTGCCACTTAAGTAGCACCTTAAAACATGTCCGAGGCATTCAATTGCAGCCTGAATGCAGTTTTAAACTGATTTGGTACAACAACCTCCTGGCCAAGTCTTAAACTCCTCTTTTATTGAGTATAGGTGACCCCTAGGCAGAAGATAGCCCATGGGGCAGGGTGCATTGTGATTAAAAGGTTGGACTGGTACTTGTACTTTACAAGTTTTACACTTCCTAATAGTGAAAAATTCCTAAATGCATTTTTCATAACTGTGAGCCGATCTGTCCCATAAGATAACATTGGGTTGCCTTGTTACATTTAATAAGAGTTAACTTTTAATTTGGACCAGGTGGCCAGTTCATGTTTGGCATCTTTGCCATTTTAATGTAAAATCCTTTTTAATGATAAAGTCAGATTTTTAATTGCAATTTTGAAAATGCCACTGTCAACTCTTTTATGCCTACTGCTTGTTTTGGGTCAGATGACTGGGGACAAATTACAGACTTTGTTAATTCCTCCCAGACAGTCACACAATAAAGGGACTGGTTGTGCCTGAATGTACCTTCTGCTGGCAGGAGAGGGGACACAGGTCCACTTGTAAATAAAAATGCTGTCTATTGCCTTCACACAAAGAACTAATCACCTTCACATTGTCACTGCAGCCAGCTTCGAGCCAGGACCGGGGAGACAGGAAATTCCATGTCCTTCAAAGTAGAAACTTATTGAATCTTCTCCCATCTTCAAAGGCAGAAATGGGTATAAAATAAGGTCCTCTCACCCACTCTTCAGTTCACTATCTGGACCTTCAGAAGGACTCTCAGAGGACTACCTGTTGCTGTGACCTTCTGTGCATTCTGCAAGACTGCTTTACTGTACCTGGAAGGACTGCTCTGCTACCTGGACCCTTCCTTGAACCCTCAAGGGCCAGCACTGCTGTTTGTGCCCTGCATCTTAACCTGAACCTGGGCCTACCAGAGTTACTACAGGGGCTAGTTTGCTTGGTTCCTATTTAGGCCCACAGGGACACAAAAGGCTTCCATCATCTTGAACCCACACCTGGACCCAACCTGAGTAATTCCTGAACCGCCCACATGGAGTCCAACTCGTCCTTGATCCTTGGTTGTGGTGCTAACATTGTCCAGATAGTCAAAATCCAAAAGTGAGGAGAATTTTTTTACTAAAAACTGCTCTGAGAATCTGGAGGAAACTGGGCCCTTTCTGCTCATCGACCCAGGCTAGGTGCATTGCCGGTCGGCCTGACTTTGTGAATGTTCCTATTACATTCTTCTCCACAGTGGAAAATCCTGATCAGCAGCCAAAGGGATATAGAAGCAACTTCAACTGTCTTTAGTTACAGACTCCTCCCTCATCCCAATGGACATTTTCAACTTCCAATAAAGAGACTAAGTCCAAATGTGGAAATCTTCACCCTGACCTCGACCCAAGTCTCTCCGGCAACGATGTCTACAGCCTTGCCCTTCTGAACTTTACCTTTTCAGAACATTCTTTTTGAAAATGTCTTCTTATTCTGAAGGTTAGTGCTGACCCAGTCCAATCCAATTCTTTTATCCAACCTAAGCTCTTTCGAGGTCAATCCTAATTTTCAACTGGGACCCTATCTCATGCAACTATTAATTAATTTATTATAATGTATTTATTATGTTTCTAAAGCGATGTTGATTTTTTCTTGTGTTGTGTTTTCACTTTATTGTTGTTTGTTTTCCTCATGAATACTTTACACTGGCCCTAAGTTAAGCCTCACTACTTTTTGTGCCAAGCTACCCAGGGTTAAGAACGTGTTAATTTAGTGGCTTGTTTGTGGTTCCGCCTGCCTCAGCCAACCAGCAACTCAATTTCTCACAGGAGCCTCTTGGCCACCCTAATGCTGGAAGTGGTTGTTGATATCTAATATAGTCAGTGCTATACTGCCATTATAACACTGTCATTACAGTACAAGTACCACTCAGATTTTACTTTGACAAGTACTGGGGGCGGGTAGTGCTTTTACATTTCCATACTTTACCATGCAGGTAAATATTAAAAAAGAACACTTTTGTAATTACTACAACTTGTGCCCTAAAGTAAAAATACTTCGAGCCCCCACAATGCACCATGTTGTCAATATGATGCCATTTCAAATAATGCAGTGATGTTATCAAAAGTGTCATAGATCATGTTTTTATTGATGGTATATGTGAGATAATTAGCACTGCAAGACAAGGGTGCCAATTATAGTTCCTTTAGAGCATGAGCTATATTTATTAGAGAGAGGTATAACTGGTGAATTTCAGTCTTTTGTTGTTTAAAATGATCTGTATTAACTGACATTTTCACCTATTATAATGCTCCTTTAAGCTGTGTTTTTTTCAGTAAATGTCCAAGTTTGTTTTAGAAAGTGATTAGGTTATTATTACAATTCCTAACTATAACAACACATCAACCTTTGTTTTCAGTAAATTTCTATTCTACTTTTAATATAAAGTAAGATGTCCACGTACTGCATAGCAAACATGCCCCAAACCTCATGTCCACCCAACATGCATGGCGACTATATCATGGATCAATAACTAGGACGCCATTTTAAAAAAGCCAGATATAATGGCTTTGTTAATCGGTCAGTGTTAGACCTAGCAACCTTGTTATGGTTTCCCCTAACTTTTTTCCCTGTGACCTCCTGTTTTTCTGACTACATTTTTGCTGCTTTAGGATTCTGGGCATTTTATCACTGCTAACCAGTGCTAAAGTGCAGGTGCGCTGTACTCTAAGTATGGTACATTTGGCTTCTCCACAATTGGCATAATTAATTTACTTATACGTTTCTTGTAAAGTGCACTGCCTGGGCCCATGTCCTATAAATTAAAAGCTACTAGTGGGCCTGCAGCACCACCAACTACAGTAGCCCTTCAAACATGACTTGGAACTGCCACTGCAGAGCCTGTGTGTGCAGTTCAAAACTGCCATTTTGACCTGGCAAGTGCACCCACTTGCTAGGCCCAAACAGTCCTTTTTCTTACATATAAGTTACCTTTGAGTTAGGCCCTAATTAGTCCCAAGCGTAGGGTGCAGTGTATTTAAAAAGTTGGACATGTACTTTAAAGTTTAACGTGTCCTGGTAGTGAAAAACTGCTAAATTTGTATTTCACTACTGCAAGGCCTATCGCTCCCATAGGTTAACATTGGGGTTATCATGAAGCATTCTGTAGGTGTAACTTCCATTTGGGAGAAGATAGAGATTTTGAGTTTGGTGTCTCTGGACTCATAATTTAAAATCACAACTTAGGGCAAAGTTTTCTTACTTTAACCATTCTATGACTTTGCTTGTCTCTGAATACACCTCTGGGGTGGATGACAGCTGGGTTTTGTGCATTCCCTCTGGGCAGTCACACACAAAGGGAGCTGGGTTGTGACATTTCCATCCTGATGGCCCATCACCAGGCTACTGAGTCTTCCTGGTGTACATGGGAGGGAGGAGCTGACAGTTACACCTCAATAGGGCTGTGCCTCTCCTCAAACAAAGAGCTGCTTAACCTCCGTAGTGTGTCTGAAACAAGGGAAGGAAGGTCAGGGATCTTGTGCACTTTAAATGGCTCTCTTTGAAGTCTCTCCTACTTCAATGGTTCAAGTTGCTATAAGTACTGGACGCCAAGCCCCACCAAATCAGACTTCTACTGAAACCAAGGACATTCTGGTAAAAAGGACTGATGTGCTGCCACGAGGGGCTACCACTCTGCTTATTGCATTGTTGTGTTGGCCTACTGCTTGCCGTGTGCTGTGCTGTAAGAGGGGCTGTCACTTTGCTGCTTGCTTTACTGTGTTGGCCTGCTGCGTGCTGCTGCTTGCCTGGAGTGAGAAGGACTGGACCTGCTCTCTACATCCTTGAACACAAAATTCCCGAAGGGCTTATTGGATTATCCCATGTTCTTCTGCAGTCTCAGAGAAATCAAAGAGTGCCTGCAACTCTGCAGGTGCTGCTGGGCTCTGCCATCTGTGAGTTCTACCCTTTCCTGAGGAGCCCCACTCAAGTCCTACACCTCAGAACTGTGTTCTGCAGCTGTTTTCTACAAAAACTGCTGCATCAACCCAGCTGCATGTGAAAAATTGGTGAATCAGTCCTCTGACGCTGATGTAGAGACCGCTGCTCAATGACAGCAGATCCATTGCCCGCATGGCTTGATGATGATTCTCTGTGCTGCTCAATAACACCACATTGCATTCATCTCAATGCAGTTTGGCGCCAACGCGGGCCCTGACTTCGAGGATCGACAATGACACCGTGACCCGAATACATGGAAAATATCGACGCACTGCCTTCGCATTTGCTCCTCGACGTCGACACTTGATTCATCCAAGGTACTGTTTCAGTTAACACTGCATGGGTTCTGCAGCTGGCCTACTCTTCATCATGGTTGGCCTGAATTTGGATATCCACTAGCCCCTCATGACCTCATGTAACCTTTTGACCGCTATTGACTTCTAAGCGCTAATTTGAGTTTGATCTTTTTAAAAATTAGATCTTGAGTTCTACTGATTGGATTGTTATCCTTTTGATATTGTTTTATTTAAATAAATATTCTCTATTTTTCTAAACTGGTGTGGTGTCATTCACTGTGTTTCTGCATGTAAGTGTTGCACAAATACTTTACACATTGCTGTTTAAGTTAAGTCTGACTGCTCTGTGCCAAGCTACCAGACGGTGAGCACAGGTGAACTTATGGTGTGTATCAGTTGGACTGTGGTTCCTACATGGACAGGCTGCATACCTCTGCCAACTAGAGACCCAAATTCTATTAGTCAGAATAGCAAAATATGAAGAGCTGTGGGCCAGCACATCAGCATGCCTTAAGCAGACCTATTAGTTTGGTCAAAAATTAGACAATAACTATAATCAAATGTATATTTCATTCATTCAGACATGGAATGGTTATTAATAGTGATTGTTACTAAATATTTTCATTAAATTATTATTTAAAATGCCTTTGAGTACTTTTTTCAAATTGTTTTGGCTGCAAAGTGCCATCACAGAACCAAGCACCAGGGTCCTCTGCACTCCAGCTGAAGAGTTTACAAGTCCAGCTTGGAGTGCTTTAAAAAAAATATGTTAAGCTCTTTTGGGTTCATGGATTCAATAACCCAAGAGATTTACTGAGTAAGTTTTATTATTGTTGCTAGAGGGCTGCTTCGCTCCCCACAGACCTCCACAGTTTAAATAAATGCTTGGTTGAGCCCCTGCATCTTCTAGAGGCACCTCTAGCATCCAAACTATTATTAGAAAACACTCATAGGGTATAATGGGGGCTCCTTCCACTCAGCTGTGAATAATAAACGAGCAGGTCCTGCTGCTAATTTATTATTATTTAATTTATTTATTTTTGGGTTTCCTGGTCCCAGTTGGACACCCAAACTTTCTGTTTTCTACTTTGGGGACACGGGGAGCCCAACAGTCCCCATGGCTCCTGCTGGCTCGTCAGCCAGTAGTTTATTTTTTTAACTGTTATTACCATGGTGCCCATCTGGTGCATTCCCATCTTTTTATTGTAAATGGGGGGGAATGGGGTGAGCCCAAAGTGGCCTGTGCCCCTGCTGGCTCCCAAGCCACCACGCTTGCAGGAGCTGGCAATTTTGTATTAATTCTGCGTGCCCCATATCTCATTACTCATGACATGTTAGATGACATCATATGTCGACATCTCAAATTACATAATTGTTGGCATCACTGATCACATCACTGATGACATCTTCTGGGCTACTGCTTCTCTGTTAGAAACAGTGTAGTATTGAAGACAAGTATCATTCAGTATGGTAAGAATTATATTGTGGACATGTTAGCTACCATGAAGTTTAAGTGCAAGCAGTACTTCATTAATGCAATGTAGAGACTGAACAAAACTTGTGTGAGTTGCAGTTGTGTGTTCTACAAAGAACTGTTACCAAACGTATGTGAGAACAGCTAAAGCTATGCCTTACAAATCAGTGTTCACATTTGAATTTCTGTATGCATACTGATGGTACTGAGTTGTTATGTAGTGTTATAGACAGTTTCTATATTAAGTGGAGATTTATTAATATTAAGTGGAGATATTTGTTTCCAAAACTTCAGTGAAAATTCTGAGACGTTACATATTGTTTTTCAAATGTATAATCTGTGACGACTCAACTACAGTGAGTTGCAGTATGATTACATCCAAGTATTATGCTGCACACCATTGTGTTCATTTCAGGACTATGTTTAAGGTAGTTCTATATACAAAGAAGAGTTGTACATAGGGCTTGGCAACACAAGCCTTACAATTGACTAATGCATAGAAGGGAAGCAGTTTTTTTATGCCTGATTATTTACTAAATAGGCACATCTCATAAAGATATATAATACCAAACACTGTTTTAGAATGGTATTAAACGTTTATTAGGTTGCTTATCTCATTAATCTCTACAGAGAAACTATTTTTCCCACATATCTCAATACCAGTAAAAAAGAATATAATATTGACTAAATGTGGGTGTGTTCACAAATGTGCTTCATGAACCGCATGTTCTGCTTTTTGCAAAGGACACCCTCATTAGTACTACAAATATTATGGATATTTGGGTCTACATGTACGTTCCTTCCAGTATGAAAGCTTTTAGCAATCTTTCACATCTATTGGATGATGCCATTAGTGATTAAATTAGTGATGTTATCAATAATGTCATTTGAGATGTCATCCATGATGTCAATTAACATGTCATGAGTGATGTAAGTGAGGTAAACATTATATTTTATTTGATTATGACACCTAAATATAACATCACTTTAAGCATTTTTTTACTGAATTTCTAAGTTCTTTATAAACCTGAGCTAAAATCTTATTGGATTACTTAATTATAACATCTCTTTAACTTTAGTTTTTTTCAGTGAATATCTGAAGATTTTTTTAAAATGCAAGGATCTTTTCTTCATACCTACCATACAGTAACCTTATTTTTCAGCAAGTGTCTGTGTTTTTTTATCATATTCACCCCCTCCTTCAATGAGCATAGCTTTAGGCCATGTGTGGTTGGCCTCTGTGCCTGGATGTACGCCCTCACCCAAACCCGAATGGGCAGCTAACCCCATGCAGGGGGCCAACCCAACCAATGACTCCCAACTCAAATGTTTTTTTTATTTTTTATTTTTGTGGCACCCTAGTACTCCCACAGAACTATAGCTCAAATGTCACCCCTGCCTGGTCCACTTGTATGTTTTTCTTTTTAAACAAGTTTAGGACAGGGGGACCGACTTCCTGTGTTCTGTAATGGCAGCTGCAACATTTGTCTTCATGTTGGGGGCCAGCTAATCAAATAGCTCGGGCCAACAGAAGAGTACCAGTCCTGCAGACCGAAACTAACAACAGAAAGAAATGGCCTTCTTAGCCAAGAATGTCACTCTATTTTTTAATTCGTTATAGGACTCCTACATGGCCAACTGTTCAGCTATCTGTATAATTTAAGCACTAATTTCTGGAAAACAGCTGAACAGATTTACAATACAAACCTGACTAAATAGCAAACGTTTTGCCAAATTTTTGACAAATTTGGTGCAATTCCGTTGAGCTGTTTTTTTTGTGTTTTGCTTCCTTCTTAACAAAACTGTCACCCAACATATAAATAAACAGTGGAAACGTTTGAGGTGAGCAGACTCAGAGCGTCCATGGTGTTGTTGGGTGCACTTTATAAGAGCTGCTCTCCACCTAAACTTAGAAACTACCTGGAGTTCCTTGCTTCCTTTTTTGCATAATTTATGCATCACTCTGAAGCAGAAAGTGCATTGTTTAGAGTAGTACTGGGTGCATTCTTGTTGCTGAACACAGCTGTGCCTCTTTGAAGAGTTCATTACAAGAAGTGAAACATGTCAGGGGTTTCTTTTATTCATGCCAGGTTGACTTGGATGGTATTTTACCAGTCCCAAGCTGTAATACTGTGCCTGGAGTGGGAAAATGGTTTTGTCATTTTTCAGCTCAGCATGGATGACATTAGCTGATCCTATGCTTTGCTGTAAAAATGGCTAAAGACTTTGGCGATCATTATGAACATGGCGGGAAAGAACAGAATCCCGCCGTTGGCGGCGAATGGAAACCCACCATATAATGACTGAAAATCCCAACCCTGCCAAAAATTCCCAGATCACCACTCCCCGCCAGGACTCTGTTGGCGGGAATTCCGTCCCACCCCACCCCGCCACCGCCACGCACACCCACATACCGCCCTACAAATAATGATGCACAAATCACCTCGGCGGACAGTGGAGGCCAGACGACCATTGGCGGCTGCGACTGCCACGGGCGGCAAGTGGACACAACAGCAACAAGTGCACACATTGGATAGGCGTATCACCCACACACCTGACACACATCCAGAAACCCATAAAACAACCCCTGACACACCCCACAATCCCTTGCAACGAAACCAGGAGACAGAGAGCACCAGAGACAGACAGTGAACGCCAGTATACAGGAGACGCATATCGACTCACACAGGAGCACCCATGCCCCGTCCCCATCCACCACACTCACCATGCCCCCCCCAAAAAATCCACGCTTCACCGAAAGGGAGCTAAGGACCATGGTGGAGGAGATCCTGAAGGTGGAGCCTCAAATATTTGGGTCCGAAGTGCAGCACACACCCATCACCTGGAAATTAGAGCTGTGGCTGACCATTGTCAACAGGGTCACTGCAGTGGGACACCATTCACGCACCAGGGACGACATCCGGAAGAGATAGAATGACCTGCGGGGGAAGGTCAGAGCCATGGCATCTAGGCACCACATCACAGTGCAGAAGACTACACGACTGGGAGGAATGGACTCAGGTAAGTCATCTACAATTACCCCATATGCCACACATCTGCAATGCATGCACCACCCCACCCCACCCACACCCACCTGGACCTACACCCCACCCAGCCATTACCCACCACATCTACCACCCGGCATCTCCTACAACCCACTAACAGGCCCACATCACTTCCAGTGTTCACAGCCACCCATCCCTGCACGTACTCACAATGGAATAATACCCCCCGCCACAATGTAACCCCACTGTTGTCATGAAATGCAATGCCCACCTCACAAAGGCACCCTGAAAGGCCAATGAAAGTAACAGCAGCCCAAAATAACCCTGTTCTGTACACCTCAAACCTTCAGGCATATGTAACAGACATATCTATTTCCCCCAACAGGCACCACCACCCATGCAACCCTAATGGAAGGGACAAGGAGTGCCACAGCCCTCAAGGGAGACAGAGTCACATCACAAGACCTTGGCAAAGGATCCCTGGACACTGATGAGCAGGCAGGCCCCTCACACAGTCCTGGATTCTCACCATACAGCAGCCCCACACAGGAAACCACTGTCACCCCTAATACCCAGTCAAGACCAGCAGGCCAGGTGAGGCGTACCCAGTGTACCCAGGGCACAGACTGGGGAAACACAGCTACAGAGGCTGCAGTCTCCCACTCCCAACATGCAGGAAGGCGAGGGCCCCAGTACAAGTGGTATGTCAAGACCTGTGCAGGGGACACAGGCACAGGGGGCTAGGGCAAGTTCAAGTGTCCCAGTGGGTCGGGGGTAGGGCACCGGATGGATGCAGCAGCCCAGGACGTTATTGCAGAGGTACTGAGGGCCTATCAACATACACAAGACAGGTTGGCACAGATTGTGTCCACCCTGGAGCAAAGTCAGAGTATGCAGCTGGAACAACACCAACAGGCCATGGAGCAGTGGAAAGAGCACAATGCCACAATGGCCACCATTGCTGGAGCACTGCTGCAGTTGGTAAAAAAAAAGTCTGACACCCACACCGGACAAGAGGCCCCCACAACAGCCCAGGACAACCAGCAACAGATGACCCAAGCATCAGAAACAGCACAGGAAATACCCTCCCAGAAAACCCAAGGGCCAACCATGCCACCCCAAGAAGCTCCACAGCAGGCGCCCAAACGTAGTCTTAGGCCAAGATATGGTACTGGAAACCCAGCTAAGAACAAGCCCCCCTCCAACAATTGACACTGCTACTAATGCAAAGCAACCATCCCACCCATTCACCAACAACACTTAGCCGAGGGCAAATTGAAGTACTGTTCTACAAAATGGAACCATCTAAGACATCCAACAGGGCTGCCACCAAGCAGGTTTTGAGGACACCCAACCCTTACGACTCCCATCACTGTATTTAGCACAATTCACTCTATTCTACCAATAAAACACATTTCACACCTGTAACACTGTCCCCTGTCTTCAATGTTGAACAAAGTGGAGTATGGATGCAACTGTGAGAGAACAACTTTATTGTCAATTTGTGCTTGATGGTGGTACTGCGTGCTTAAAATTAGGCAAGGAGGGAATGCATATATTTTTAGTCAGTACCATGCAGAAGTGATCCATGTATCGCCTATCATGACCAATCCCCCCTATATGACAGAGCACACTGACAGTATTAGTCACTAACCCCAATGACAGGCTTACATCCCACACAGTTATTGGAAGTAGAGTTGTATCAGTTGGTTCCTGGAATGGACATCTTCCCCTTCCTCATCCTCACCATCACTCTCCTCACCTCTCTGAGGTAGCTGATCAGGACCTATAGCACCCTCCACCTCCAAAAGGGGGATAGAATGTCTCACTGCCACGTTGTGCAGCATGCAGCAGGCCACCACTATTTTTACACACATTATCAGGCCCATAGGCCAGGGAATCCCCAGAGATATGTAGACACAGAAATCTAGCCTTCAGGAGACTATAGTACGCTCTATGACCCTCCTAGTATGTCCATGGGCCTCATTGTATTTCCTCTCTGCATCCGTCCTGGGATTCCTCACTGGTGTCAGGAGCCAACACAAGTTTGGATAGCCAGAATCACTGACAAAATGGTTCAATACAGAGTCGCCATTGTAATGTCCCTTAGTCAGACAGGCTGGTTTTCTGCAATGTGTCAGTTAGTGACAGGCACTCTTACCTATGATCCACCCTCTGTCCTTTTGTAGTTGTTCCATCTTCTGTGGCACACTACTGTTCCTCAACACAAATGAATCATGGACTGAACCCGGAAACATGGCATTCACATGGGAAATGTACTGGTCTGCAATACACACCATTTGGATGTTCATGGAGTGAAAGTTTTTCCTGTTTCTGTACACCTGTTCACTCACTCCTGGGGGGATAATGGGTATGTGTGTGCCATCGATATCACCTATGACATGGGGAATGTTTGCAAAGGCACAGAAGTCAGACTTGATGGCAGGGAGGTCAGTACTTTGGGGAAATCGCACATAGGATTGAAGATGTTGTACAAATGCATACAGAAATCTTGGCAGTACCTGGCTGAACATTGGCTGTGAGAAACCAGCACACATGCCCACTGTCACTTGAAAAGAGCCTGTGGCCAGGAAAAGGAGTGCAGAGAGCACCTGCACCTCATTTGGAATGGCATGCTGATTATGATTTCCCAGAGTTAGTGCAGGATCCAGTAATGCACAAAGGTCCTGAATAGTTGCACGTGTGAGTCTGTAAGTGGTAATGATCTGACACTCCACCATGGTCCCCATATCCACAAGTGGTCTGTACACTGATGGTGCCCTTCCTCGCCACAAGGATTGGTACCTACAAGGGGTTAAACAAATGAGTGATGTGCACACATACATAGGCAAAATTTGCAAATTTTATGCACTGCATTGTTCATAGTGGTGTCTCTGCAATAACTGCTACCTGACAGATGTACATGTGCATCACTAGTAGGGAACAGAGTAATTCATGTGTGCTACTATACTGAATGGATAGAGGCCTAGGTGCTTCATGTGGCTAGTAGGCCCTGGATTGTGAGTAGTAGGAATTTCAAGATGCGTAGGTGATGGAAAAATGTCTGCCCACTGTAGATCTGCCCCTTCGTTCTGGAAGTGACCTCATACCGCTAGCGGTTGACGTCACAGTGTATGGTGGTGTTGACCGCTGTTCGCACCCTCATTGGCTAACATGGATGCCAATGGGGAATCCTGGCGTATCATGATCGCCGCTGGCGGTGACGGTGCATACCGCCGCAGAACGTTCGCGCGTTCGTCATCGTCTGATCACTTGACTCCCTGATCTCGTGTGTACTGCTTTGGCCTGCCTCTGGCTATGGATGTTCCACGTGGTGCAGCGGAAAGGGCCCCAGCCTTCACCCAGGAAGAACTGGAGAAGCTAGTGGAAGGGGTCCTGCCCCTGTACAGCAGACTCTACGGACAGCCAGAGGTACAGGTGAGTCTGTGGTTGTGGGGCACTGTGTGAGTAATGGATGGTGTGGATTGCACATATGTGTGCTCCTCTGAGCCTGGATGGGCCATGGTGCATGGAATCCTAAGTGCCACTGTCCTGTATGTCTGAGAGTACTGTCAGTCCTATGTTGGACAATTTGCCAGCTGTTCCTATCGTGCAAGTGCCTGACCTCTGTGTTCCATCTCTGTGCCACCTTTCTAGGTCAGCGCCCACCACAAGAGGGCACATTAGCATGCCATCGCCAAGGAGGTGCAGATCCTGGGGATCTACAACCAGCAGAGCACCCACTGTCGAAAGAGGTAGGAGGACCTGCGGCGCTGGGCACAAAAGATCACTGAGGCCCAGCTGGGGAAGTCCTTCCAATGTGAAAGGGGTGCCCGTCAGGCACTGACCCCCCTCATGCGACGGATCCTGGCGGTGGCGTACCCAGATCTGGATCGGCGCTTGAAGGCTGCACAGCAGTCACAAGGGGGTGAGTACTCACTGACCATACTTCAGTCTGGAAGGATGACTGTGTGTGCGATAGGGTCATGCTGCTTAGAGCAGGGAATTTCACTGGTGTCCATCTACTGTATGTTCCCCAAAGGGTGGAGGGGTGTCCCTGTCAGGTTTCACCTACCTCAGCTCCAAAAGTATTTCAGGGGATGGGTGTAGATCAGTATTCTGGTCAGTAGTCAGGGGCATGGCCATGGGCATAGTGCACGGTGCTGCCTGTTGGGTGTGTTTGCTGGGTGGGTGTATGTCTGGCCATTGTGTATCAGCATTCAGCTATTTACAAGTGTTTCTCCTGTTTTGTCTCCCCATCCCTGTTCTCTTGTGTTGGTTTGGTACGGCATCAACATCAGGCGATGGAGCTAAGGCATCGGCAAGTGGGGAAGCAGCGGCCCACAGATCCTCCGAGGCATAGACAACAGATGCCCAGGGGACCAGTGGGTGGGAGGGCGAGGGGACTTCCATGGGGGAGGCTACTACCGCAGGAGGTAGTGACTCTGAGACTTCCTCCGATGGGGGTCTTCCGGCGATGGTGGACCCTTGTGGACACACTACTACTGTGAGATCTTCCGCCACCACCCATACCATCACCGCCCTCCCTTCTGCTCCCCACCAAGTTGACCGTGCCCACCCACCCGGAAAGGTGGGCGTCTCCTTCACTCCAGACACCTCCTCCCCTGCCCCAGTCAGCCCTGCTACCCTCACAGAGGAGGCTATTGACCTCCTGAGAACAATCTCTGTAGGGCAGACAACCATTGTCAATGCCATCCACGGTCTGGCATCAGAGACTAGCTGTCTGTCTTCTCCCACTGTGTCCACCCCCCCACCTCCCAAGACACACAAACACACCAAGACACCCATCCATCAGATATCCACCACACCACAGCATAGTGAGCAGTCACCTGCACCCACTACATGCACACCTACACCCCATACATCCACTCCCTCTACTCCCACGCCCTGATCCACACCCACCCCAATTGCTCCCAAAAAACGTTTCCTCTCCAGTTCTGACCTCTTCCAACCCACTGGCCCACCTTGCCTTGTCCACAAACGTGCCCACCTCCTTGCCCTTTCTGCTCCTTCCACATCACAGCCCACCCCGGTCAAGCCTTCCCATTCCTGTGCCCCTTCCCCAGTGAAGAAGAAGGCCCAGTCAGAGCCTGGGCCATCCAGCTCTAGCCGAGCCAAACAGACCCCACCCCCTTCAAAGGAGAAGCCCACCCCCCTCCACCCTTCGCAAGAAAGTCAAAGTCCCACCCACATCGAAAATCCCCGACCCCACCCACCCCTGCCCCCCTTCGGTGAGGTGCCTGGATCCCCATATGGTGCCCCGTTCTGTGGAGTACCCAGCACTTGTGGGAGTCAGGTGTGGCCCGTTGTGGCCCAGGACAATCTACATTTTATGGACTGGCCATTGGCCCTGTTAGCACTGTTTGGCTCAGTGAGCTAATAATTAAAGTTTCTATGTGACCTGTGTTTGGGCTGGACGCAGTTATACCCTGGTGTTTGTTTTAATTTTTTATGGGTGTGGGGCTATTGTATGTACTATGGTCAAGTTGCAGTGGCCTTCGGTCAGGTACGCACCTCTTGGTGTGGGGTGTCTGACTTGTGCTGCTGGGAAGGGTTGGAGGGGGTTGCAGAGTGGGTGGAGTGAGTGGTCATGTAACTGTGCCCTTTCCTCCCTTGTGTCGTAGTTTGCGTTACTTATCGTCATCGTCTTCGTCGGCGGTCTCGGTCGTGTAGGTATATGGCAAGGAGCAGGGCTGGCACGATCAGCAGCTCTCTGTCCATGGCTGCCACTGCACGTTCTGTGGAACTCCGGTGAGTGTTTCCTTATATTTGGTTAATTTCCGCCTGGCTTTGTGTGGTTCATAATTTGATGGGCGGGTTGGGTCTATCCAACGGCCTGTGGGCAGACTCTGCCGTCGTCGGTGGGACTCCTTTCCTGGCGGTGGGTGGTTTGCGGGATGCGTGTTTTTCTCTCAGCTCAGAAACGTTTGGCTAGCCAGCGAGAAAAATCACAGAAAAATCACACAGCAGACCACCTCAAAGTGAGATTTCTCAGTGAGGGTGGCTGTGGCAGGTCACTACCGCTCGCATTGAGAAACCTGCTGCTCAAATTGTGGAAGCTGCTGCTCGAGTAGAAAAGCAAACTTAAGTGACAGAAAGAAGCAGCACCATCTTGCGATGCATGTCTTGTCACTCCCAGTGGCCGGGAGCATGAAATATGTTCCCACCCGCTAGGAGCAGACTTCAGATCTGTTTCCCTGCCTGCAGTAATGCCAGCAGGGAAACAAATCTGAATATTGCTCCCACCCCCAGGGAGAAGCATTTTTAGCTGTTCCCTACGGAAAGGAGCAATTCCAGCTTCTGCTGGATTCGGGGAGCTGGCTGGGGCTGTAGGGGCCTTGGGCTCCCATGCAACCCCATTGAGGACATGTGGGTGCCCTGGGTGAGCACTAAGGCACTTTACCTTGTTGGTCGGGCCCAGAGGGATAGGGTACCTGGGGCTGAAATTGGTCCAGGAATGGGGTCCACATGGCCCCCTCCCCCTTCAGTGATTGGCTACTCCCCGGGATGGGGTACCGGGACTGATATCATCCTTGGGAGGCAACCGTGTGGCCCCACTCTCCCTTTAGTAATGAGCTAGGACCCTGGAGATGGGGTCCCTGGGGCCAAATTCGTCCCAGAGAGGGGAGCTGTTTGCCTTCTCACCCTATTAACTTTGGCTGGCATCCCTGGGGCTAAAATCAGCCGAGGAGGGGGGCTATGTGGCCCGTTCCATATTTTAAGAAGGCCAGGCCCCGGGAGATGGAGTACATAGGGCCAAATTTGGCCCAGGTAGGGAGGCTGCATGCTCTCCTTCCCCAAATATACATATTGGTATGCCCTGGGCAATGTGGTCCCATGGGCCAATAAACAGCCTAGGGAGGGGGAAAGCGAGGTATAGTTTCTTGAGATAACTGCTAAATATCTATGGTTTTGTGTGTGTAAAATTGTAAAATCTGAACCTAAATATAACGTCCATGTAACCTTTGTTTTTTTGTGTGTGTGTGTTTGTATATATACACACATATACATATATATATATTTTTTCACTTAAAAAAACAAAGGTAATATGACGTTATAGTTAGGATCACATTTTTGTTGTACAAAGCCATAGAAATTCACCTGTTATAGTTATAGTTATCTCAAGTAACTATAACCCGCGCCCTAAGGTAACTATAACTTGTACCCCACTATGCCCAGCTTTTACTTCAATATTGTGACTGCTAATGTTTATTGATATTTTTATTGACATTATAAAATTTGTCATTAGTGCTGTAATATCTGGGGTTATTAGCAGTGCATGATGAGGGCGCGAGTTATAGTTAGTTACCTTAGGCCGTAAGTTATAGGTACTTGAAATACCTCCAACTATAACTGCTAAATTTCTATGGTTTTGTATGAGTAAATTCAGAACCTAACTATAACATCCCTGTAACCTCTGGTTTTTTTTTCAGTGAATTTCTATGTTTTTTATCATAAAGTAATTTTAATTATAATACGTTAATCCAATCAGTGGTGTGCATGGCCTTGCAATGCAGGGGTGGGATGCAGGGCCTGGCCTCCGGCCATGCACCACGCACAGCCTTGTGTGGCGGTGTATGGACTAGTCCTGCGGCCAGCACTCCAGTCAACTCCCTATAATCACCTACCCCTCATGCATAATTTTCTGAATGGGTCTATGAGTGTGTGCATGAGTACCTCAGTGAGACTGTCAGTGGGTGCATGAGTCTCTGAGTGGGTGTGTGAGTCTCTGAGTGGATGTGTGAGTGGCTGCATGACTCTTTGAGTAGATCTGTGAGTGGATGCATGACTGTCTGAGTGGATCTGTGAGTAGGTATATGATTGAGTGTGTTTGTGATTGGGTGCATGAGTGTCTGGGTGGGTTTGTGAATGGGTCTGTGAGGGTGCAAGTGGGTCTGTGAATACGTACGTGATTGAGTCGGTCTGTGATTGGGTGAATGCGTGTCTTAGTGGGTCTGTGAATGGTTGTATGAGGGTCTGAGTGGGCCTGTGAGTGGGTGTGTAAGTATCTGAGTGGGTCTTTGATTGGGTGTGTGAGGGTCTGAGTGGGTCTGTGAGTGGGTGTGTGAGTGCCTGAGTGGATCTGTGAGTGAGTACATGAGTCTCTGAGAGCATCTGTGAGATTTTCATAAGTGTCTGAGTGCATCTGTTAGTGGATGTGTTAGTATCTGTTTCAAGGTGATTTGTCAAGCCGGGGCTGAGAAAAAGGGGGGTTTCAAAACACTTTTTCCCCTTGCAAATTCCCCTAGGGATTTTGAACACAATTGCAGATGGAACTACTGGACAAAATTACTCTTCAGGCTTGATTTGGATCTCGCCGCAGGGGTTCTTCCTTTGCAACGGTGACAGGTATCCCATCTACCGAAATCTAAATACCATTGTTTTCTATGGTATTTAGATTTTGGCGGATGGGATATCCATCACTGTTTTGATGGAGTAACCCCTCCGCTGAGATCTAAATAAGGCCCCAAATTTGTAAGCAAGGTAGCTTTTGATCCAGAAAGCAAACGTTTTGTTAGTTGGTGTATATCTGTTCAGTCGTTTTTGAGAAATTAAAAGAAAACTAAATTTGTTTATCTAGAGGTGCAAACCCTTCATGAATCCTCATGATCTCATGCAAAGAGCTAATTGGCTGCCAACGCTTCAACCAGGAAGTGTTGGTAGCCATTTTGGGACTTAGACTCAGCGGAGTACCCTGACCCCCTAGCCTTTGTGCCGGGGACCCCATCAGGGCAGATAAGTGGCAGATTTGGGAATTCAGCAAAAATTCAAAGTAAGAAAACAAGTGTGGTCTCCTGCACTTGTTTATAAAATAGCCACCGTGTGGGCCAGGTGGGCATGTAAAAAAAGGAGGGGGTGTATGGGCCCCCCTTCTCAGGCACCACCACTCACCAGGGCTTCTTTAAAATCTTGGAGGGGGCTTTGAGCTCTTTTGAGCCCCAGGGACCACCACCTCCCCAGGGCTTTAATAATGAAATGGAGGCAGGCGGGCAGCCCTCGTCTTTGGGCTTTGAAATGCCCGGGGACCACCACATTAAAGGACCAAATTAGCACTTATTAAGAGGGGCCTCACGGACCCTCTGGGACCCGAGGACAACCACTTTCTTGAGACCGGCCGTGCCAATTAAACAAGGGGTTCTGCATAACACCCCTCACAGAGCTATTAATGTTCCTGTGGACTTCCACCCCCTCCAGCGTCGGCTCCTGCTATCTCCTGAGCTGCCCACCCTCAGGAGATAGCTGTTTACTTTCACTTGGTGGGAGTTATGACAGCTCCTGCCAAGCAATATCAAACACAAACTCTGTTCCCAGGAAACAGGAGCTGTAAAACTGCTTCCACTTGCTAGGAGCAGAGTTTTCATTTGCTTCCCTGCCCCCTGTGGGCAGGAAAGCTGATGAAAGAATGCTCCTGCAAAAAAGGGTGATGTCAGATGACTTCCCCACTACACTAGGTAAGTTAGTGAAAACTGACGTCTCACCTGTTGTGATCCCTGTCATAGACTGGAGGCAGGAAATGCAATGGCGGTGTTTTAACACCACTAAATGTTCTGCAGTTACAGTGCTGGCTCTGAATGAGGCAATCACTATTGCCTACTGATTGGTACCCAGTCTCATTACAGTTTTTTCACTCATTAATATTATTTAGTAGAGCCATATAAAATACTTTGCATCAGTTGTTATCTCAATGAGGGTAATGGTGGGGGTGAAGAAGAATGTTCCTCTTTCTTTCTTCACGTTTCCATGTATTCACAGATCATTCTGTTAAGAAACAAAACACAAGATGATTCCAAACCGTATCAGTTGGTAGTGATGAAGCAGAAAATGAAGGTTTTACATTTATTAACACGTAAACGTAGTGTGAAATAATCATGTGTGACTTTAACCGAACTAATAAAGATTGTACGGGGACAAAATGTGCCCTTAGAGTAGTTTGCCAACATTTATAAGCGTGCTTTATATAACGTGGTGTATTAGAATTGCACTAATCCGACATAATCATAAACGTCTGCTACGATTTGCTTGTTTGAAATGTTTTAGCTTAGCATAACTTTAGTGCAGGCTTCGGCCTAGTGGCCTGGTCTCACGGTTTAGATGCTCGTATTTTTCCACTGTGCTAATAAACGTATATTTTTGCTTGAAGCTGTACTTTTCCACTGAGATCGTTCACATGCTTATCTTAAGGTTTCGTGCCAGCCTGGCATATTTTCTCTTTACTCCAAGGTCGATCTGCAGGTGCGGACAATGGAAGCTCTGAAAGTGAGTTAATTGGCATAAAATGTTGCAACTTGCGTACCCATCTCCAAGGATAATGTACGCTTAAGTAAAAGCTTGAGAACTGTCGTTTTTGATTGGACAATTTGAAGCTAACCTATGAACCCTCCAATGGAAGACCCTACTGGATTTGAACTGTTGTCTATAAAAACCAGGTGCATGAGAAGAAGGTAGCCATTTGCGCTATTAAGCGCCATTACCAGCTCGATACTCGCCATTTTGCAGACTTCGTAGCTATTATGGCCCACTTTGCTGCGACGCCATTTTGAAAGAGACTTTGATGCTTTCTCTAATCGAGAGAAAGAGACCTTAATGATTCTTGCCCTAGAGACTTTAACTTTGATTTGATCCCTTGCATGAAGTAGTAGCTTTACCCTGCCGCCGTGAGGCAATTGCCCCGTCCACCCCTTGCCCCTTTGCCCCGTCCCATGCTGATCGAAACGGGACCCATGCAGATCGAGAAACGGTACCTGTGAGACGAAGACTTCCTTGATTGCTGATCGTAATTGGTAAATATGAAAGGAAATTGTAAAATTGCATTGTGTTTCCTTTAGGTAACCAACTGCTGATTTTGATAAGAGCCCTAGTTAGGAGTTTTTCTAAATTAATGTTGCTAAATTGTTTTTGCATGAAGTCCCACATGCCGATGCTAATTTGAGGTTAGACGAGGGTTCCATATGTCGCACGATGCAATTTGAGATCTTGTTATGCTGACTAAATGTATGCAATTAGTCCATTACAGATTATCGTACTAGTGATTTGCATTGCTATTATCGAATGCCTTGTGATTCAAATGCTACATAGATTGCACCTGTTTCGCCGCTATGGACAGCTATTAATGTTCATTTACGTTTACCATTTGGTGTTGAGACACATTTATATTGTGCTAGCTTTGTTAATATAGGGAAATAAAATTCACTAACTTTGAATAAACTGGTGTGGTTATTCCTGACTGAAAGGTCAGGGTTCGCCGAAATGTATTCTGGGTTAATTGTTAAGTGTTATGTTGAGCAGGGTATTGCTTATGTTCGTTATTGATTATTGATTTGATGGATTGATCGGTATAAGAGTACAGAGAGTTCCCACTTAGTCAAAAGATTCATCGGCCTAAAGAGCGTCCGAACACAGGTAAATTATTAATACGGACCGCTCTATCAGTACATGGTAGCAGAGGATGTTTGCGTCTTTTGGGACCCTGTACTCTTAAAGTACATGGTGTTGAATTAACGGTTACGCATTTTGAGACCCCACTCGAGAAGTTGAATTAGATTTTTCTTGGGTAAAACAGATTGACAGAATGATGATGGGCTAGGTCCACCGCGACTTTCCCGGGATCTCGGAGCTTGCGAATGGATAGAACGGAGGTGTGGAATCAGCGTTGGCGGTACTAGTGATGGTATGAGTAAAGTTAGGGTTTTGCGCTTGCACAGCTTATTGCCGCAGGGTGTGTGAAAAGGGTGCGAGGGATTTTTTTTCTTTTTTTAGAGGATAGCGGAGGTGCGACTCCGAGTGTAGAAGTAGTGAAGTCGTCGAACTTCATAGAGATAGCGGAGGTGCGGCTCCGAGTGTGGGAGTAGAGAAGTCGTCGAACTTCATGTGCGTGTGGCGCTTTGTGCATAAAAAGGTCCACGTGGTTGTTGTTGTTGAGACGGGCCCTGCGAGGTCAAGAGACTCCGGAGTATGTTGATCCATGTTGTGGTATGGGCGGTTTAATAGGTTGATCGGGCGTGGTCAACAAGTCGGTACGTGTGTTAGGGAGTGAAAGAAACTTCGACTTCGGGCTTTGACAAGATTCTAAGTGCACTAGAATAGATCATTGACAAGTTGAGAGTAGGTCTGCAGGTCAGATTTGCTTGCGAACGTGGGGACCGAGAAAGACGGAATAGCGGCCGAGGCTAGTGAAAGGTCCCTAAGGTCCTGAAGCAACTGTGTTACCCTTCCTGTAGTAAACCGACAGATCTGTTTTATATTTTTGGTAGCTCGCGATACATGCAAGAAGTTGTTACGGGAGGAGGTGAGTGAAGGAGGACTAGCCGCGAGGCTTTGTCAGCCGCAGTGTGTGTGAGTGTGACGTCACTAGGAGCCGCGCTGGGATAGGTTGGTTGCAGAGAAGGGTCACGCACGGATTGGACGCAGTCCGTGGGGCTCGATTGGAAGGGGAAAGGCAAGCGAAGAGTATTCCGGGAATTAAAGTCACCTATCGATTACAAATTTTGTGAAATAAAAAGACGAGAAAATGAAATTCTTTAAAGCATTTAGGAGTGCGATGAAGGGGGAGTCTTATATTAAAGCGAGCGTAGGAGAGGAGACGCCGCCCGAAGGTACACCAGCTTACATTGTAATGGAAGAGAAGGGGGTAGCTCCGTGCCTTTGGCTAAAGCAATGGCACAAGTTGACTGAGAAACATGGGAGCGTAGCGTTCCCGATACATGGGACATTCAATATAAGGATCCTAGAGAATTTGAGATTCACGATGTACGACATGAAGGTGCCTCCAAGGCCAGCCCAGTTTGAGGCTCTAGCGATTTGGGAACTAATGGCCAGACAGCAACAGCAGAAGAAGTTTGAGACCAGGATGAGAAAGGTAGAAAAGACACTAGCGGATGCTAGGTGGGATAATGCACAGAAGGTGTGGAGGTCAGATGTATTGCAGGGGATAAAATTGTTTCCCGCAATTACTAAGGAAGAAGAGGAGACAGGTAAGAAAGCTACCTGTAAGACAGACAGGAAGTGTTCCAAGGATAGAGAGGACGAGGAAAAATTGAGAAGAGAAGAGGAGTTGGAGGATGAGGAGTTAATAATGCAATTGCTGAACGACCGTCCACCACCTTATGCAGAGAATGGACAAGGTCCAAGTACCAGTTCTGCCCCTCCGGCACCGGTACAGAACAGTGAAACCCAGAGTTCAGGAGCGTCATCGGGATCTAAGGACCCGAGTTTATTGTTCACCCCGTGGATACCGCAGGTGAGGAGAATATATCCAGATGTGCCCATGCTGAAACCAGCAGAAAATTATCAGCCGCAGATGCCAGGGTACTACAGCAGTGACAACAGTGCAGGAATGATTATAGATCCGACCGTAAGGGGAGGACAGAATGGTCACAACCAGACATTGACACAAGCTGAATCAACTCAGTTTTTGATGCCTCAAAAGCAAATGCAGGGAGGAAACGCACATGCTCAGATGACGGGGAGTCAGATGGGCATGCCGGCAATGATGACCCATGGTGTGGGAATGAACATGCCTCAGAACATGGGAAATGGACAAAACCCAGATGCGATATCACTACCCATTACTGTAGGTCCACCGGTACCTCTGTATAGTCAGCCTAACATAGGTATGAGCGGTCAAGGATCAATACTGCAGAATGGGACAGAAAGGAGGTGCATAGAGAACACTCCAGGGATAACTCCGATAGCGGCTCAGCCAACTGGATCTGGGTCCTTGATGGAGTTTAGTCCCATATGTGCTCAGTCAACACTGGTGAGGTCGAGCCCCCCACTGATAATACCTCTAACATCGAACACTGAAAAGTTGCCGCAACCATCAATGGCAGTCGATGTGAACGCTACGCTGATGGGGGTGAATGCGCAACAGCTGACACAGTGGTTCAACAGTTTAAATTCCACACAAAGTTCAGCCAGTGGGAAAGGAGAAGACTATATGAATAGGGTCAGGTTGAACATGGAAGCACAAGAATTGGTGGAAGGGACTATGGGTGTGAATAGGTTAGAGTCCTACACGGAAGAAGAGCTGAGGTATCTATGTCCCAGGATTACGAAGGAAGTGAACAAGGTACATAAGAGCTTGCAGGAAGCAGCTGACAGAAACGGGGTTGACATAGACAAGATGAAACACTTGAGCAGAAGCTACAGGTTGGATTTTGGGACCACAGATTTTGAACACATGAGGTCAGCAGGCATGAAGGCACACCTTAGAGAATTGCTGCAGAGTGCCCAAGTGTGGAGGTGTCTAGACAAGTGGGAAAGCAGGTGGGTAAAGAGAAAGGAAAAGAGGAGGGACAGCGCTACAGAGCACAATGAGAAAAGACCACAGAGCAGTGATACAGTAACTATGTTACCAATGAGGGAGACAGCAGGGGGGAAGTTAATACATGTACCATGGCACAGAAGCGACATTCAGTCATTTACGGATGATTTTCCCAAACTGAGAGAGAAGCCGATTGAATGGTATCAACAGACTGATAAGTTTGTGAAGCTTGCAAAATGTCTCTGGGAAGACCTAAATACTCTCTTTGAGATTGTGGTTCCAGCAGATTTGTGGGAGGATTGCAAAAGAGCGGTAGGTTGGCCGACAAGTGAACCAGAGAGAGACAGGGAGACGGGTGCACCATCACCTATGGTGATGAGCTTGTACTATAAGGTGATTGAGCATTTGAAGACGAAGGTAGCCGCGAAAAATGTGGATTGGCAGAAGATCGATCGAACTGCCCAAGAGGCTAAAGAATCGATTCATAGTTACTATGAGAGGTTGTTAAAGGCGTTTAAGAATTACAGTGGCACGGAAACAATCGAGGCGAAGGACATGCTTCATTTTGTGTTCAGATTTGTGGAAGGGCTGAGGCCAGAGATAAGTCAGATGATAAAGTCGCATTTGATTTGTTGGCAATCGAAACCAATTGATGAGGTGTTGAATTATGCGAAATACTGTAGTGACGAAATTGAAGTGAAACAGAAAAAGCTGAAAGAGAAGGTGATGATGATGCAGCTTAAAGCAGCTCAGACAGGTTTGCAAGGCTTGCAAGGGATGCAAGGGTTCCAACAGCAGGTACCGCAACAGCAGCCGCAGTTACAGGGAAACATGGCGTTTCAGCCAGAGGCAGAGGCAGAGGAGGTTTTGTGAATAATGGTCCGGATTTGAACACTGTTGTGACGGGTGTGCAGGCAATGAAGAAGGTGATGCCATGTCACGTGTGCGGAATTGTCGGTCATTGGAAACGCGAGTGCCCGATGGTGGTGCAGGAAGGTGCAGGTGCAGGTGTAGGTGTTGGTCAGCAAAACAATGATGTCAATGCATTTCAGACAATGAGGGGACCGAAAATGAGAGGTCCAAACCCAAATTTTCAGACCGTAAATCAGTTGCAGGGATTGCAACCTATGCAGCCGCAGCAGATGCAGATGCCTCGTATGCAGATGATGCAAATGCAGCCAATGCAACAGCAGTTACCTATGGTACCTAATCAGCAAATGCAAATACCCTTGGCACCAATGAGTCAGCAGCAAGTGATGGTTCCTCCACAGGTCTCGGGTCAGGTGATGAGTACAAATGGCACCGTACAACAGTTCCCATTACACAGTGAGAGTGGAATAAACAATGTATGGGAGAGTGAAAGTTCAGAAGAAGAAGGAGATTGTGTGCTTGCAGCATCCTTGGAAGTTGATCAAAGGGGTCCGTACGTAGAGGGAAGAGTAATGGGTCATCGTGTCTCATTCTTGGTTGACACGGGAGCCACACGTTCAACTGTTAAGAGTAGTGAAGTACCAAATTTGCCACTCTCAGGGAGGACAGTTCAAGTGGTGGGAGTAGCAAACAGGCACCTGACGAACCCAATAACAGATCCGGTACCAGTCAGCATCGGTAACTATCAAGGGGTACATCAGTTTGTGGTATGTGACTCAAGCCCGATAGCACTGTTAGGGAGAGACCTATTGTGCAAATTGGGTTGTTCGATCATGTGTTCGAACGAAGGAATAACAATACAGACGAGCAGTGATGGGGAAGAAGAGGACAGTGTAGAGGGGGATGAGATGGAAACTGTGGATGAAGAGTATCCTCTGATTTGTCTCTTCCCGATGATAACTGAAGAAGATATTCCAGCTGAATTACGGGAGACAGTCGGAAAGGAAGTGTGGGACATCACAGGGAAAGAGGTGGGATTGATGAAAGGAGTGGAACCAGTGAAAGTGACTGTAAAGCCCAATGCAATCTTTCCCCAGACCCCACAATACCACATGGCACAAGACACCCTCATGAAAGTTGCTCAACTTATTGACGAATGTGTAAAACAGGGAGTACTGAAAGAGGTGTTAAGCAGTCCATGTAATTCACCAATAATGGGACTAATAAAGCCGAGTGGAAAGGTCCGAATTGTGCAGGACTTGAGGAAGATAAATGACATCATAGTCAAATGCTGCCCTGTCGTACCAAATCCAGCTGTGATAATGTTCCAGATCCCTTGCGATGCCGAATGGTTCTCAGTCATCGATTTGTCACAAGCATTCTTTTCTGTGCCTCTTCATGAGGACAGCCAATTCCTCTTTTGTTTCAAATTCCTAGACAGAGTGTACAGTTGGTGTCGAATTCCTCCAGGGTTTTCTGAGTCACCGTCAATATTCAATCAGATCCTAAAGAAAGACCTGGAAGCATTAGAATTGCCATTCGAGTCAACCCTAGTACAGTACATTGATGACTTACTGGTTGCATCAAAGACAGAAAGTGGCTGCACAGCCGATACCATTGCTCTGTTGAACCATTTAGGGAGGAATGGACATAAGGTATCTCCTTCCAAATTACAGTTCTGTCAGAAGAAAGTGAAATACTTGGGTCACCAAATAGAGAAAGGGTCACGGAGAATAATGAAGGAAAGAATCACAAGCGTACTTCAAATGAGTCCACCAAAGACAAGGAGGGAGGTGAGGAAGTTTTTGGGAATGGTGGGCTACTGTCGCCAGTGGATTCCCAACTTCTCGACTCTAGCAAAGCCTCTACTGAAACTGACCCAGAAGGATGCTTTGGATCAAATTGAGTTGAAAGGAGATGAGATGGATGCTTTGGTTGAATTGAAAGAATGCATGTGTAGGGCTCCAGCTTTAGGTATGCCTGATTACACAAAGCCTTTCACATTGTTTTGCCATGAACGTGATGCATGTTCTTTGTCTGTCTTGACCCAAGCCCATGGTGGCGTAAACAGACCAGTAGCGTATTTTTCAGCTACTTTGGATCCGGTCGCAGCAGCACTCCCAGGGTGTTTGCGCGCCGTAGCAGCAGTTGGTATCAGCCTCACTCAGAGCGAAGGAATAGTGATGGGACACCCAGTAACAGTCATGGTCCCTCACTCAGTCGAGATACTTTTAACCCGCTCCCGAACGCAGCACATGACTGGAGCAAGACTCACAAGGTATGAAACGATAATTCTGGGCTCACCGAATGTGCAGCTGAAAAGGTGCACTACGTTGAATCCAGCAACGTTGCTCCCTGGAGAAAATGCCGAATTTGAGAACGCTGAAGACGTCGAGCATGACTGCCTTCAGGTGACTGAATTTTGCACAAAACCTCGACCGGACATTAAGGATACTAAGCTTGATGAAAATGACCAAATTCTTTTTGTCGATGGTTCATGTCTAAGGGACGGGATGGGGATTTTGAAAGCAGGATATGCTGTATGTACTGTAACAGGGGTCTTGGAAGCGGGATGGCTTCAAGGAGTCTATTCTGCACAAGTAGCAGAACTTGTAGCCCTTACCAGAGCATGTCAACTGTCTGCATTGATGAAAGTCACCATTTACACTGATAGTCAATACGGGTTTGGGATTGTGCATGACTTTGGACAACTATGGTCACAGAGAGGTTTTCTGACTTCTTCAGGATCCCCAGTGAAGAACGGGGAGAGGATAAGGGAATTGTTACACGCCATTCAAGCGCCAGCCGAAGTTGCAGTGGTAAAGTGTAGTGCTCACACGAAAGGACAGGACTATGTTTCTCTGGGAAATGCATATGCGGATCAAGTCGCAAGATTTTGTGCCTTGAACTGTATATTACTCAGAGATGAATGGAATTCGATAAGTGAACCAGAACTCGAACCAGCTGAAGCATTTGCCTTGAAGGTCGTAGATACAATAGATGAATTAAAAGCATTACAAAATAATGTCAGGGAGGATGAAAGAGATTTCTGGATTAAGTCACAATGTATAAAGAGACAAGACGAGTTATGGGTTTCACATGAGGGAAAATTTGTTTTGCCAAATAGTCTCTTATCACAGCTTGCGCGGTTCTATCATGGGCAGGCTCACCTAGGGAGAGATGCCATGATAAGATTGTTCAAAACTGATTGGTTTAACCCCAGATTTCGTCAAGCTGCAGAAGCAGTTTGCCATCGATGTGTCACTTGCCAGCAGATGAACCCAGGAAAGGGAACAGTTGTGAACGCGAGCCACATTGGTAGGGCAAGCGGGCCTTTTAGTCGAATGCAGATGGACTTCATTGAGATGCCTGTGCATGGAGGTCTGAGATATGTGTTGGTGATTGTGTGCATTTTTAGTCACTGGATTGAGGCATACCCCACACGTAGAAATGACAGCCTTACAGTTGCGAAGCTATTGTTGAGAGAGTTAATACCACGTTTCGGATTCCCGATCTCTTTAGAATCAGATAGGGGAAGTCACTTCAATAACGAGGTGATAAAGTTACTTTGCGAAGCGCTGAACATTGAGCAAAAGCTGCACTGTAGCTATCGCCCTGAAGCCTCAGGACTGGTGGAGCAGATGAATGGTACACTGAAATCGAGAATGGCGAAAATATGTGCATCGACAAATTTGAAATGGCCTGACGCATTGCCCTTAGTGCTAATGTCAATGAGAAACACCCCTGATAGAAAGACTGGATTGTCTCCGCATGAAATTCTCATGGGCAGGGCTATGAGACTTCCTGCAGTTCCCGCAAACGCGCTTTTGAATATTACAGATGATATGGTGTTAGACTACTGCAAGGGTCTGGCTGACGTGGTTCACTCTTTCTCTCATCAGGTGGAAGCGACCACCTTGCCACCGATACAAGGTCCAGGACACGCACTGAAAGCAGGTGACTGGGTCGTGGTAAAGAAGCACGTGAGAAAGTCGTGTCTGGAACCCCGTTGGAAAGGCCCTTTCCAAGTGATCCTGACGACAACTACCGCTGTGAAGTGTGCGGGGGTTCCCAACTGGATCCACGCCAGTCACACAAAGAAAGTGTTGTGTCCCACAGAGGAGGAAGTTGAAGCGCTGAAACTGCCAGTGTCTGACAAAACAGTGCTGAGTGCTGAGACAGAGCAAAACCGAACTGAAAGCGAACAGGTAGAAACGGGAGAGAAAGAGATATTCTCTGAGGACGAAGAGACCAACTTGCTTGGGGGAGACCAAGGAGAAAGTTCAGACAGCGACGAAGCAGCTGAAGGTGACAGAGAACCTGAAGCAGCTGAGGGTAGCAAAGAGCCTGAAGCAGCTGAAGGTGACAAAGAACCTGAAGCAGCTGAAAGTGATAAAGAGCCTGACGAAAGTAACAGTGACGAAGGGCTCGAAAAATGTGAAAAAGCAGGAGAGCCTGATCAGAGGAGGGCTTTCCCAGAAGCAGACGATACAGAAAAAGAAAAAGAGAACGTGACTGATTCCCCAGAAGGAGGGGACAAGTGAGAACTGAACGAAAAGGTTCAAGATTCCTCAGGAAATATCACAGGTCCATCAAATGGACATGGTGCAAAGAGAAGACTAAGCATATCACCAATAAAACAAAGGACTGAAGAAAGTTTGAACGAGGGAGGAAGGCCAAAAGTGAAAGAGAAAAGAAAAGAAGTAATTGTCGGGGCGTCATCACCGAGTGAAGAAAAAGACTCGACAAAAGAGGAAAGTACCAGCGAGGCAGAATCGAAAAGGGAAGCCAAATTGAAAAGGAAAAGGATACCAAACAGGAGATATTCCGGTCCTGAATGGGCATATGCAGTCAATGACGATTGGACTGACGAGTTTGTATCTCTAAGCATCGAGAACGAAGAAGAAGAAGAGATACCAATAGAAAAGAAAAGTTTTATAGACTCTGTCGATTGAAAGAGTAATAAATGATATTGCTTGCTACAATCTAACGTGAAACAAACAACCAGCTGAGACATTGCTAAACCGGATGAGACTTGCTGAACAGATAAAGACTGAGTTATTGCCGAATTGAGACAAATGCTGCTAACCGATAAGTGACTGGCCTTTTGAAGAAGACGGTGTGAACATTGCGCTCGTTCAGCTTTGTAACTGAATTGCTAAATAGTTTTATTTTATAGGTGCTTCCAGCTCTCTGATTCTATATAGATCATGACGCAAAACAATAGAAAGAAATATTGTAAATATGTGTGTATAGGCTTGGTAATTACATGTGTACTAATAATAATGGCAATTGTGCTTGGAATGCATGGAAAGGGTGAGAATGAGAATATTGAGGCTTCTACTTTTGCTCCTGTTACTGTCACCGAACTAACCGCATTGAAAAGACTAGCATTGGATGAGAGGCTCTTGCATGATAGGAAGGAGCTTTCGTATAACGTTTTCTATCGCTTGCTAACAGAATATGTTGAGACTATGGATGCGAAGGATTGTTACGTGTGTACACAGATACCGACATCAGTAAAGGAAGGGGTGACTTATCACCACATGCCACTTACATACGGGATTACGTGTAGTATAGTAATGTCTAGGTTTTATGGTCAAACTAACATACAGTATTTTTACTCAAATTATGATGTTACCTTTGCATATGTTCCTATAATAGCGCAGCTAAGCCAGATTGCTAAGGATTGGGATGCTAAAATAATGAGGGAATTTTTCGAGCCAATGCAACCTTTTGAAACGGCTCACGCTCATAGGGAAAATCTTACCTGCTCACTCTCTGCAGTAGAAATAAGCTTTTTAGATCGCACAGATGATAGAAGGGCACAAATGAAGGCGAAATTAGAAAAAGAGCTACATAAGAGGACTTCAGTAGATAATTATGATTTTGCTGCAATAAAGACACAAGGGAAAATAGCTTTAGATGCTTGGCATGTAGGGAAATTTTGTATATATCGAGGTGAATCTTATTATGACAACATTTTTGTAGGAGCAAGTGAGTGTAAACATACGTTTATCTTTAAGGCCAAATGGACATTCATGATGGACGGACTTGACCCTGTCATTCCAGGTGTATATTACATTTGTGGGTATAATGCCTATTATCGTCTTCCAAAGGGATGGTGGGGGAGATGTTATTTGGGTATAGTGTTCCCAAAGGTTTATCAACTGGATGACCCATCGATGATTCAAAAGACATCTGGATCTCATCGTATCCAGAAAAGAGAGACCGCAGCTGCTGTGGTAGGAGATATATTTGGAGCCATGATTCCTTCATTAGGAGTTGTGTTGAATTCCATCAAAATAAGAAAGTTGTCTACTATAGTGGATAACATGTTGACAAAGTTTTCAGGTGCTATAATCCTGATAGATGCTGAACTTGCAGCGGAAAGAGCTATGACTCTTCAAAATAGGCTTGCTTTAGACATTCTTTTAGCAAAGGATGGTGGCGTTTGCAAAATGCTTGGTGCACGACACTGTTGTACATATATTCCTGACAATAGTGTGAAAATTAAAACTATGCTTGCTAATCTAACAAAAGAGAGTGCAGATTTGAAGGAACTGAAAGAACCAGGAGTGTGGGAGAAGGTTGGAAAAGGACTTGCTTGAGTGGGACATTGGATTGGGGGAATTTGGAATGAAATATTGCTAAAAATAATAGAGGGAATATTAATAGTTATAATTTGCATATTTGGAATTTGGGGAATAAAAAGGGGAATAATAATGATTATGGAAAGAATTAAGAGAAGAAAAGAAGAGAAAATTATGAAAAGAATGGCAGAGGAATACAAAGCGCAAACTAGGGGAATTAAAACGAAAAGAGAACTGACAGAATTTTAATGGAATAAAATTTGTGGGCATGATTTGGTGTGATGACAAGTAGTCATCAGAGGAGGGATTGATGAAGCAGAAAATGAAGGTTTTACATTTATTAACACGAAAACGTAGTGTGAAATAATCATGTGTGACTTTAACCGAACTAATAAAGATTGTACGGGGACAAAATGTGCCCTTAGAGTAGTTTGCCAACATTTATAAGCGTGCTTTATATAACGTGGTGTATTAGAATTGCACTAATCCGACATAATCATAAACGTGTGCTACGATTTGCTTGTTTGAAATGTTTTAGCTTAGCATAACTTTAGTGCAGGCTTCGGCCTAGTGGCCTGGTCTCACGGTTTAGATGCTCGTATTTTTCCACTGTGCTAATAAACGTGTATTTTTGCTTGAAGCTGTACTTTTCCACTGAGATCGTTCACATGCTTATCTTAAGGTTTCGTGCCAGCCTGGCATATTTTCTCTTTACTCCAAGGTCGATCTGCAGGTGCGGACAATGGAAGCTCTGAAAGTGAGTTAATTGGCATAAAATGTTGCAACTTGCGTACCCATCTCCAAGGATAATGTATGCTTAAGTAAAAGCTTGAGAACTGTCGTTTTTGATTGGACAATTTGAAGCTAACCTATGAACCCTCCAATGGAAGACCCTACTGGATTTGAACTGTTGTCTATAAAAACCAGGTGCACGAGAAGAAGGTAGCCATTTGCGCTATTAAGCGCCATTACCAGCTCGATACTCGCCATTTTGCAGACTTCGTAGCTATTATGGCCCACTTTGCTGCGACGCCATTTTGAAAGAGACTTTGATGCTTTCTCTAATCGAGAGAAAGAGACCTTAATGATTCTTGCCCTAGAGACTTTAACTTTGATTTGATCCCTTGCATGAAGTAGTAGCTTTACCCTGCCGCCGTGAGGCAATTGCCCCGTCCACCCCTTGCCCCTTTGCCCCGTCCCATGCTGATCGAAACGGGACCCATGCAGATCGAGAAACGGTACCTGTGAGACGAAGACTTCCTTGATTGCTGATCGTAATTGGTAAATATGAAAGGAAATTGTAAAATTGCATTGTGTTTCCTTTAGGTAACCAACTGCTGATTTTGATAAGAGCCCTAGTTAGGAGTTTTTCTAAATTAATGTTGCTAAATTGTTTTTGCATGAAGTCCCACATGCCGATGCTAATTTGAGGTTAGACGAGGGTTCCATATGTCGCACGATGCAATTTGAGATCTTGTTATGCTGACTAAATGTATGCAATTAGTCCATTACAGATTATCATACTAGTGATTTGCATTGCTATTATCGAATGCCTTGTGATTCAAATGCTACATAGATTGCACCTGTTTCGCCGCTATGGACAGCTATTAATGTTCATTTACGTTTACCATTTGGTGTTGAGACACATTTATATTGTGCTAGCTTTGTTAATATAGGGAAATAAAATTCACTAACTTTGAATGAACTGGTGTGGTTATTCCTGACTGAAAGGTCAGGGTTCGCCGAAATGTATTCTGGGTTAATTGTTAAGTGTTATGTTGAGCAGGGTATTGCTTATGTTCGTTATTGATTATTGATTTCATGGATTGATCGGTATAAGAGTACAGAGAGTTCCCACTTAGTCAAAAGATTCATCGGCCTAAAGAGCGTCCGAACACAGGTAAATTATTAATACGGACCGCTCTATCAGTAGTGCCAGCAAATGTCTCTTGCATCTTCAAAGAAAATCTTCTTTACAAATATGCCACAGACTGCATTACTTATTCAGTAGCCACAATGTCTGAACGAACTAATCGTATTCAAAATGGGTTTGTTTGTTAACCCGTTAAAAGATATATTGTGGACGTCAGGGACCTTTGTTGTTTCTGAGAATGATGTTGATAAAGTATCTTTTGAAGCATGATAGATGCTACTGTTACTATAAAGACCTACTCATTTTACAGCAAAGACAGCTACATTTGGCTTTCCTTCTTGTATATGCTTTGTAATGTTTTTTAATAAGCAAAGCAGATTTTCTTTCTCTTACTACTCCACTAATTGTTAATTTTTAACATATACAAGCTGAAGAAGCGATGTTTAGTATTTTGTCATTTCTATTTACAGAAGGCTGTGATGTAAACTGTTTCCATTCTGCAAAGGATTTATTGAGCTTACCTTATGTCCATGCCAGGTTTTTTTCCCTCCACCTCCTTTCCCGCTATTACACTCCTGCCAGTAAGTCTTCACTAGGCAAGCCTCGCCGGTGTGCAGCACATAAACACCCCTGTCCTGGGAAACTTATGAATCTATCCATGCATAATCAATACTGTTTGGTAGATGACAATAAAGAAAGTAGAAACGTGCTGTTTATTAAGCGCCATTTGTAAGCAGTGTCTTTCGGAAACACTCCAGCTGTTCCATATGAAAGCAAGGCGGCCTGTGCGCCAATTAATGATGTTGACTTTGCTTCTGTTAAGGCAAAATACATACATAGGAAACAGACTTAGGGCCTGATTTGGAGTTTGGCAGATGGGGTTACTCTGTCACAAACTTGGTGTAATGCACAGAGGATGAGCGACTTTGACATGTTTGTTTTATACATTGCACAATTTCAAAATAACTCTTTTAGTGTCCAGTGCTCCACACATTTGTCATCTGTTACTTCCTTCCTCATTGTGGTTCGCAAGTCCCCTTCAATTAGAGGGACATAAGTGAATGACCTTTCAGGGCCCTCTAATGTGTTCCCCGTCTTCTAAAAGTGAGAGATACATTTCCTGGCTGGTATAAAAGTCAATGTGAAAACTTAAGTCGCAGGGTGGTATAGAGGCTAAAAGGCTGCATTTTGGTGGCAATATCCACATAATCTCAATTAATATTAGCTTCGATTTATTGTGGGTGGAATTCACACTATCAGACATGGAATTCTGCAATTCCTGTGTTAAAAAGCAGTGTGTATTTTCTTTATAATACATGGGATTCTGTAATTCCTGTATATCATAATCGGCAACTCGTGACACACCGAGTCACCGATTACAAATAAAAGATGCCAGAAACTCGATTACTTTAAGTTTTTACAGTCAAATTCTGATTGTCACAGTGCCTGCTGCAGAATGTGTTGAGGGGCCCCGCATTCTCCCAAATCTAACAGAGATTTATAGGCCTTAGGCTGAATGGGGGCCCCCTGAAAATTGGAGCCTAATGAGGCCGCAGGGCCAATAGGAGCCAGCTTCACATTTCTGGAGCCTGTATTCTGTTGATTGCCAAGCAGCGAGAGGAGCCCAGAACATGGGACATGTATTGAACACATACAACTTGATACTTAACATGGTCTGAGCATCTCATGACGTAGCACGAGAAGCACAGTGCAATAATGGTCTATACATAAATGAAAGTACATAGAACAGAGCCACACGACGAAGAACAAGACTCAAGTCCACTCTAAATCGTTTGAAAGAAAAAAAAACACTACCTGCGTTGTAGAGCGTTTTCTTTTCACAGCACTGAAATTTAGGAATTAAGGGGCAAAAGTCAGCACTCTTTGGCATTTTACTACTTGGGTTAACTATCAAGATTTAATAGAACATGCCTCATGTACTGCTTTGAAATAACTGTTTACTGTTCAAAGTAAAATAGTAGGAACACTCACTATTATCAAAGGTTTGCTACATATCATTAAGAAAGGGCCTGACAGAAGTATCCTGGACGTGTCTCTTTCGGGATGAGCTGAGGTACAGGGTTCCTAGCACAGACAGTACTGCCCCTGAAATTAAATTGTTGAATAACACATAAATTGAATCAAGCAACTTAACTTAGCAGGGTAACCATGCACTTTAGAAATCTATTTCATTGATTGACTGACCTATTGTTGTCCGTTCTCTTCTATGGTAGATTTCATCGCTGGCCAGAGTGTTTCCTGTCTCTTTGCTAGTAAACATAATTGTTTTGGTTTATTATTTCACCTAACACACATCCTCCTGTGGTTATTGGGACTACAAATTCTACTGTTTACAGCGATCACCTCCATGATTCACAGGAGACAGGGAGACCTGAAAAACCTTGACAACTGAAGTATCATATGTTATTAGTAGGGGAGTTCCACTCCAAGAAATTCCACGGAGTTACAGAAAAACTCATGGTGATGCCATGGAATTCCTCTAATGGGTGAACAATATATAGCTTGTGCTGCAATTTGGCTCTGGTAGCATGATCAGAACTTAAAGTTAGCGCAAACGGCACCATGCGTTGTGCAAAAGCACGCTGCCATTCAAGCTGATTTTGTTGTGTTAGACCTGACAGCCTTAGGGTAGTCACCCCTAACTTTTTGCCTGCCTCCCTCCTCGTTGGATACTGTTTTTGCTGGTTTTTAGACTCTGCGCACTTTACCACTGCTAACCAGTGATAAAGTGTATATGCTCTCTCTCTGTAAACATGGTAACGTTGGATCATACCTGATTGAACTATTTAATCTACTTATAAGTCCCCAGTCATGTGCACTCCAGGTGCCTAGGGCATATAGATTAAATGCTACTAGTGGACCTGCAGCACGGATTGTGCCACCCACTTAAGTAGCCCCTTTTCCTTGTCTCAGGCCTACCATTGCTAGGCCTGTGTGTGCAGTTTCACTGCCACCTCGACTTGGCATTTAAAAGTACTTGCCAAGCCTAGAACTCCCCTTTTTCTGCATATAAGTCACCCTTAATGTGTGCCCTGGGTATCCCCTAGAGCAGGGTGCTGTGTAGGTAAAAGACAGGACATGTACCTGTGTAGTTATATGTCCTGGTAGTGTAAAACTCCTAAATTCGTTTTTGCACTACTGGGAGACCTGCTCCCTTCATAGGCTAACATTGGGGCTGCCCTCATACACTGTTGAAGTGGCAGCTGCTGATCTGAAAGGAGCAGGGAGGTCATATTTAGTATGGCCAGAATGGTAATACAAAGTCCTACTGACTGGTGAAGTCGGATTTAATATTACTATTCTAGAAATGCCACTTTTAGAAAGTGAGCATTTCTTTGCACTTAAATCCTTCTGTGCCTTACAATCCACGTCTGGCTAGGTTTAGTTGACAGCTCCTTGTGCATTCACTCAGACACACCCCAAACACAGGGTACTCAGCCTCACTTGCATACATCTGCATTTTGAATGGGTCTTCCTGGGCTGGGAGGGTGGAGGGCCTGCCCTCACACAAAGGACTGCCACACCCCCTACTGGGACCCTGGCAGACAGGATTGAACTGAAAGGGGACCTGGTGCACTTCTTAGCCACTCTTTGAAGTCTCCCCCACTTCAAAGGCACATTTGGGTATAAAACAGGGCCTCTGCCCTACCTCATCAGACACTTGCTGGAGAAGAAACCGGAACCAGAAACTACATCCTACCAAGAAGAACTGCCTGGCTGCTCAAAGGACTCACCTGTCTGCTTTCTACAAAGGACTGCTGTCTTGCTGTTGCCCTGCTGCCTTGCTGAACTCTTGTCTGGCTGTGAAAGTGCTCTCCAAGGGCTTGGATAGAGCTTGCCTCCTGTTCCTTGAAGTCTCAGGACCAAAAAGACTTCTTCCTTTCACTTGGACGCTCCGTGCGCCGAAAATTTCGACGCACAGCTTGTTTCGCGGCGAGAAAAACGCCGCACACCGACGCTGATCGACGCGACGCCCTCGGGACGATCGAGACTTCGACGCACACCCTCGCAAGGACAAAGCCGCTCGACTTTCCAGGAGAAATCGACGCGACGCCCACCGTGAGTGCGAAACTTTGACGCACGGCCTCGCAAGGACAACGCCGCCCGACTTCCAAGGAGAAATCGACGCGACGCCTGCCGTGAGACCAAACTTTCGACGCACGGCCTCGCAAGGACAATGCCGCCCGACTTCCAAGGAGAAATCGACGCGACGCCTACCGTGAGATCGAAACTTCGACGCGCAGCCCCGCAGAACGACGCACAGCCGGAAAACAAGCAGGAGAATCCCCGCACAGACCCGGGACATCTGGTAATCCCCGCGATCCACAAAAAGAGACTGTCTGCGCGCCGGAAAACGACGCCCGACTTCCCCGCGTGGAAAAGACCGACGCAAGTCTGTGTGTGCTGAGGAGAAATCGACGCACACACCCCTTTTTCCACGCATCTCTTCTCTTGTGGCCCTCTGAGGAGATTTTCCACCAGAAACCAGGTACTTTGTGCTTGAAAGACACTGTATTGCATTCTAAAGACTTAAGACACTTTATATCACTTCCCTGTGGTATTTCTACAATCTTCCATTGCAACTTTATTCTTTTTTGACCTACAATTATCCTGATAAATATTCTATATTTTTCTAAACACTGTGTGGTGTATTTTTGTGGTGCTATATGGTGGTATTGTATGATTTATTGCACAAATACTTTACACATTGCCTTCTAAGTTAAGCCTGACTGCTCGTGCCAAGCTACCAGAGGGTGGGCACAGGATAATCTTGGATAGTGTGTGACTTACCCTGACTAGAGTGAGGGCTTTTGCTTGGACAGGAGGTAACCTGACTGCCAACCAAAAACCCCATTTCTAACATTGGTGATCAGCGGTGAGGATAGGACTTGTATTTGTGCAGTGACATACAGTAGCTAAGTATTTCACTACATACCCACAGTTGAAGGTCAACTTGGTTTTTATCTCTTTTTGAAAATCCGTTTTTTTCCTGACAATTTTCAAAAACTAAATCCTCACTCAACATGTCTCTGACTGGGTCTCAGACAGGGGACTTTGACCTAGTCCAGTTGGATACATACACGGTCAAACAACTAAGAGGATTCTGCAGAGCATTAAGGGTACCCACCCAAGGGGCCTCCAGAAAGGAGGACTTTCAAGTGGCGCTGAGGGCCTGGGCAGAAGCCCATTTAGAGGATGATGAGGAAGAGGAGCCAGAAAATGGCCCCTCAGAAGGATTTTCACTATCCATGGATGGTGTTACCACTGCAATTGTGCACCCTTCCAGACCAGGGAGCAGTGTCTCCATGCAAAGCCTGACCGCAGAGGAAAGGAGAGAGGAAAGGGAGTTCCAATTGCAAATGGCAAAACTGAAAATTGAGGCACAACAGGAGGAGAGGAGGGCAGAAAGAGAAGCCAAACAAGCTGAGGCTGAAAGAGCAGCCAAACAGATTGAAGCTGAAAGAACAGCCAAACAGATTCAAGCAGAAACTGAAAGGGCAGCCAAACAAGCAGAAGCTGAAAGAGCAGCCAAACAAGTGGAAGCTGAAAGAGCGTTGGCTGAAAAGAAACTATTGTTGGCTCATGAACTGAGTCTCAAGGAGCTGGAGATCAAGGCAAGACAGTCTGAATCCAGCAATAATGGTGGCAGCATACAGACAGGACCTGCTGGAGAAAAGAAGGTTCGTATACCCAAAAATGTGGTGCCCAGTTTTGTGGTGGGAGATGACATAGATAAATGGTTAGCTGCTTATGAAGTTGCACTAAGGGCTCATGAGGTTCCTGAAGGGCAATGGGGGGTAGCTATGTGGGGTTATGTGCCGCCACTGGGGAGGGACACACTTCTCACATTGGATCCACCGGATCAAAACACATACCCACTCCAGAAAGCCACTTTACTTGCCAAGTTTGGGCTGACCCCTGAGGGATACCGTCAGAGGTTCAGGGACAGCACCAAACAAACCACACAAACATGGGTAGATTTCTTTGATTTCTCTAGTAAGGCACTGAATGGATGGGTGCGGGGCAACAAAGTAGCAGATTATAAAGGTTTATATGACTTGATCCTGAGAGAGCATATGCTTAATGTTACTTATACCGATTTGCGCCAGCACCTAGTGGATAGTAAGCTGACTGATCCCAGGAAGCTTGCTGAGGAGGCGGACCTCTGGGTTAGCACCAGAGTGTCCAAAAAGGTACCTGGGGGGGACTCCCACAAAGGTGGTCAGGGTTCCCAACAGAAGAAAGAGGGGGGAGATAAACTTACAGATAAGGAACTCTCTAAAGGCCCCCAAAAGAATTCCCAGGGAGGGGGTGGCAACCCTTCCTTTTCCAAATTTGGGAAGAAGCCAGGGACATTTGACAGGTCAGGAAAATCTAGCCCCAAATGCATGGAGTGTTACCAATATGGTCACTACAAAGGCGATCCACAGTGCCCCAAGAGGGCACCGTCCACTACCGGACAGACACCTGGGTTGACTAGTGTAGCACTCGGGGGGAGATGGACCCCACTAGCTTTGGGGAGCAGGTAGAGATTTCCCTAGTGTCCCTGGGAGAAGGAGAAATGATGTCCAAGGTCCACATGCCTAAAAATACTTCCAAGTACCGGCAGTGGGTCCTCATTGATGGGCAGAAGGTAGAGGCTCTGCGTGACACAGGAGCCAGTATGACTACTATCAAGAGTCAGCTGGTGTCCACAGAGCAGATAATCCCTAATACATTCCACCAGGTCATAGTCGCTGACAATCGCGAGAGTCACCTACCGGTGGCTCGGGTTCCCTTTGAGTGGGGGGGGGTCTCTGGTACTCTGAAAGTAGCTGTGAGTCCTGCCATGCCTGTTGACTGTCTGTTAGGCAATGATCTAGAGCATACTGCTTGGAAAGAAGTAGAGCTCAGATCTCACCTGGAGATGTTAGGGTTACCTGAGTGGGTCTGCATGACCACCCGGTCCATGGCTGACCGAGAGGGAAGTCAAGGGCATCTGGAGCCTGGAACGATGGCCCAGGGAGCTGCCAAGAGGAGGGACGAGGGGCGCGGGAAACCAGCCCCAGAAGTTCCCACAGTGGCTGACGGGGCTCCTGAGGAGGAGACTCCCGAGCCAACTGGGGAAGACATTGCCACCCTAGGTGACTTACCGGAGCTTGCTGGCTGGCAAGTTGAGGGTGGACCCACCAGGGAGGAATTCTGCAAGGCGCAGAAAGAGTGTCCCACTCTAGAAGGGTTGAGGAAACAAGCCTTAAACCAGGCAGCAGGTGACGCCTCTGGCAATCACCACCTATATTGGGAGAATGATCTCCCCTACAGTGAGCCTAGGGTTCCGGTCTTTGGGGCAGCACGTGTGCTGGTGGTCCCCCAATGTTACCGAGCCTTCCTACTGGGTCTGGCTCACGACATTCCCCTGGCAGGACATTTGGGACAAGACAAGACCTTCAACAGGCTTGTCACCCACTTTCACTGGCCCAAAATGAGGACACACTCAGACAAATTCTGCAGGGCTTGTCCTACCTGCCAGGCTAGTGGTAAAGCAGGAAAGAGGGTTAAAACCCCCCTGATTCCACTTCCTGTCGTTGGCACCCCCTTTGAAAGGGTGGGCGTCGACATTGTTGGCCCCTTGGACCCCAAAACTGCCTTAGGCAACAGGTTTATCCTGGTTTTGGTGGACCATGCCACCCGGTACCCAGAGGCAATCCCTCTGAGGACCGTAACTGCATCGGTGGTAGCCAGAACCCTGATGGGGATATTTACCCGTGTGGGATTCCCCAAGGAGATAGTGTCGGACAGAGGCACTAACTTCATGTCCGCGTACATGAAGCATCTGTGGGATGCGTGTGGTGTAACCTACAAGTTCACCACACCCTATCACCCCCAGTCTAATGGGCTTGTGGAGAGATTCAACAAGACCCTGAAAGGCATGATTGGTGGCCTCCCTGAGGCCATGAGGCGTAAATGGGACATCCTCTTACCATGCCTTCTCTTTGCTTACAGAGAGGTCCCCCAGAGGGGGGTAGGGTTCAGTCCCTTTGAGCTTCTCTATGGGTACCCCGTCAGGGGACCCTTAAGCATTGTCAAGGAGGGATTGGAGAACGCTCCAAAGACACCCCCTCAGGACGTGGTCAGCTACATGTTGGCACTCCGCAATCAGATGACCCGCTTCTGGAAAGAGGCCCAAAGTAACCTGGAGGCCAGTCAAGAGGTGATGAAACAATGGTATGACCAGAAGGCCACTCTGGTAGAGTTTCAACCTGGAGACAAAGTGTGGGTAATGGAGCCAGTAGAGCCCAGAGCTCTCCAGGACCGCTGGTCTGGCCCATTTGAAATAAAGGAGCGGAAAGGGGAGGCCACTTACCTAGTGGACCTCCAAACCCCTAGGAACCCCCTAAGGGTGCTCCACGTGAACCGACTAAAAGCTCATTTTGAGAGGTCGGAGATCAACATGCTTCTGGTCACAGATGAAGGAATGGAAGAGGAGAGTGAACCTCTCCCGGACCTCCTCTCTGCCCAAGAAGGTGATGGGTCCGTAAGCGGGGTCATTCTGTCTGACTCCCTGACTCTAAACCAGAAAGGAGACTGCTATGAGCTGTTGGAGCAGTTCTCCCCCCTCTTCTCCCTTACTCCGGGACTGACCCACCTCTGTGTTCATGATATTGACACCGGTGACAGTCTCCCTGTGAAGAACAAAATTTACAGGTTGTCAGATAAGGTGAAGGCCAGCATCAAGGAGGAGGTCTCCAAGATGTTGACGCTAGGGGTTATTGAGAAGTCCAGTAGTCCCTGGGCCAGCCCAGTGGTGTTGGTCCCCAAGGCTACTGCCCCAGGCGCGAAGCCAGAACTCCGGTTCTGCGTGGACTACCGGGGTCTCAACTCAGTCACACGGACTGATGCTCACCCCATCCCCCGAGCTGATGAGCTCGTGGACAGGCTAGGCGCTGCCAAGTTCCTGAGTACGTTTGATCTTACTTCAGGGTACTGGCAGATCGCCCTGACTGAGGGGGCTAAGGAAAGGTCCGCCTTTTCCACCCCTGACGGCCATTACCAGTTCCGGGTGATGCCGTTTGGATTGAAAAATGCCCCCGCTACCTTCCAACGGTTGGTTAACGGGGTCCTGGCTGGCAAGAATGCCTTCTGTGCAGCCTACCTGGATGACATAGCTGTCTACAGTTCCAGCTGGGAGGAACACCTGCTCCACCTCAAGGAGGTGCTTCAGGCCCTGCAACAGGCAGGCCTGACCATCAAGGCTAGTAAGTGCCAGATTGGGCAGGGTTCCGTGGTGTACTTGGGACACCTAGTAGGTGGTGGCAAGGTGCAGCCACTCCAGGCCAAGATAGAAACTATCAAGGCCTGGCAACCACCTC
Source organism: Pleurodeles waltl (assembly GCF_031143425.1). Classification (NCBI taxonomy): domain Eukaryota; kingdom Metazoa; phylum Chordata; class Amphibia; order Caudata; family Salamandridae; genus Pleurodeles; species Pleurodeles waltl. Next base: position 1,256,477,179 of record NC_090446.1, read on the forward strand.
GAACCCAGACTGAGGTGAGAGCCTTTTTAGGCCTCACCGGATACTACCGCAGGTTTGTCAAGGGCTATGGTACCATTGTGTCCCCCTTGACAGAACTCACGTCCAAGAAGCAACCTAGGTTGGTGAATTGGACAGAGGCTTGTCAGAAAGCCTTTGACGCCCTAAAGGAAGCCATGTGCACGGCCCCCGTGCTCAAGGCCCCTGACTACTCCCAGGAATTTATCGTGCAGACAGACGCTTCAGAGCATGGCATAGGGGCAGTTCTAGCACAGCTAAATGAGGAGGGCCAAGATCAACCGGTAGTCTTTATTAGCAGAAGGCTATTACCACGGGAACAGAGGTGGAGTGCTATTGAAAGAGAAGCTTTTGCTGTGGTCTGGGCACTGAAGAAGCTGAGGCCCTATCTGTTTGGAACTCACTTCCTAGTTCAGACAGACCACAGGCCCCTCAGATGGCTCATGCAGATGAGGGGTGAGAATCCAAAACTTCTGAGGTGGTCCATTTCCCTACAGGGGATGGACTTTACGGTGGAACATCGCCCAGGGGTTGACCACGCCAATGCTGATGGTCTCTCCAGGTACTTCCGCCTTAGCGATGAGAGCTCCCAGGAGGTCGGGTAGCTCTCCCCACTTTCAGCTGGGGGGGACACATGTTAGACCTGACAGCCTTAGGGTAGTCACCCCTAACTTTTTGCCTGCCTCCCTCCTCGTTGGATACTGTTTTTGCTGGTTTTTAGACTCTGCGCACTTTACCACTGCTAACCAGTGATAAAGTGTATATGCTCTCTCTCTGTAAACATGGTAACGTTGGATCATACCTGATTGAACTATTTAATCTACTTATAAGTCCCCAGTCATGTGCACTCCAGGTGCCTAGGGCATATAGATTAAATGCTACTAGTGGACCTGCAGCACGGATTGTGCCACCCACTTAAGTAGCCCCTTTTCCTTGTCTCAGGCCCACCATTGCTAGGCCTGTGTGTGCAGTTTCACTGCCACCTCGACTTGGCATTTAAAAGTACTTGCCAAGCCTAGAACTCCCCTTTTTCTGCATATAAGTCACCCTTAATGTGTGCCCTGGGTATCCCCTAGAGCAGGGTGCTGTGTAGGTAAAAGACAGGACATGTACCTGTGTAGTTATATGTCCTGGTAGTGTAAAACTCCTAAATTCGTTTTTGCACTACTGGGAGACCTGCTCCCTTCATAGGCTAACATTGGGGCTGCCCTCATACACTGTTGAAGTGGCAGCTGCTGATCTGAAAGGAGCAGGGAGGTCATATTTAGTATGGCCAGAATGGTAATACAAAGTCCTACTGACTGGTGAAGTCGGATTTAATATTACTATTCTAGAAATGCCACTTTTAGAAAGTGAGCATTTCTTTGCACTTAAATCCTTCTGTGCCTTACAATCCACGTCTGGCTAGGTTTAGTTGACAGCTCCTTGTGCATTCACTCAGACACACCCCAAACACAGGGTACTCAGCCTCACTTGCATACATCTGCATTTTGAATGGGTCTTCCTGGGCTGGGAGGGTGGAGGGCCTGCCCTCACACAAAGGACTGCCACACCCCCTACTGGGACCCTGGCAGACAGGATTGAACTGAAAGGGGACCTGGTGCACTTCTTAGCCACTCTTTGAAGTCTCCCCCACTTCAAAGGCACATTTGGGTATAAAACAGGGCCTCTGCCCTACCTCATCAGACACTTGCTGGAGAAGAAACCGGAACCAGAAACTACATCCTGCCAAGAAGAACTGCCTGGCTGCTCAAAGGACTCACCTGTCTGCTTTCTACAAAGGACTGCTGTCTTGCTGTTGCCCTGCTGCCTTGCTGAACTCTTGTCTGGCTGTGAAAGTGCTCTCCAAGGGCTTGGATAGAGCTTGCCTCCTGTTCCTTGAAGTCTCAGGACCAAAAAGACTTCTTCCTTTCACTTGGACGCTCCGTGCGCCGAAAATTTCGACGCACAGCTTGTTTCGCGGCGAGAAAAACGCCGCACACCGACGCTGATCGACGCGACGCCCTCGGGACGATCGAGACTTCGACGCACACCCTCGCAAGGACAAAGCCGCTCGACTTTCCAGGAGAAATCGACGCGACGCCCACCGTGAGTGCGAAACTTTGACGCACGGCCTCGCAAGGACAACGCCGCCCGACTTCCAAGGAGAAATCGACGCGACGCCTGCCGTGAGACCAAACTTTCGACGCACGGCCTCGCAAGGACAACGCCGCCCGACTTCCAAGGAGAAATCGACGCGACGCCTACCGTGAGATCGAAACTTCGACGCGCAGCCCCGCAGAACGACGCACAGCCGGAAAACAAGCAGGAGAATCCCCGCACAGACCCGGGACATCTGGTAATCCCCGCGATCCACAAAAAGAGACTGTCTGCACGCCGGAAAACGACGCCCGACTTCCCCGCGTGGAAAAGACCGACGCAAGTCTGTGTGTGCTGAGGAGAAATCGACGCACACACCCCTTTTTCCACGCATCTCTTCTCTTGTGGCCCTCTGAGGAGATTTTCCACCAGAAACCAGGTACTTTGTGCTTGAAAGACACTGTATTGCATTCTAAAGACTTAAGACACTTTATATCACTTCCCTGTGGTATTTCTACAATCTTCCATTGCAACTTTATTCTTTTTTGACCTACAATTATCCTGATAAATATTCTATATTTTTCTAAACACTGTGTGGTGTATTTTTGTGGTGCTATATGGTAGTATTGTATGATTTATTGCACAAATACTTTACACATTGCCTTCTAAGTTAAGCCTGACTGCTCGTGCCAAGCTACCAGAGGGTGGGCACAGGATAATCTTGGATAGTGTGTGACTTACCCTGACTAGAGTGAGGGCTTTTGCTTGGACAGGAGGTAACCTGACTGCCAACCAAAAACCCCATTTCTAACATGTTGCCTCTCGAGTAGAAAATCTACTTGAGTGGCAGCAAATTTACTCAAATGGCAGTCCTCTGACTGGGACCACTTGTGAAAGTGAGAGACCGCCTCTGTTAGAAAATTGCACTAAAGGGACATCAAGTCTCACTTGCACTTGCCAGCCTGCTAGCAGAATGGAATATTTCACCCATCCCTAGTTATATACAGTCCTGAATATCGTTTAAAGAAAATGATGCCCAACTGGAATCATTAAACATGCACCAAATGAGGCAATAATTTCTGTACGTAATACTGAAAACTGTCAACTGTTAACTTTCTACCCAGAAACCCACAGGCTAGCATTGGTTTCCACACATTTTCCAGCATGTGTTTGCATGTGACCAAATAAGGGCGGTCTCGTGTCCTGGAGAATGACAAAATCCCTGTCAAGCACACATTTTTAAAGATAAGCAGTAGTCAAGCTTTGGTCCTGAACATTCCTAAAATTGGTCAACAGATCACAAAAAGCTTATGTGAGATGCTACCAAGGTTATGATTGTGCTCAGCAGAGCTAAACAATCTACATTATTGTTATGGTCTGGCCTTGTCTAAGCATTATACCCCTGATTGTGTTAATTACTATTGCTGTCCTTATTAATATTACAAATGCATTAAAGGGCAGAATTCAGCACTCTTTAGCATTTTACTACTTGGGTTAACTATCACGATTTAATAGGACATGCCTCATGTACTGCTTTGAAATAATAGCTGTTTACTGTTCAAGCAAAATAATAGGGACACTCACTAGCATCAAAGGTTTGCTATATATAATTAAGAAAGGGCCTGACAGAAGTATCCTGAACGTGTCTCTTCCGGGCTGAGCTGAGGTACAGGGTTCCTAGCACAGACAGTACTGCCCCTGAAATTAATTTGCTGAATAACACTTTTAAGTACAATCAAGCACCTTAGCGGGGTAACCATGCACTTTAGAAATCTGTTTCATTGGTTGATTGACCTATTGTTGTGCATTCTCTTGTGTTGTAGATCTAATCGCTGGCCAGAGTGTTTCTTGTCTCTTTGTTAGTATACATCATTGTTTTGGTTTATTATTTCACCCAAAGCACATCCTCTTGTGGTTATTGGGACTAAAATTTCTACAGATAACAGCGATCCCCTCCATGATTCACAAGGGACAGTGAGTGCATGAGCCTCACAAAGTAACTTTCAAACTTTGACATGGAGACATCAAAAACCTTCACAACTGAAGTATCATAAGTTATTAGTAGGGGAGTTTCACTCCAAGGAATTCTGCAGAGTTACAGGAAACCTCAGGGTGATGCCATGGAATTCCTCCAATGGGCGGAAAATATGTATCTCATGCAGAAATTTGACGCTGATAACACGAGCAGAATTTAAAGTTAAAGCAAACAGCACCATGGATTGCACAAAAGCATACTGCCATTCTAGCTGATTTTGTTCCCGCTACAGTAGAAAATCCAGTTGAGTGGCAGCAACTCTACTAGAACGGCAGTCAGAGAACACCTCTGTTAGAAAATTGCACCAAAGGGACATTAAATTTCACTTGCACTTGCCAGCCTGCATATTTGGGAGCCTTGTGGGAAAAAAATTGCCACGCAGCATTTAATGGAATTTAGCCAGAACTCTGTATGAAAGAGTAATGCAGAGTGGCCAAAATTCTGCCTTTTTCGAAAGCAAAATGGGATATTTCACCCATTCCTTGTTATATATAGTCCTGCATATCGTTTACAGAAAAAGTTGTCCAACTAGAGTCAATAAACATGCACCAAATGTGGCAACATTTTCTGTAACCAATACTGAGGACTTTCAACTTTTAACTTTCTACCTAGACACCCATGTGTTAGCATTAGTTTGCACACATTTTAACAGTATGTGCTTGAATCTGACCATTTAAGGCAGTCTGGTGTCTTGGTGCAAGGCGAAATCCCAGTCAAGCACACATTTTTAAAGATAGGCAGTAGTCAAGCTTTGGTCGTGAACATTCCTCAAATTGGACAACAGATCACAAAAAGCTTATGTGATGTGCTTCTGTTAACGCGTCCCTTTATGACTAATTTACTCACTTTGGGCCTCGTTTTAGGCCAATGAATCTTTTGACCCTGATTGAAGACACCTTAGGACGAGATAACTAACCAGCATGTCAATCAATATGTCAATAACATCATCAATATTTATCACCATAAGACAATTCAAATTATTCAAAGACAAAAATAAAACTCAGAAACCACCATGACCTTGCAGTCATGAATAACCACACCAGTTTAGTACTATTATATGAAGTTTATTCTCTATTGATTACAATTCTACTAGTAAGTTTATTAGTCTCAAAACCAAGAAACACATTAGCGTAGTCACAATATGGCAACTCTGATAAGATTTCATCAAGGCAAGAATCACAAATATTAGAATATAGCACGACATCAACATATGTTATCCTCGGCAGAAAATCATTATCACGTTATTCAACAAAGCATAGATTCAGTCATTTGTCTATTTGCGTCTGTTTAGTGAACCCCTCATCTATCCTCGAATTAGCATTGGCATGTTGGGCTTCATGCAAAAACAATTTAGCAACACCAATTTAGAAAACATCTAACTATGGTCTCTGTCAAAAGAAGCAGTTGGTACCTAGAAAGGAAAGCAAACAGACAGCCGGGTAAAGGGGCACTTCCCTCATAAGGAGGTATATGTAAATGGGCAATATAAGGGCAAGGATGGTTTGAAGAACCAAACAGCAAATTCTCTATGAAGAGTAACAAAGTGTATGGGTCATAGCAAAACGCGACAGCATCTCCCTCTCATCTATCTCCTAGTCTCCTATTCTGATTTACTTCCTTGTGTCAAGGGTTTTTATCCCTTTTCTGTTGTACAATCCCCTAAAATTTAATTGGTTGGGGTCAGTACCCCACTATCTCCCTCCAATAGAGTTTCAATGACTTCATTAAATTTGTAACCCCATAACAGTTCTCACGTAGTTTATTGGTCCTTATGACTGACGTCTTCAGCGGGTAGAATGTCCGGTATGATTTAATACTCTCGTGGTCCTCTTTGCACCTTTAGTCAGTGGTTCCAGTGTCTGTACCGGTTCAGGCGACCTTGTACCTGCGAGTAGCCTACACTGTTGCATTCAGCAAGAATGTTTCACTGAGCAAGTTGAAGTTCATGAGAACGGATCTACTACAGTTACATTCATCTTCTAGCTTTGGAAAAACACGAGTTCGTGTCCTTCAACAAGTCAGCACACTGCATGTTAGAAAAACACATTTAATATGAAACCAGGCAGCTAGGCCTCGACTCATGCTAACTAAGGCCTAATGATTTATTAGCAGAACTTTAACACATAACCTTTATTATTAGTGTAAAGTCATATTCTAACATAACATTTTCATCATTATTAATCAGTTTCATTAGTCATTGTATATATTGGCGGCCACTCCCCGTGGGCACATTTTAAGCACACGTTTAGCAAAATACATTAATACATTTTCTATGCGGCATTATTACGCATTAGTTCATAAACATTTCATATTAATTTCTAAGTGAATAAGCTGCACTCTCTCACTTCCAATGTTATGATTGTGCTGAGCAGAGCTCAAGAATGTACATTATTGTTGTGGGCCTGGCCTTGTTTAAGCATTCTTCCCCTGAATGTGTTAATTACAATTGCTATCTGTCCTGATATTACAAATTCATAACTGCCATACGTGCATTAAGTACCATAGTTTGGATATTTTGTGTCCTTGTATGAGATTGTTATACACAAGTAAACTCTACTAAAGTAAACAATGCAGGCAAGAATGCAAACCCTGACACCTGTAAATGTTTATATTGTGTTTAGGTTTATTGTATTTGTATCCTGTATCCATTAAAGCGTATTTGCCTAAAATGTAGTTGATATTCTATTATTGCTTTGATTGAATCAGGTTAGAGTTCTTCACAGTTGAGGTTAGAATTAGTCTCCCTGTGCCACAGTAGTTTAGGAACATGGGTGATATGTCTTGATTCGTACCAAATCACTAACTATGGGAATATTTTGTGAAATTTTTAATGTTGGAGCATAACGTGACACAGAAGACTTATAATGAATTACAAGTTTAACCACGGAGCCTCTGTCTGCATATGTGAGACAGAGAAAGTGCATATGTTTGTATATCTCTGTGTATATTTGTTGATGTTTGTTGCCGCAGAATTTGCCCCCGGTGTTTTCCTTTGTCATAGTTTAAATATGAAGAGACTGGCAAATCTTTTCACTTAGTATTCCAAATGCTAGTGTGGTAGATACTCAACTAGATATTTTAAACAACTCAAAAATAATATTACCCATTTATTATTATAATCAGCAGCCTCCCTCAGCAAAATAAGCTAATGAACTTTCTTTTGTAGTCTTGAATCCCCTGTAACCGCTTCACGGTCTAGGTATCCTCCCTCCTGCTTTACTCCTGATGCCCACTTATAGTGTCTGGGAAAAACAGCATCATCCCCCATCTAGTGCACAGGAGCAGGCCAGGGGCTTCCAAAATGAAACCCACAGGCCTCCATTATTCTGCTTCACTTATAAATACAATACAGATACTCTACTGGCTACGTGCCTAAACATAACCTTGGGATTTTAACTGTAGGTACTTTCATATCAGTGGTTGTGTTGCTGCACCACAGAAACAACCTGGAATGGGGTTAGGTAACAAAACAAGATACAATTCTAGAAGCACATTGGTGAGGCACTGCCAAATAACTTATTTCTAGTGAGTGATAAAAACCTCCATAAAGAATAGTGAGGAAAGATTTTTAAATGAAGCCTTTTCTTTTCTTTTTCTGTGCCAACTACTTTGTGTACCATACAGATCATGCACCAAGGGTGGGATACTCCAGGCTATATTTAAAAGAGCTGCCCTAGACTTGGCAAACAACTGGCTAGGGCTCCAAATGTTTGAATGATGCATACACTCTCACTCGTATGTTTAAGCTGTTTGTCCCAGATACAGAGCACTATGTATAATTGTGTTTCTTTATAGAGCTTAAATCCTCTGATTGCTTGTGTGGGAGTGGGAGGAAGCTCCCACTATACTGCTAAAATATTACATGAAAAAGTGTTCTGGACTTACTCTCGCTTGATTCTTCTATTTTTCTTCTTCAGAGTGACCCCTTTTTCCCTTACACCCTTGTTGTGCATTCTATTACTGAGTATAGTCTCCTCTCAATCTCATGCCTCTGTTCTATTGTTAGCTAATTTCCGCCAGCCTATTTCGACAGCCATTCACCTGAAACCACCTCTCCTACTAATGATAACACCTAACTAGTATTATACGAAACATGAAACATTGGTCTGGAGTTACTCCTGCTTGATTCTTCTTTTTCCTTCTTCAGAGTGATTTTCCTCTTACCTTCCATCCTTTGCATGCATTTAATTTCTGAGTATAGTCTCCTCTCAGTTTTATGCCTGTCTGCTGTGAACTCTGTAATTTTACAATTGTCTGACACCTCATTTTAAAGATCACTATCTCTCCTCTCACATTAACTAATATCCACCAGCCTAATTAAACAATCATTCACCTGAAACCACTTCTCCCCCACTAATGATCACACTTAACAGGTATTATACAATGTATCACAAATCTATCACAAAGTAACATCAATTATTATCAATACATACATAGGAACAACATCCGTGCTCACCATGGCAAGGAAACTGTATTCTTATGTGTTTATCAATGTGTTTATCAATTATTGTAAACACATTGCAAAGTTTTAACCCATTCTGTGATGAGGACGGAAAGTTTCCATCCTCAGACATGATGGGCCTGTGCTGAGGATGGAACTGTTACCTTCTCTGCACATGCACAGGAAATCCCTGTGCTGTAAATAGCAGAGGGATTTCCTTTTACTAAAAGCAGTCTTGGGAGCTGGGAAAGCGCTTTCCCACCTCCCAAGGTTATTTGGGGTTTTCAGTGAAATGATGATGAGCGTGCATGGCGCATGTTGGATTTTTTTGCCTATGCAGGGTCATCCCCAATCTTTTTGCCTCCTGCCTCCTATTTTTTCTGACCTGTTGCTGTTGGTTGTTTAACTCTGAGCATTTTACCACTGCTAACCAGTGCTAAAGTGCTAAAGGGCATATGCTATCTGTGTAAATTGTAATGTTGATTGGTTTATTCATGATTGGCATATTTGATTTACTAGTAAGTCCCTAGTAAAGTGCACTAGAGGTGCCAGGGCCTGTAAATCAAATGCTACTAGTGGGCCTGCAGCACTGGTTGTGCCACCCACATAAGTAGCTCTGTAATCATGTCTCAGACCTGCCATTGCAGTGTCTGTGTGTGCAGTTGTAACTGTAAATTCAACTTGGCAAGTGTACCCAGTTGCCAGGCCTAAACCTTCCCTTATCTTACATGTCAGACACCCCTAAGGTAGGCCCTAGGTAGCCCCAAGGGCAGGGTGCAGTGTATGGTTAAGGTAGGACATATAGTAATGTGTTTTATATGTCCTGACAGTGAAATATTGCTAAATTCGTTTTTCAATGTTGCAAGGCCCGTCCCTCTCATAGGTTAACATGGGGGCTACCTTTAAATCTGATTAAAGTGTAGATTCCCTTTGGGAGCAGATGGACATGTGGAGTTTGGGGTCTCTGAGCTCACAATTTAAAAATACATCTTTTAGTATAATTGATTTTAAGATTGTGTGTTTGAAAATGCCACTTTTAGAAAGTGGGCATTTTCTTGCTTATACCATTTCTGTGACTCTGCCTGTTTGTGGATTCCCTGTCTGGGTCAGTTTGACAGTTGGGCTGGTTGCACCTCACACTACACAGTGACACAAAGGGAGCTGGGGTGTAGTCTGCATTTCCTGATGAGCCATCTGTACTAGGAGGGAGCGGAGGAGTGGTCACTCACACCTTAAAGGGCTGTGCCTGCCCTTGCACAATGCAGTCTCCAATCCCCTGGTGAGAGTCTGGGGCCTGGCCTGGGCAAGGCAGGATTTCACAATGAAGAGGGACTTTGCTTTAAAGTAGGCCTACTTCAAAGGAGAAAATGGGTATAAGAAGGGCACCTAGAACCATAGACTTTAGAACACTTCTGGAAACCAAGAGGAACCTCTGCCTGGAGAAGAGCTGAAGAGCTGAGGAAGAAGGGCTGCCCTGCGTGTGACTGTGATTTGTGGAGCTATCCTGCAGTTTCTGCTTCTGCCAGAGTAAGGGAGCAAATACTGGACTTTGTGTGCCTTCCATCTTGTGAAGATCTCCAAGGGCTTGATTTAGAGCTTGCCTCCTGTTGTTTGAAGTCTCAGGGACAGCAAAGACTTCTCTCTGCCAGCACCTGGAGACTCTGGAGAGACTACTGCTCTGCCCTGTGGTGCTCATCCAGTTCCTGGGACCCTGAAAGGAGAAGCTGGCAGCCTAAGAGGAATAAATCCACGCACAGAACGCCGTGCGGGGAAAAAAATAGACACAACTCTGACCTGCGGCTAAAAAAAATAGATGAGCCGCCGGCTTCTCAGCTGAAAATCGACGCTCGCCTGCAACGTGACTGAAGAATTGACATATGGAGCTGGAGAAATGACGTGCAGAATCACTGACGGAGGCTTGTGAGATCGCAACCCGCGCTGCGTGGTTTTCGGATCATCGTGCGGCTGGATTTCCGACTCAAACACCGCTGGGCGTGTAAAAACAACACAAGGCCTGCCCGTGCCTGAGAGTGCTGACCGGATCGACGCATCGCTCTCCAGCAGAGAGAAGAAACAACGCGCCCTAGCCCGACGAAAGGAGAAACGACACAAGGTTTCACTCGTAATCGAAACTGATGCATTGCAAGCTGTTTTTGACGCACACTCGCCCATGCGGGGTTATTTATGACACACCCAAGGTACATTTTCATGCTAACACTGTTAGTGTTTGTTTTAAACTACATAAAGACTATTTTTGCTTTTTAATTGATAACTTGACTTGTGTATTGTGGATTTTTGTCGTTTTGGTCTTGTTTTGTTTAGATAAATATTTCCTATTTTTCTTAACCTTTGTTGTGTCATTTTGTAGTGTTTTCATTAAGTTACTGTGTGTGTTGATACAAATACTTTACACCTAGCACTCTGAAGTTAAGCCTACTGCTCGTGCTATGCTACCAAGGGGGAAGCAGGGGTTAGCTGAGGCTGATTCTCTTTTACCCTGACTAGAGTGAGAGTCCTTGTTTGGACAGGGGGCAACCTGACTGCCAACCAAAGACCCCACCTCTAACAACCCCTTGCTGAATTCAGAATATTGTTTACTTTCCAGAAATCTACAACTTTTCTGGATCACCCAAGGGTTTCACACTTGTTTCTACCACAACCTGAAAGTAGGTTGAGATCCCAAAAAATAGGGCAGATAGACTATGTCTTAGAAAAATGCTAAAACCGTGGCACAAAATTTGTTTTTGGGATTCAGCTTTGCATGTTCCGGAAAGCTGGGAAGATCGTGACGTTAGTACAGTAAACTGTTTGTGGCTGCCGATACTTATATCTGGAGCACCCTTTGTTTATTTTCTCACAAAAAACTGAAGATTTTGCTATATTTTGCCTGTTTTCTCAGTCCCCTCCGAGGAACTCAACAAACCCTTGGCACCTTTAGACTTTCCAGGATGTTGAAAACAAAGGACACAAATTTGGCGTGGATAGCTTATGTGCACAAAATGTTATGGAGGCCTATGTGCACACTACCCCAAATAGCCAAAACAGGGATCAGCAATGGGGGGAGGAGGCCTAGCGGTGAAAGGTTTAATGAAACAAGAGACCAAATACATGCATTAATTTTAAAAATTTTAAAATGTCTGTAGCTAAAGTATGTATGTCAGTGACTTGGATCAACTATTAAAGCCTACCATTCCCAGGGGCAGAGTAACTTTTAAATAAGCAAGCGTGAAACAGGAGAAATTGCCTATTATCACAAAGTGTTTTCTGGTGTAACGTCTAATGACACTCTGTGCTTGAAGCTTCCATTGCATGCTGGAAATTGAGGGACATATTTACTAAAACTTCACACCATGCAGGGCACCAAGCAAAGTTGCTCTGTTGCACTGAGTAAATGTGAGAGAGCTCAACAGCACCACATCTTCTAAGATATGATACCCTTTAGCTCCGTACTTGCTTGGGTGCACATGAGGCTGCTGATCACCAACACAGACACCTTTGGATCATGATGCAAGGGTGAGTTACAGGCAGGATTGTTTTTGTTTAGAAAGGAACACTTAACTGTACAAAAACAATCCTAAGTGACAATTTCCACTTTCTACATTTGAAGCAGAATGCATTGTGCAAAGAAAGAGGAAGCAACAAAGAGAAATAAGTACATAACTCCTAGTTACGCCGCTCAGTGTTAGGTGCCCCATTGTGGCACAAGTCCAGGTTTACTACCCTTACTATACCTCCGATTCCATGTGTGGATGCATGGTTAAATCCACACTCCACCCATGGAACGCGTACCTCAATGAAATGTGATGCCACACATTGCACGCAGGTGCCTTGCATTACTTTTCTTTACAAGGCTACACAAGGTTATCAAAATAGCCCCTTGCGTGGCTTTGTAAATTCCATTAAAGGAACTGCATTGCCTTGTTATGATTTGCGTGCCACAAGGAAAACGCAAGTCCTTAATTAATCTGGGCCTGAAACTTTGTATTACCTTCTCACATTTATACCTTTATGGGGTTATCTTGGATAATTTAACTAACATTGAAGGTCCAGTACAAAAAAATTTAATTAAAAAGGTCCAATAAATGTAGTGTATTCTTTTAATATATTATTAAAGCGAGTTTTGATGTGGATACAAGAGGAATTCTTTAGGTTAGTAGTTACAACTATGTGTTTGTTGATTGAATTTAATTGCTGGTTTGACTTTAAGAAGGTTTTCCCAGTACCCATCCTTTTGCTAAGTGAGGGAGAGTCACAATTTCTTTGCAGGATCAAAGAACAATTTGCTCTCTTTTAGAAAGGATCTGTGATTAAAAGAGTGCAGAACTCAGCTGCAGAATGGGTGTGGTAAGATCCATTTTACTAAGACATGGTGTGTGATGTGAAATTTGGGAAGCGGAAAGGGGCATTTTTATGAGAATTACTCATGTCACACTTTTATAAAATATAGGGGGATTCTAAGGCAGCAACAAGTACCTAGAAGCTCCTGAGAGGCAGGTCCTGGTAGTTGTGATACTCTGTCCTTTTAGGTGGTGAAGCAACTAAAGAGAGGTCAATTTAGCTCTTGAATTCCTGGGCTTATTTGAATCACTGATCCTTGAAAAATAAGAACTGGATATTAGTACCAAGCATGTTGCAATTAGGAAGCATGCTTGGAGACAATTCTCTCATTTGAAGGCAGAATGACACACTGCAAGAATAGTCTGTGGGCCTAATTTAGAGTATTTTAGCTCGGGCAGCGATGCAAGGTTTCTTTCTGCACTGCCCTGTGTGAGAAGAAAAGGGCAGGAATTTGCTGTATCTATGAGATATGGCGCATTCCTGTCCTCTTCTACTGCACTGGCGCACAATTGGCTACCATGTGCCAATGCAGGTATCTTTGAACCATGATGCAAGGGTGTCTGTGTTGTAGGAAGGATAGTTTTAGTGCAGGAAGGGACACCTTTCAGCACAAAACCAATCAACGGAGGCATTGTCCTCCTTCTATGTGTGCTTCATAATGCAGCACGCATAGAAAGAGGAAAGAATGGAAAGAAACAAAGTTAGTTCTCCTTGTAATGCCTCCGCTAGGGAGAGATAGGCTTTTGACGCAGGTTTATAAATCCTTGTAAATCTAAGAATGTGTCAAAATCCATGGGCGCTGAGTAAGAACACCCACCGCAACACCTCCATATCTACAAGGCGATGCAAAGCCACAAAAAGTGTAGCTATGGGTCAGCAGCCTGCGCCTCTGGTGCATCACAAAAAAGTGATGCACCTGCTACGCAAGCCACTTGTAAATAAGCCCCTACGTTTTTTGCCTGTTTCGTGGACATGTCGATGTGACTGACTATAGTTTCAAACATGTTTTCAAGACACTGCACTTTCTAAAGCCATACACTTACCTCAAAAATGCTTTGAGTTAGTGGATGTGCTGCAGTCAGTCTAGTTTACAGCCCATGTTAGGAATATAGCTGGGCGAGATCAGGAAATGGCTAGAATTATAGGGGGGTCTTTATGACCCTGGCGGAAGGCGGAGAAGCGGCGGTAAGACCGCCAACAGGCTGGCGGTCTTTTTTTTTTAGCATTATGACCATGGCGGTTACCGCCATGGTCATCCGCTGCTTCTCCGTTCCACCCGCCAGGCTCGAGACCTGGGTCTCCAGCCCGGTGGCCGTCACAATACCGTTGCCGGTATTTTGACCCGGCTTACCACTGTGGATTTCCAGCGGTAGGAACCGCCATGAAATCCATGGCGGTAAGCACTATCAGTTCCTTCCCAGGCACTGATAGGGGTCTCCCCCACCCTCACCCCGACTCCCTCCCCTACACCCCCCACCACCCCTGCCATCCCCCAAAGGTGGCAGGGCCCCCCTCCCCACCCCGACCCCCAACATCACAGAACTCACACACACACGACACGCACGCAGGCACCACTAACACACACACGCACACACACTGACATACATGCCTACATCCACACACTCAGTCAGACACGCACACCCATATACAGACATACATGCACACATCCATACAGACATACATACAGACATACACACACTCATTCCCAAATCACGCAACACCCCCGCAAGCATACACGCACTCACACACCCCCTCTACATACACAGAAGCACACCTCCATACACCGACACAACACACAACACCCCCCACCCCCCTTCCCTAACGGACGATCGACTTACCTGTTCCGTAGATCTTCCGGGAGGGGACGGGAGCCATGGGGGCTGCTCCGCCGACACCACACCGCCAACAGAACAACGCCGCGCCGAATAACAGGACGTGATTCGCTGGGCGGTGTTCTGTTGGCGTGGCGGTGGAGGTGGAGCAACCTCCACTTCCCTGCCACCCGCCAGTATGGCTGTTGGCGGCTGTCCGTCCGAAAAAGGACGGAGAGCAGCCAACAGTCATAATACGGCGGTCTTCCGCACGGAGGTCCCTCGTCGGTCTTGTAAAAAGACCGCCGAGGTTGTAATGACCACCATGGTGACTTGCAAACTGTCATGGATTGAGCAGTCAAGGAGACTAGCTGATTTCAGAACAAGGCAGTGCAATTGGGGTGCCTGCTCTATGCAGAGACAAATGCTTTCTAAAGAAGGGATTTAAATTAAACATGAGAATACCTGCAGGTTTGGAGGGAAGCAGGACAAAATCAGGTTGGAGCAGAAAGTAAACAAGGAACAAAAAGAGCATATAGGGGGTCATTCTGACCCTGGCGGTAAATACCGCCAGAGCCGGGGTCGGCGGTAGCACCGCCAACAGGCTGGCGGTGCTCCGCCGGGCATTCTGACCGCGGCGGTACAGCCGCGGCCAGAAGCGGAAAGCCGGCGGTGTACCGCCCACTTTCCGCTGCCCATGGGAATCCGCCATGGGGATTCTGGCACCCCATACCGCCATCCAGTTCCTGGCGGTTCACCCGGCAGGAACAGGATGGCGGTATGGGGTGTCGTGGGCCCCCGTAAGAGGGCCCCACAAAGAATTTCAGTGTCTGCTTTGCAGACACTGAAATTTGCGACGGGTGCAACTGCACCCGTCGCACCTTCCCACTCCGCCGGCTCCATTCTGAGCCGGCTTCCTCGTGGGAAGGGTGTTTCCCGCTGGGCTGGCGGGCGGCCTTTTGGCGGTCGCCCGCCAGCCCAGTGGGAAACCCAGAATGACCGCCGCGGTCTTTTGACCGCGGTACGGTCTTCTGGCGGTTCCCGCTTGGCGGGCGGCTCCCGCCGCCCGCCAAGCTTAGAATCAGGGCCATAGTAACTTATAAAGGTAACACAAGTACAAACAACATACAGGCCCAAGCTGGGAAACGACTGACAAACTATCATAAATTATAGTTTGCTCCTGGAAGTTATCTCTCTGTGAGGTGAAAACGATCTTACAAGAAGGAAAGGAGCAGATTAATTTCACAGAGTTCAGAGAGATACCCAGCAGCTCCTGTGGAGGAGGAGTGCTGGGTGGTTCTCAATTCCAAGTCACAACCCTTGAAATGTAACTTGCACCCTTGGAAGCAAATTACAGTCAGATGTAATATATACAGACAAGACAAAGGAGAACAGTAGCAGGTATACAGAAACAGGAGCTGGGCTCAGGGAAAATCTAGACTGGAATTAGGATTAGAAATAGGACTAGAACACACAAAACTGAATATACTGGAAATTAATTCAGTTGTGAGGCACTGCACACTGCACACAGAGGGCTGAAATAGCTAGAGGCTAAAGGGAGGAGCACAGGTGCAGGGAGAGAGCAAGGTGCAGGCAATCAACTAGGCGAAGGGATGGCATTACTAGGTCTTGGAAAGGGTAAGACCAGACAAACCAGTAGACACAAGACAGGACACAGGAAAGCCAAGAATTGAGTATGGTTTGGAGCCAAGAGAGTAAAATGGCCAGTATACAGATTTAAAGAGGTCAGACAGGCAGTGGGGTCCTGGAATCAAGGTAGGGAAGAGAATACCACTACCAGGCCAGTAGTGGACTGCAACAGGAATGGTATCCTGTAATACAAGTTGTAGAAATGTATATTATACTCAGGGATAAAAGCGGGACTCTAGAGGACTTTCACGATCGATGTCTAGTGACATAATGACAGAATCCTAACAGCTAGGGAAAGCAAGTACTGCTTCCTGTTTTGAACTGTAATGTGTGCAGCTCATGCACTTACACAGAATGTTTTCAAGGTAAGTAAGTGAGGTTTGAACAAACAGAACAATGCCTTTGCGGTGTGTGCAGCTTTTTTTAATGAAACAGTAATACTACAAACTGTGCGAAACAAATCCATGACAGCTTGCATTGTGGGGAAAAATCGAGGTTTATAATGGTTATTTGGCTAAACCTATTGTTAGAAATTGGGTTACTGGTTGACTGTGGTGTGGGCCCCGGCCAAGCAGCAACCTCAGTCATAGTCATAGTAATGCACGAGCAAACCCCATATTAATCTGTGCTCACCATCTTGTGGCTTGGCACAGAGCAGTCAGGCTTAACTTAGAGGCAATGTGTAAAGTAGTTGCACAACACTTTAAACAGTAGAACAGTGATGACACCACACAAAAGATCCCACACCAAGTGTTAGACCTGACAGCCTTCAGGTACTCTTTGATTACATATAGGTCACCCCTCAGGTAAATCCTAGGTTGTCAATATGGCTGGGTACTATGTAACATGTACTTTTATGTTTTACATGTCCTGGTTATGCAAAACTCCCAAAGTCATTTCTCACTACTGTGATGTCATCTTCTCTCATAGGCCAGGATTAGGAATTACTTAGTATACTTTTAAGATGTAATTCCTGATCATAAAAAAGTAGCTTCATGTTTCATATCAGTTGAATGGTAATGATAAATCCTATTTAGATGTAAAGTCAGATTTAACATTACTATTTTAGAAATGCCACTTAGGTAGCCCTTTGAACACATATCAGGCCTGTTATTGCAGAGCCTGTGTGTGCACTTTTAACCTTCATGCCATTCCAGTTTGGACTCAGCCATATGCAAATCAGTCTTGAACCTTCTCCCCATGGGAACAGTCCAGGCCAAAATCATTCCATTCACCACTTTGTTGTTTAGCATTTGCCCCCTAAGTGTGCCAGGAATGCCTAGACATGGGTCCCGGGATCACTGTGCCACTGGATTCAAGCTAGCCTGGATGCTGAAGGGTTCTTCCCCAACACCAGTCCCAGATTACTTGTTTCTGGTCCAGGGAGGACCTGGCCTGACAGTTCAGGCTGTACTGTTTCCATGGGAACCAGAGCCAAGACTAAATTGCATACAACACGGTCCAAACTGGGGTGGCATGGTGGGCAAAAAAAATGATGGATTGGGATGCAGCCCAAGTGATTGCCAGTGGCTGAGATTAATACAAGCATTCCATCCTTCAACTTGTCTTGCTTTCTGTTTAGGCACTATATTGCAGTCTATTCCTTAAAAAGTCATAACTTTGGTTCTACTGAATGGATTTTTGTTGTTTTGGTTGTTTTATTTATTACATTCAGCTCTATTTTAAAATTTAGAAATTGGGTCACTAGTTGGAAGAAGTATGCACTCTGTCCAAGTAGGGACCACAATTCAAGTCGGGGTAGGCCAGATACCCACTTTAAATGAACCTGTGGTCACCCTCTGGTGGCTTGGCACAGAGCAGGCAGGCTTAATTTAAGGGGCAATGCTTACAGTATGTGCGCAACACACGCACACAGTAACACAGTAACACAATTAGCAGAATCAGCGCTACAGGCCCAGTAGTAGCATTTCAATATACAGGCTCTGGGTATGTCGTATACTACTCTACAGGGGACTTGCAAGTATATTAATTATGCCAATCAAGTATAAGCCATTTACACCATGTTTTAAGGAGAGAACTCTGGTTAGCAGATGTAAAGTCTAAGGCCAACAAAAACAAACTCAACAAAAATAGGAGGAGGAAGGTAATAACCCTGTAAAGAGGGCCAGGTCTAACACCTGTTTTCACTTCATTTTTTATTTTTTATTTCAACCTTCGCTTTCAACTTACATTCTTTTCTACTCATCTGAATTTCAATTGCTTATTCCTCTACCCACTCCACACCATTGGGGAGTTTATTTCTGATTTTATCTCAGGTAACTATAACTCGTGCCCTACTGTAACTATATAGTCTGCCATCACTCTAGATTGTAAGCCTTCCACGTGAGACAGATTTTAAATTACATCTGTTGTTTATGGGTAGTATCCTCTGTGCTTATGTTTTTTAGATGACTAGTCTGTTATCATGTTTTTCCTTGGTTAGTAATTATTTGTTTTAGTTTTGTTTACTCATAAATTGAGAAGCCTATCTTGATTGGCTGTACCTATTGCGGTAAATGGGATTCACACAGGTAAGGTGAGTAAATAACCTTAAAATCAAAAGCCAAGATCGCAGACGGTCTGCCAGCCAAGGATCCCAACCGTTCAGTAACTGAACAGTAGGAGAATCCACGATTGACACTCCATCCAAGATTGTAGATTACAAACAGTGAGCATGTTGAAAGAAAGCAAACAGTGACCATATTGAAAGTAAGCACAGTAATCTGTGATCAAAAACTAATAGGTAACTTAGGAGGGGCGCAATGGTTCTCCACTGTTGATTTATGGTAAGCTTACCACTAAATTGCCCTAACACAAGAGTCACAAGAACTGGCTGTGTTTATTACTCCATTTGGTGTTTGCAAGTACCTCAGATCACCATGTTGCTTAGCTTCAGAAGCGGACGTTTTCTGAAAATTAATGGACAACTTATTTCAGGATATGGTGGGTGCACAAGCTTCCCAAGATAATATTCTAGTAATTGCTAAAACACATTGAGCAGCATAGTCACATTTTAAGAAAAGTGTTGTCAATCTTGTCACTGAGGGGAATGAGCATTAGACACGACAAGTGCAAATTTGCCACTGAGGAGTTGGAGTACCAGGGTCACACAGTGTCATTTGAGGGAGTTAAGCCCAAATCATGCCAAATCAGTGCCTTTACTGACTCCAAACCACCTAAACACAGAGAAGCCCTTCGCTTGTTCCATGGGCTGGCTGAATATTATGCATGGTTCGCAAAAGGATATCCACAAATTGCTGAATCAATGCAACGGTTTTGCTCAGGGAAGGACAAACATTTTTATGTATGAATGATTTAGATATTGCATTTGTTGTTGCAGATTTGAACTGTTAATGGATCACAAACCTTTAGTGCACATATTTAGTGGAAGAGGATTGTGCAATTTGTCTACCAGATTGGTAAGACTAGTATCAAAACTTAATGAATAAAATGTAGTAGTTAAACATTTGCCTAGTGGAAGAAATTTCAGTGCAGATTGTCTGTCTACAATGCCTTTAGAGGATGTTGAATATAATGAAAAATTGGATGACACTGAGGGGGTCATTCCGACGGGCCGCGAATGACGGAAGCACCGCCAACAGGCTGGCGGTGCTTCCCTGCCCATTCTGACCGCTGCGGTAAAGCCGCGGTCAGAAAACCGGGTCCGGCGGTTTCCCGCCGGATTTCCCCCGGCTGGGTGAATCCGCCATGGCGGCGCTGCTTGATTCTGACCCGCTTACCACCAGCCTGTTTCTGGCGGTTGTCACTGCCAGGAAGAGGCTGGCGGTAACGGGTGTCTAGGTGCCCCCTAACAGGGCCCCAGCAGGCTTTTCACTGTCTGCCGAGCAGACAGTGAAAAGCGCGACGGGTGCAACTGCACCCGTCGCACACCTGCAACACCGCCGGCTCCATTCGGAGCCGGCTTCAGTGTTGCAGGCCTCTTTCCCGCTGGTAGCGGCCCAGCGGGAAAGTTGGAAAGGCACCAGCGGTCTTTTGACCGCGGTGCGGCCAAATGGCGGTTCCCGCCGGGGTCAGAATGACCCCCTGAATCTGTTGTAGCTGTGGTGGATGCTGTGAACGAGTGTGGTACCATCATCACTAAGAAGAAATGGTTAGAAGTGTATAAGGAAGATGAAAATCCACAGAAAGTCATTACGTTTATTTAGGAAGGTTAGCCAGAAGACAGGTATTTGACAGGGGAATTCAAGTCTTTTGGTCAAGTCTCTGAAGAGTTGTCTTTTGTAAATGGGTTAATTTTAAGAGGCAAATTGTTTGTCCTACCCGTGAAATTGCCCAATAGATTCATTCATTCATCAGGGACACCTGGGGTTAACTAAAACCTGTAAAAGAATAAAGCAGCATTATTGGTGGCCATCATTAGATAGCTAGGTGAAATTCATAACTGAGATATACCCTGAGTATTTAACTATCCAACAAGTACTGGAAAACAATGAATACACAGTTACACCTCATATCTTTGCCAGATGAGGCCTGGGAAAAACAGGTTTGGATTTTTCAGGATCACTTTGGGACTTCCATATAAAATGAAGTATTTAATTCTATTAATGGACTAATATTGAAAGTGGATGTATTTTGCTTTTGTGGAATCTCCCAACATGAGGCTTTCAAGTGTTTTAACATAAACATTCCAATTACTGTCACCAGTCTAACCTTGCAGTGGTGAGATTGTGGGCAAGTTGTCAAAGTCTCGTTGTGCAGCTTGAATTAAACTGCCAAACAACAGGGCAAATTTACATACTGGGCTATACCCAGTTGTGTCAATAGCCTCTAAATGATTATCTAGTAACCTTAACCTCTGTGACTATTTAATTTGTGGTTTGCCAGGTTGAGATCGAAATGGAGGTGACTTTGTGATTTGTTAAACAATTTCCATGTTACTTCAGGTAAATTCAAGAGTCACAAATGTCAATAGGGAAATTCTAAAACAGAGAAATTCTGTTATCACTTGTTTAAACTTAAAATACCTGCTTTGCAGCAATGGCAACATCCAAATCTCTTTAAGTTAATAAAGAACTCCACATTCCTAAAATATCTTTTACTTATATTATTATTGTCTCTTTCTCCTGAATCTTCGTCTTTACTAGATGAAAAGCTGCATGTTCACTGAAATGAGAATGCCTCCCCAATTTAAAATGGATGCCAGAGTCGAGCTGTGTGTCAGCGTGAATGTGCAGACCCAATTTAAGACAGCCACCCAAGTCATTCTGTGCATTAGTGTGTGTACTAACGCATGTTTCCTCCGTTGTCACTGGTGCTCATGTAAAAAGCCATCCGAGTGAGGGTCAGGGGCTCAAGAAACGAGGAGCAAGGTGCTAGAGACGCTGCTTCAGAAGTGCTGGCAAAGGTGCTCAAGACCAGCCAGTGGTCAGGCCTGTAATCAGCCAAACAATATTTGACACAGGGTGGAAATTGTTAAAATGGCTCCAAAGGCCGTCCACTGCATCTGACACTTACCCTGAAGTCTTGCCTACTGCTGGAAAATGTCCATCACAGGACATAATACAGCAAATTAGGAACAGGATCATTGTATCAGTGGGCTGAGGAGAGCACAGATATCCCATCATTGTCACCAGATGTGGTAAACGGGACTCACACAGATTGGGTGAGTAATTAAAATGATTGAAACCACAAGCCCATGACACAGATTGTCTGTCAGCCAAGGATCCCAACTGCTCAATGACGGAACAGTAGAAGAATCCATGATTAAAACTCCATCCACAAATTTGGAATACAAACATGTCACTGCAGTGAACATCTTGAAAGTAAGTGAACAGTGAACATGTTGAAATTAGGCAAAGTAATGTGAAAGAATCAGTAAACACTATACACTACACTTATGAGCATTTGTTTTCCCTCCCTTTTTTCCTTAATTACCCTCTCATTTACAATACTTTGATATGGGCTCCTTTTCCCTATGCTGCCACTCTATGCGCATCCCAAGGGTACATCATATATTGTCCTCAAATTGCTCATTCTAGTTTTTTTTCTAGATGCATGCATTGTGCATTTATTATCTTGGTGCCATCATGTAATTCATTTTTGCTTTTTGCTCCTTGATGTATGTTTTACGCATCACAAGCTGCTTTTTCTATGCACGGTTCACTTTTTACTGCTTTCATTGTTCACTGGCTTTCCCTGGGCATTCATGTGTCCTACCTTGAGGCATACATCAAGCGGTCATTATTCTTGCACTACTACCTTACATGTTCTAGTGCTTCTCCAACCTGGATGGGTACTCCACACAGCATGCATCTATTTCCATCATGACTCCATGAGATATGTCCTATTTGTTGTGCCAGGTTCCCATACATGATCTCTTCATGCATTAGGGCAAGGTGCTGCAGATTGGATAATGGAATAATTCCCTTACAAGTACAGTTGCCTTGTACCCATTTGTGTTTTCCATTAAGGATTATCTGTGCTTGTCTTTTTTTTTTTGCCTTGGAATTGCAGACTTTCAGAGGTTTAACCATGACTGTTTAGCACTGGTTCCAGTTTTCCTTGTTCTATGAGGAAGCCTTTTAATGTAACTCTTTGTCAGTAGCCAGTTCCTTCCTTAATTTCTTCCCATGCACTTATTTTACATTCTCAATTCCTTTTTTTGATTTCTTTTTTGGGAACATTAAATGTGAAAGATGTATCCATCCAATCCTCTGTTTAAATTTGTAATACATTTTAATTTATCAGTGATGATGGATTAATGTTCTACATTTTCTTTCATGCAGCAATCTATATTTTTGGTGCACTTCTCATGCTTTCTCTAGATGCTTCTTTTGGATTTTTCAAAGGAATGATAAAAACGAAATAATATTGGCAAAAAAACCATTAATCAGTTAATGATACACAACCCAACACTCAACTCGTGATTTTAAGTCTTCCACTGATATCCAGAAATGTATTCTGGCTAGCTCTACTGGGTCTCTAGAGGCATATACCCAATGGTATTTGACTTTCTCGTGTTCCAACGGAGTGGGTATTCACACTCTAATGCTCCTGCTTCACCCGTTAATAGGAAAACTTCAGATGTATTTCAATTAATCTGAAATTTGGAATACCGCCACACCCGATTATGTCTCTGATGACGGTTGCCACATTTGTTACAGTGATTTGAATATACAGTACGATGTGGTCTGCATACAGTGATGTCAATATTGACCCTGACCTGATAGAAATCCCCCTACGTGAACCAGCAAGTGTGAGAGGTTCAATGGACAATGCAAACGGAAGTGGCAACAGGGGCATCCATGGCACGTGACTACATATTTGGAAAATGCAGAGGATTGCACTCCATTTATACTGACACATGCAGTGGAATTCGTTCATATTAAATTAATCATGCTCAGGTAGTACTTCCCAATCCAAGCATCTCAGGAACTCTTTCACATATTTCTATTCTAAT
The DNA here is from genome assembly GCF_031143425.1 of Pleurodeles waltl. Classification (NCBI taxonomy): domain Eukaryota; kingdom Metazoa; phylum Chordata; class Amphibia; order Caudata; family Salamandridae; genus Pleurodeles; species Pleurodeles waltl. The sequence goes on from NC_090446.1 coordinate 1,256,500,968, forward strand.
GCAATCAATGCTTTCTCAGCATCTAGTAACAAGGCCTCTGCCAAAACCTTAGGATCTATTTTATATAGCAGAGCCATCAAAGTCTAGTGATTGCATGCTGTTGATCTCTTGAGGAGGAAGCGTGGCTGCTCTAGAAGGACCAGTCTCTGAATTAAAGGCTGTATCATGCAAAGATATTTTTTCAGGGATCTTCTTGGCAATGTTTAATTATGAGAGAGGCATATATGAGGCACATCTACTCAGGTCACAACCTGGCTTCAGCTAAATTGTAATCACTGCCTCAAGCATGGATGGTAACAATCTGCTCTTACTCATTGACTCACTTTATGTCAGAGAATTCTTTATAAAATTCCTCGGGAAGTGTTGGAAATGGCCCTTTTGCAAGTTTACCCCAAAAACTTTGCCTTCTTCCTCCTATTTTTCTGACCTTCACATTGTTGGCCTTAGAACTCTGATCACTTTACTACTGCTAACCAGTGCTAAAGTATGTGCACTCTCTCCCCTAAACGTGGTATAATTGGTTTACACCTGTTTGGCATATTTGATCTACTAGTAAGTCTCTTGTAAAGTGGTATACCACAAATCCAGGGCCTGTAAATTAAATGCTTCTAGTGGACCTGCAGCACTGACTGTGCCACCAACAGAAGTAGCCTTTGAAACCTGCCTCAGGCCTGTCATTGCAGTGCCTATGTATGCAGTTTGCTGCCACATTGACCAGGCATTTAACACTGCTTTCCAAACCTCAAGCTCTCCTTTTATTACACATAAGTGACCCCTAAGGTAGGGCTGAGGTAGCCCTGTGGGCAGAGTACTGTATAAGTAAAAGGTAGGACATGCACTTTTATGTTTTACATGTCCTGGAAGTGACAAACAGCCTATTTCGCTTTTCACTACTCTGGGTCCTGCTCCTATAATAGATTAGCATTGTGAATTCCCATATACACTTTTAAGTGGGAATTCCTGAACAGGAAAGAGTAGCTTTGTCATGTTTGTAGCGTTTAGGAGATAAATCCTCCCTACTAGCGAAGTTGAATTTCACATTACTGTTTTAGAAATGCCATTTTGGGTGACAGCTATTCTTTGTGCATTCTCTCTAGACAGCCACAGCACAGGAAGGGATGGGTGTGACAGGGGATACATCTGCCTTCATCTGCATACTGATAGTCCTCCTGGGCAGGGAGAGGTGGTTCACACTTAAATATGAATAGGTTATGCCCTGCCCTCACACAAAGGACTACGTTACCCCCTACTGGTCATCCGGAGACAGGGATGGCTTGAAAGGGATCTTTGTTCACTTCAGAGGGCTCCTTTGAAGTCACCCCCTATATCAAAGGCATGTTTGGGTTTAAGTACTTGGTCTCTGACCCCTAAAATTAGACACAGCATGGGACTTGTAACCAGATGCTTCAGGCTGCTCATCCGCACATTGTCACGAGGACTGCTGTGCTTCCAGGAGAAACCACCATTCATGGTTACTGCTTTGCTGTGTTTGCCTGCTACCTGTTGGTTGCCAGGCTACAGGACTAACTACCTCGTTGCAACTTTTCTAGAGTTGTCCTGCAGCCTGCTACCTGCTTTTGTGCTCCCAAAGTGTTCTCCAAGGACTTGTTCACTTGTTCTGACTAGAGTGGTAGGTTCTGCCTGCCTTGGGTGCATAACTTATCCAACCAGAAACCCCACTTCTAGCAAGTAGCCATCACTCCCTGGGGCCTTTTGGCAATCTCATATCCTCATCTGTTATTGGAGAATGTAATAATTCCTGAATTTCTCCTTCTATCCCGGCTAATGCCACCTAGCCCAAATATATATATTTTTTTCTTGGACGCCATATCGCAGTCTAGACTTGAATAACTGTTCATAATATTGTCTAAAGGCTGCTCAGGCATCCACTGTTTCCATCTTGACATCTTCGCCCAATATATCAGTCATTTGAGTGTCGTCTTTGTTGGCCCGTGCCCGGTCAAACCAGGTCTATCTCTTTTGCTAAAATCCATTGCTTTGCTTTGGGTTTTTTCACTTTTTTTAACTCCAGCTATTTTTTTTTTAAAGATATTTTTATTTTTTTAAATGTCTGGATCTACTATGTTTTCCGAAATACAGCTCTCCACTCCCCACCATCTCCCTGATTTCCTCTAGGGTTTTTAGTATTTTGGTTCCTACTCTAGTATTCCTAATGTAGTACCTTAACACTTTAGTATTCCTGCCCCTGTGGAAATGCAGATTCCCTGCATGGAAGGTTTAAATGGCTCCCATAAAGTTCTCACTTCAGCAACCGATCCCTCATTTTGCTGACCATATTCCAAAATGCCAACTCTTATCGCTGAATGAAATACCAAGTCTCCCAGATCACTACCCATCAATATGCACTTCCCAGCCCGTTGCTTTGTATCAGTTATTTATATGACTAACAACATCAAGGAGTGATCTGACAGAGTTCTCCATTATATTTGTACCCCTCCAATGAAACTCAAGAGTGTCACCAACTATAAATCAATACTGGACATGGGGTCATATACCAAGAAGTGGGATTTACAACTGTCCACTTGCCTACTAAGTTGTATATTTGTATAATCTTACGCAATGGTATACTCAATTGTGCCTACAGATCAGGAATGTGCTTGTGTGTCTGCAAACCATACTTGCAATGTTAAAGTCAATATTCTTTTTATTATTATGCCTACTTGTTAAACCCCCTTTTAGAGGGCCACAAGCAAGCAGGGTTTGCTGGTTCCAGTCATGAGGGCTGAGGCCTTTTATTCCAGATTTCCAAGGCCCGGCCTTCTATGTATCTTGAGCAGCTGGGCCATGTACCCCTCCATCACTTGACTCTCAGTAATAGAGTGAGTTGAATAGGCCAAGGCTTCTCAGGAGGAGATGGATATAGGGAGTGAACAGAGGCTCACATCTCAAAATACATACAGCAGCAATAAATGATTATTGAGCTGAATTCTTGTCCTTATAAAGTATTTTATTTTACTGCTATCAACACAAAGGGAAAATTGGCATTCACAAACAACTTCCACAGTCCCCTGAGGTCAGGGCTTTAGTGTTTCTTTAGGCAGGTTCCACAATTCCTCTCCCTCCTCACTCTAGTAGTAGTGTTTATTCCCCATTCACTATAGGTGACATTCAGTTGAACCCTCAATGGTCCACCCTGACTACCAAATAAGCCTCTGGTGCTGTCATTGCGAAGAAGGGAACCTGAGCTATGTCTCCATTTTGGGGAAATTCTCCTTTCTTAAATGTTGAGACAGGTCCAATTCCCCTTCCGTCCCTGCCCCTAAGCCCCACAGTTGTGAGGACCCTTTAGGACTCAGTTGGTCACCCCTGTTTTAGCTTAGTTTTACAGTCCATGTCTTCATTCACATTATATTAATGTTAGTAAGGCGGCTTTTTAGCATTGACATTTTACACATTTTATAAGTTTGCTTTTATTCTAAGAAAGCAAGGAACATGCTGCTCGTTAGCCTTTTCACAACATGTAATCAGTACTTTCTGTCCATGGCTATCGAATGTTGTACACTATATGCTAGCTTGAGTTGCCCATTCAGGAGACAGTTTCTATCACCTAGACACAGCATTGCATTGGAACTGTATTTCCAATGTAGTATGGTTTATTATATAAACAGTGCATTGACCCAAGGAGGTCAGAGGGCATTCCGGCCACTACTATCCTGGGACACTAACTTTGTGACATGCAGCTTGGCTGGCACTGATCTGCGGCTCCCTGAGAGAATTGCCATCTATACCACAGGCTGTTTTTTTATACTTATTCCCGATATGGAGCTGGGACTAATCTCTTAGACCGGACTAGGCAGAGGGTTACTACTGCTATGCTTTTAGAAGTAGATATAGGGTTAGGTAGGAGCAGCACATTTAGAACCATTTTGAACCACATACATTGTGGTTGGATGCCACACTTCCTAGAAAAATGTGCCCAATTACAACCATCAAATACCATTAAAAAACTGCAATCCTCACTAGGATTTTTCAGTTTTGGCAGAACATACATATCTGATTGTACACAATGCATAAAACCACTATATGATTTAGTTTGTCCAGGTTTTTCTAGTAAACATTGGACACCAGTACACACATAAACACTCAGATCATTACAGACTGACATGTTTGAAGCAAAAACACTTACAGACACGTGAAAAAACAAAACAAACTTGGTCGTCCGTATCATTCCGGGTAACATTGGCTTTACCTATGTCACATTTAACAAGGGTGACACAGTGCAGATTGCATATACATCACATTTATATTCCAATGCAGAAATGTTTTTTGCATCTACTGAGAAAATCCTGACTGCAGTTCAGATGGCTGTCATTAAGGAAAGACTGCTGGCTCAGAGAAAATGAAGCATTGTCATAATTCCAGCCACTGCCTTAGAGATACTGACAAAAGCTAGCATTCCTTACATCCTAGGTGGATACAATATGTCACTTCCTTGACTGCCAATGATGTAGACTATGTTTTTACCCAAAGTTGCAAACTCACAAGTTCACCCAATATGAACTAGAGTATCTCATGCCCACTAACAGTATGCCTCTTGATCAGTATATACATATATATATATTGTTTACATTTATGGTTCAGCACAACCTACTGTAGGTACAAAACATCCATACTACATAGCTTTCATAGCTGTTTAGGAAGTTGTGTGGGATGGAGAAATCTACCCTCAACAGACCTTTACACAGTCCCTTGGGAATTGCATTACAGAGAAAGCTGAACTGAAATCATTGATTTCAGCACTGGAACGTACGTATCCTGAATTGTCCAGTCTTTTAATTAAAACTTGCATTGCTTGTGACTTAATGGCTTCAGAGACTCAAAAGTAGACAGCATCAAGCATAAAATGCTCTGGGGAAAGGTGGCAGAGTTTAAAGACAAACTGTCATGAGCTCATGTAATATCTACATTGGGCCATTAACATTTTGGAATACAAGTTGTAGAGAATTCACTGGCTAATGAAGCAGCCATATATGCAGTTGTTACTGCAACTACAGCTGTGATTACTCATTCTCGTACAAGGGTGGATGAAGAAATACTGGCTGTCATGAATACCTCGGCTGGCAGCCCCCTTTACCCAAAGCATATCCAGCAAAATATTCCTACCACTAAAGTGCCCAAACTTTCCTTATGTAACAATTCCAGGGATTTGTGTTATCCCCAACCAAGACTGCAGACTAGAATTAATTCAAGCAGCACATGAGGGCGTTGCTTCTGCAGATGCTGGTGTGGAGGCTAAAATTCCATTACTAAAAAACGCTATTGGTGGCATGGTCTGTACAAACAGACAAAGAAATATGTCCTTAGTTGTGACAGTTGGCAGCAAATTAAAGCTTTTACTGTTAAGTGCACACAACAGACGCCCCTCTTAGTCTTCAACAAGCCTATGTAATGTGTGTACCTGAATCATTGTGGCCCTTTAAATTCAGATGGTTCATAGGAAATATATTCCACTTGCTGTAGACTCTTGCTTCAGATACCTGTGGATGTGGCCACAACCATCGGCTGACTCCGGCACTGTCATTAAAGATTTGCAAGTCTTCATCAGGACATATGCATTTGCTGCATTCCATTTGGACAAGGGACCTGATTTTGCCTCAAAAGCTTACAGGATCACCATCAGAACCCTGGGTGTAGAGGTGCCACATTCTTCTCTGTATCATGCTGAGGTAAAATCAATAGTGGAAAGTTAAAAGACTTAAAGCAATCTTTAACAGGTAGAGTATTAGATTCAGGTCTTGTTGGATCCATTAAATAATCTGCCTAGAAGATCTATGGGTAGTTGTACCTCATATGAAGCCCTGTTCAGCAATACAGTGCTTGTCTCAGATCTTGATGATCCTGGTGCAGTGGCGGCAGAAAGTCCTTATGACATAAATGAACGTCTCACTGTCTTGCAGGAATAACATTTGTGACAAGAACATTCGACTACACATGCTGCCACTTTGGGAACAAGGGATTTGCCAACATCTACAGGCTGAATTGCAAACATTGGGAATTTAGTTTGAGAAAATAATGTGGCGAAGAAAGAATTCAGCCCATCATACCATGCACTAGTGCTAGTTCTCGGAATTCAAGGTACCAGAACTGTGATTCTATCACCACTTGCAAGTTGTAAAGACAAACACTGTGTCTCTATTGATCAAGTAAAATTCCATCATGTGGCCTATCCTGAACAATAGACCTTGAGAATTCCTGAGTTGTTCCCTGTCCCCTCTCACTACCGTACAGGAAATACATCTTCAAGCATTAAACTACTCTGACATTGTTGCCATGAGGCTGGGGAGGTTGAAGAATGATCTGCTATTGATTCCATTTACTTCCATAAGTACCAGAAATGTACCAGATGTAAGTTTACAGTCCTCTATTACATCACAAAGCAATTGAGTTGTTTACAATGGACCACCATTGGAAGTGTCTTCCTGTTCTCTTTCACCTGTAGTGGCGCCTGTCTCCACACAGACTGCTTCTAGTTACTTTATTGATATTGACAACTTCTTTTCAAACTCAACAACACTATGGCTTCATGGTATATGTAAGCTTCTTCACAGGCTTAAATGCACTTATATGATCCGTCCATGGATTATACTCACCTTGCTTGCTTTCTTCTTGTGGATTGGATTTGTGATTTTTTTCTTTCTGCTAATACATTGGCATTATCTTTCTGAATACTCTGCTGTTGAACTGGCAGATGATGTATTAAACCCTCATTTGCCTTCCCACGAAATGTGAAAAGAATTGTCCCTTGTGAACATTTCTGCTGTTCCAGTTCCTGATGGGATTGTTTGGGATAAAGTTCCATATGATATATTCGTCCCTACAGAGCCTTTTCAAATTCTGTATGTTCTCAAAATGTCTTTGAATTATATGATTACACCTAGTGTTGTGTCTGAGGACTGGGATGTGAAAACAGGTGATTCAGTTATCTCTGAGCTTGAATATTATACTGTATTTGAAAGTGATGATATGTGTATGAACTCTGCCAATGTTTAGTGAAATGCTTATAAATTATTATGGACACTAGAGCTAGTACCCGGCGTACAATTGTTAATTACACACATTGGGAAGATTATCCAAACTCCACCAGCAGGGAGTTCCAAAACATATTTAGACAATTTCACATATTTTGTCTGGGCATGATAACACTGATACTATATCATATTATTTCAAATCACCAATAACAAAAGCAAGGAAATATTTGCTGGCTGCTTCTAAATAAATGTATCCAAATTATTTTGTTTCCCAACTAGCTATTAAGGGCTATGATTATTGGAAAGAAACAATTGATTTAAAAATTAGTTTGGGGAACAAAAGATTGGCAAGCACAGGGCATGGATGCCTTATGTAAAGCATGTCTCATCCCATTACAGATTTTTTCTGAATGGCACTGTTAGTGCGTCGGTCCTTAATAAGTAAACCTACAAGGGGACTCGTATAGGTCGATTAACCTTTTGACTTGTTTAAAATGTTCTTACCATAGCTCCAGAACAGCATCAATAATCAATACACAGTAATCAATAATCATTAGTCAAAATCAATAATCAATGGAGTCAGTAATTATCACACACAATGATCTTTCAGTCATGAATAACCACACCTTTAGTAAAAGTTTAGTAAGTTTATTTCCCTTATAATAACAATGCTAAAATCATGTACATTACTCTCAAAGTCAAATGAAACACATAAAAACAGTACTGGTTGACCAAAGCGACAAATGAAGCACAATATAATCAAGGCTTGAATCACAATGCATTCTAAAGCAATGGTGCAGATCAATAACAAAGTCAGCTGCAACAAAGTAATCACATACATAGAATTCATCAAGATAGCTTGTCAAACATTTGTACCTGCAATTTGTCAGTCGGCAATGTGAATAGCCTCAACGAACCCAGATTAGCATCAGCATGTGGGGCTTCATGGAAAAACAATTTAAAACAATTTTTAGAAAAACATCTAGCTAGAAAAACTACTGACAGCACAGTTGGTACCTAGAAAGGAAAGGCATACAAATGCAATTCAGTCACATTGTCATTTATACCTATCCACGGTATCGGTCAGCAGCAGAATCAGTCTTTGTCCTCAGGTCAACAATCGATTAGCAAAGCATCAGGCTCTCAGTCAGACAGATTGACCCCAAAGTCAGAATTTCGAGTCTCTTTTTCTCTAAATATCACATAAGTCTAATCTCAATAATGGTCTGCCTAAAATCTGAATAATTCTCCTCTGTCACGTTGTTATATGAAAGTCACCCAAACTATCCCCTAATTCCCTACTGGTCAATTAATTGTACGTTATTACTCTACCCAATAATATTTCTATATCAAATCTATGAATTCTAATATTTCTCTCTTCACACGTCATTGATTGGTTCGCTTTACGATGTCCTCATCTTCCAGCTCGTCAGGTATCGAATTTGTTGCATCTTCGTCTCCAGTCAGTGTCTTCATTGTTCGCGTCCTGGGAAAGTAATTCTCACACACATTACACACAGCTTGTTACATTTTTAAGGAAATTGTCTCCTGTTAGTTGGTTCTCATGGAAAGCTTCTGCTAAGCAGTTTTAACAAGACAATGAACATTTCACATTTAGTTCACTCTTTCAGCATTTTTATTAAACGCTAAGAAATACAGCTTCTGCATGAGGCCCGACAACTAGGCCAAGACACTCGCTAAGTTAAGGCCTACAATTAATAAGCTAGATAGTATTTCATAATCCTTAATATGACACATTACTACATTAGTCTAGTACATTTTCAATATTTCATAAGTGTTAACCATCAACTAGTACATTTCGTGAACACTGGTGGCCATTCTTCGAGGTCACATTTTCAAACGTGTGCATTATTTTTCTCTACATTATTCATTTTCTACAAAATTCAATTATTCAAAATACATAAACATTCATTAATAATTTCTAATTAAGACACCTGCTTCAGCAGCACTGTTCAACAGAAGTTTAGTTAATTGTACAGAAGATCATCTCAATGGTATGATCAGAACTGGTACATTTAATTCTACACTTTCAGGTCCCAATGGGTGATTATTGTGGCCAGAGAACACAATGGTTGTTACGTAGGTTTTATAAACCCTACACTGGGCTTAAAGCAAGCAAATCAGAACTTTGTTATGTCGAGGCACAACACGTAAGGTATTGTCACTACATACAGCATGGGCAAGTTATGCCAGAATTGGTTATACATTCCACATTGACAGCTGCAAAAGAACACCTCTCTCTCTTCTCTGAGGACATGGATTGGCAAGATTTCTTGCTAGGTTCTAGATCCCCACCCTCCAGAAGATTCTTGTATGTAATGGACAGGTAAACATAGAAGCATTCCCAAATGGAAGCTGCTCATTGTTTAAGGCAAATAGATCAGGCAAACTTAGAGAACACATTAGCCTTTGTCAATAATGGTATGAGTACGTTTTCCACTCGGATTTACACATTTATACATTAAACATCACTGTGTCATCTGCAATAGATGTCATCCAAAAAGACATGACATTTTCACAACATGGGCAGAGTCAGCTAAGGTCAATCATGCAGCTGAGTTGGACTTTACAGGTTCTGTAATTAAACTGCGTGCCTTGGAAGCTCAAAAGTGTTGTTCACCATTTAACTTAACACACAAACATACACAATGCCTAATAAATACAAAAGTTAGAAAAGTTGCCTTATAGAGTGACTGAAACACCGGCATCAGTGTAGTTAATGCATGGAGTAATTTTCCTGCCAATATCAACTTTTCAGTTCATGTTGTGTTTAAAACAGGTAGGTTTGAAGATTTAGGGGAGAGTTTTATTCATGAGGTGTGTGAACTGCCTTTCGATTACAAATGTATGAGTGGGGAAAAGGGAGTTTTTCTTAGCAGTAGTGATTGTAAAGGTTCTGCAAGTCACTCAGTGATTTGTAAACAGGTGGTATTGCACGCCGTATGTAATGTGTTGGTGGCTAATTTCAAAGCCAATTGGTGGTGGAACTACCACACGTCCAGGTTTGTCGTGAACACATGATACAGCTCTTTGGAGTATGTTTATTGGAGGAACAAACAACAACTGGCCTGTGTCCTTTTGACTGGTTAGGTTCTACTGCATACAACCTGTGTTCTGCTGTCTTTGGTGCCCTTCTAAGTGTGCACTGGATGTGTGTCTTGCACAGTGTTAGACTTTTCATCCTTGGCGTGGTATCCCTTAACTTTTTGCCTCTGTTCCCCAGGTTGTTGATGGGTGCTGGACTCTGATTTTATTGTTTTTGTTACTCTGGGCACTTTACCACTGCTAACCAGTGCTAAAGTGCAAGTGTTCCTGTTTAAAATGTGTACGTAATTGGTTCTCCATGATTGGCATATTTGTTTTACTGTTAAGTCCCTAGTAAAGTGCACTAGAGGTGCCCAGGGCCTGTAAATCAAATGTTACTAGTGGGCCTGCAGCACTGGTTGTGCCACCCACACAAGTAACCCTGTAATCATGTCTCACACCTGCCACTGCAGTGTCTGTGTGTGTATTGTTACTCTGTAAATTCGACTTGGCAAGTGTACCCACTTGCCAGGCCTATACCTTCCCTTTTCTTACATGTAAGGCACCCCTAAGGTAGGCCCTAGGTAGCCCCAAGGGCAGGGTGCAGTGTATGGTTAAGGTAGGACATATAGTAATGTGGTTTATATGTCCTAACAGTGAAATATTGTTAAATTCGTTTTTCACTGTTGCAAGGACTGTCTCTCTCATAGGATAATATGGGGGCTACCTTTAAATATGATTAAAGCATAGATTCCCCTAGAGAGTAGATGGACATGTGGAGTTTGGGGTCCCTGAACTCACAATTTAAAAATACATCTTTTAGTAAAGTTGATTTTGAGATTGTGCGTTTGAAAATGCCACTTTTAGAAAGCGAGTATTTTCTTGCTTAAACCATTTTGTGACTCTGCCTTGTTTGTGGATTCCCTGTCTGGGTCAGTTTGACAGTTGGGTTGTTTTTCACCTCGCACTAGACAGTGACACAAAGGGAGCTGGGGTGTAACCTGCATTTCCTGATTAGCCATCTCTGCTAGGAGGGAGGGGTGGAGTGGTCACTCTCATCTGAAAGGACTGTGCCTGCCTCTGACAATGCCGGCTCCAACCCCCTGCTGTGTGTCTGATGCCTTGCCTGGGCAAGGCAGGATTTCACAAGTAGGTGTGAGTCCCCTTTGAAGAAAGGTGACTTCAAAGACTAAAATGGGTATAAGAAGGGCACCCAAATCTACAGACTTTAGAAACACTTCTGGAACCAAGAGGAACCTCTTCCTGGAGAAGAGCTGATAGCTGAGGAAGAAGTGCTGCCCTGCCTGTGACTGTGCTTTGTGGAGCTTTCCTGCAGTGCTGCTTCTGCCAGAGTAAGAGGGCAAAGACTGGACTTTGTGTGCCTTCCATCTTGTGAAGAAATCTCCAAGGGCTTTAGTTAGAGCTTGCCTCCTGTTGTTTGAAGTCTCAGGGACAGCAAAGACTTCTCTCTGCCAGGACCTGGAGTCTCTGGAGAGACTCCTGCTCTGACAAGTGGTGCCCTATCCAGTCCCTGAGCCCTTGAAAGGAAAGCTGGTGGAAATTCAAGGAAATCGACTTCGGACGACTCCGGACCGACGCCGTTGCTGAATCCGGTAACGCCGCCTGCACCTGACGCCGTGACCTTCGCTGGAACGCGACACTTTTCGCAGGCCCGTCGCCACAGCCGCCCCGCTGAAGTCCGCGACTCCGTGGAAGTCGCCGCACCACGTCGTGACCGACGCTGCTTGAAGGGCACGGATTCAACGTTTCGCACAGACGCCGCGATTCCTGACTTCACGCCTCGGCTTGTTTTCACTCTTCACCAAAGATACTGTACTTGGGGGTCTACACGACTCCGTGTCCGGCGCCGCTGGTGTCGGCTTGTTGGGAACGACTCCGTCACGACGCCGTGTTAACATCTCATTGAAGCATTTTTGTTTCTAAGCGCTATTTTTGAGTTTAATCTTTAAAAATTCATAACTTGACTTGTGTATGTCGGATTTTTGTTGTTTTGGTCTTGTTTTGTTTAGATAAATATTTCCTATTTTGCTATACCGGTGTTGTGTCATTTTGTAGTGTTTTCATTAAGTTACTGTGTGTGTTGGTACAAATACTTTACACCTAGCACTCTGAGGTTAAGCCTACTGCTCTGCCAAGCTACCAAGGGGGTAAGCAGGGGTTAGCTGAGGGTGATTCTCTTTTACCCTGACTAGAGTGAGGGTCTTTGCTTGAACAGGGGGTAACCTGACTGTCAACCAAAGACCCCATTTCTAACATTGGTGATCAGCGGTTGGGATTTGGACTTGTATTTGTGCTTGACATACAGTAATTAAGTGTACACTACTGTTTGAGTTCAGACCACTACGTGACCACATACTACTAGTCTTGTGATTTTGGTTTTTTTTCTATTTGGACTGTTTTTGCTCTGCATTCAGTTTCTTTTTTCGCTCATCCGGTGATTGACTTTTCTGGAACTTCATTTGAGAACTTGCTTTTCTGCATTTGGAACTTTGCACTCTTTTAACCTTTTATCATGTCTCTACTTGGAGATGCATCAGTTGAAGCTGTTTTTGACCTGAAGCAATTGGATAGTTATAACAAGGCTCAGCTAAAGCAGTTTTGTAAAAATGTTGGTTCTCCCATTAAGAGCTCTTCCAAGAAGGATGAGCTGAAAAAGGCGCTGAGGGCCTGGGTGACAACCAGAAGCACTGGATGGCACACTGAGGATGAGGAGGAGGAGGGAGAGCAATCAGTACATAATGGTATAGTGGGGGGACCTGTTATTCCCAGGGAAAGAGTCTCTAGGGCAAGTAGCAGTGTATCCTCCAAGGGTCTGACACCTGGAGAGTTACAGGACAGACAGGCAGAGAGGGACTACCAATTGGAGCTGAAAAAGCTCAGTCTAGAGATGGAACAGAGAAGGCTGGCCATTGAGGAAAGGAAGTTAGCAATGGCTCATGAGCTCAGTTTAAAAGAGATAGATCATAGGAGTCAGCCCAGTAGGGATTGTGGCAGCAATCCTACAGTGCAGTCTGAGAGAAGGGTACACATCCCAAAAGACCTTGTGAGGGATTATAAAAGGGAGGATTATATCTACTTGTGGTTCAAGGGTTATGAGTCAGCTCTCCACATGAACCTGGTCCCTGAAGCTCATTGGGGGGCAGCCCTGTGGAAGCATTTTGAGGCAGAGGGGAGGGACACACTGACAGCCTTAGGGGATGCTCAGGATCTCACCTACCCTGTCATGAAGGAGGCCTTACTCACCAGGTATGGTCTCACCCCTGAGCAGTACAAGGAGAAGTTTAGATCCTACAAGAGAAAGGAATCCCAAACATGGTTGGAATGTGTTGATTCTTTTTACAGGTCACTGGATGGTTGGGTGAAGGGCAGTAAGGTAAACACGTATGAGGGGCTTTACAATTTAATTGCTTGGGAGCACTTGTACAGTTTATGTTTTCCAGAGCTGTGCCAGCACCTCATTGACAGCAAGCTGACTGACCCCAGGAAGCTTGCACAGGAAGCGGACCGCTGGGAGAGCAACAGGGTCCAAAAGAGGTATGGGGGAGACCACGCCAAGGGTGGACAGGGTCCCTCTCAGAAGAAAGGTGGGGGTAAGGGCTAACAGGGGGAGTTCTCTAAAGGGCCCCAAACTGATTCCCAGGGTAAGGATTCCCAACCCCCCAGTGAAAAGAAGCCATGGTTGTCCAAAGGGAAGCCAGTGGCAGGTGGTCCCCCACGTAAGTGCTATGCATGTGACCAGGTGGGTCATGTGAGGGGGGACCCCAAATGCCCCAAAAGTACACCGGCACCCACTGGTGCACCGTCCCAGGGTTTGGCCAGTGTAGCGCTTGGGGAGGAGTTGGTTTCAGGTGGGTGGGAACCAGCAGAAATTACCCTTGTCTCACTAGGGGACAGTGAGATGGTCCAGAGAATCCTAGTGCCTGATAACACTAAGAAGTACAGGCAATGGGTGACCATCAATGGACAGAGGGTGGAGGCTCTGAGAGACACAGGAGCCAGTGTGACTACAGTGAGGAGTCACCTGGTGTCTGAAGAGCAGATTGATCCCCGGGTACTTCACCAAGTAGTTGCAGTAGACAACTCTGAGCGCCTCTGCAGAGTGGCGCAGGTTCCCTTTGAATGGGGGGGGTCTCAGGTTCCTGGAAAGTAGCTGTGAGTCCAACCATGCCTGTTGATTGTTTCCTAGGTAACGACCTGGAGGATTCCCCTTGGAAGGAGGTGGAACACAGGTCTCACTTGGAGATGTTGGGTCTGCCTGGGTGGGTATGCGTATCCACCCGGTCTATGGCAGCCAATCAGGGTAGTCAAGAGCCCCTGAAGCCTGAAACAGAGGCCCAGTGGACCGCCAAGAAGAGGAAGGGCAGGGGGCACGGGAAACCAGCCCCAGAAGTTCCCACGGTCCGGGAAGAGGCAGAGCCTGAGGGTGATGCCCCGGAGCCTACAGGGGAACAGGTGGCTGAACTGGGGGAGATCCCTGAGCTGTCGCAGTGGCAGCAGGAAGGGGGACCCACCAGGGAAGCATTCTGCACAGCGCAGAAGGAGTGCCCTACTCTTGAGGGGCTGCGGCAGCAGGCTGCAGCCCAGGCGGCTGGCGAGGCGCCAGGTACTCACCTGATTTATTGGGAGGATGGCCTCCTGTACAGTGAGCCTAAGGTTCCTGAGCCTGGGTCAGCTCGTATGCTGGTGGTACCCCAGTGCTTCAGGGCCATCCTACTGGGTTTGGCTCATGATGTGCCTTTGGCAGGACATCTAGGGCAGGACAAGACCTATAAGAGGCTTGTCTCCCACTTTTACTGGCCCTTGATGCACAAGCAGTCAGCTGCTTATTGTAGGTCTTGTCAAACTTGTCAGGCAAGTGGCAAGAGTGGGGGGAAATGCAAAGCTCCCCTCCAACCTTTACCTGTAGTCAGCACTCCCTTTGAAAGGGTAGGAATTGACATTGTGGGGCCTCTGGATCCCAAGACAGCCATGGGCAACAGGTTCATCCTGGTCTTGGTGGACCATGCCACACGGTACCCAGAAGCCATTCCTCTAAGGACGGTCACTGCCCCGTGGTGGGACGTGCCTTGATGGGGGTTTTTACCCGCATGGGGTTCCCCAAGGAGGTGGTATCTGATAGAGGTACAAACTTCATATCCACTTATATGAAGTCTCTGTGGAAGGTGTGTGGGGTAACCTACAAGTTCACCACCCCTTACCACCCCCAAAGTAATGGTCTGGTTGAGAGATTCAACCGCACCTTGAAAGGCATGATTCAGGGCCTGTCAGAGCCCTTGAGGCGTAAGTGGGACGTTCTCTTGCCATGCCTTCTGTTCGCTTACAGGGAGGTGCCTCAAAAGGGACCTGGCTTTAGCCCCTTTGAGCTCATCTATGGCCACCCTGTGAGGGGACCGCTCAGTCTGGTGAAGGAGGCTTTGGAGAAAGCTCCTAGTAAACCACCCCAAGATGTATTTAGCTACATGCTGGCACTAAGAAACCAGACTGCCCGCTTCAGGAGTCTCGCTCAGGAGAACCTGGAAGCAAGCCAGGAGGATATGAAACGGTGGTACGACCAGAATGCCACTCTGGTTGAGTTTCAGCCTGGACAAAAAGTGTGGGTCATGGCACCAGTGGAGCCTAGGGCTCTCCAAGATAAGTGGACTGGGCCTTTTGAGGTGGTGGAAAGAAAGAGCGAGGTCACCTATCTGGTAGACTTGCAATCCCCCAGAAACCCTTTGAGGGTCCTACATGTCAACCGCCTCAAACCACACTTTGAGCGAACTGAGCTATCCATGCTCCTAGCGACAGATGACGGGGTGGAGGAAGAGTGTGAGCCTCTTCCTGACCTCCTGTCTGCAGGAGAGAAAGATGCGTCTGTGGAGGGAGTGATCCTCTCCCCCTCCCTGACTGAGGAACAGCAGAGGGACTGTCGCCACGTGCTGGGACAGTTCGCCTCGCTGTTTTCCCTGATCCCAGGAGTCACAAACCTGTGCACACATGATGTGGACACTGGGGACAGTACACCTGTTAAACATAAGGTTTACAGGGTGACTGACAGGGTCAGGGCTTGCATTAAGGAGGAAGTCTCCAAAATGTTAACCCTAGGGGTTATTGAGCACTCCAGCAGTCCTTGGGCCAGCCCAGTGGTCTTGGTCCCAAAGGCTGCTGCTCCTGGTGCCACTCCAGAACTTAGGTTCTGTGTGGACTACCGGGGTCTCAATGCGGTCAGCAAGACTGACGCACACCCCATCCCCCGAGCTGATGAGCTCATTGATCGGTTAGGAGCTGCCAAGTACGTCAGTACGTTTGATTTAACATCTGGGTACTGGCAGATTGCCTTAACTGAGGGGGCAAAGGAGAGGTCAGCATTCTCTACCCCAGATGGGCACTTCCACTTCAAAGTGATGCCCATTGGGATGAAGAATGCCCCTGCCACCTTTCAGAGGTTGGTCAACCAGGTGTTGGCAGGACTGGATGAGTTCAGTGCCGCCTACCTGGATGACATTGCTGTGTTTAGTTCCACATGGGAGGAACACCTGCAACACCTCTGGAGAGTGTTAGAGGCCCTGCAGAAGGCAGGCCTCACTATTAAGGCGAGCAAGTGCCAAATAGGGCAGGGTTCTGTGGTATACTTAGGACACCAGGTGGGGAGTGGCCAGGTGGCACCCCTACAGCCTAAGATTGACACGATTCTGGCTTGGGAGCCTCCCAAGACCCAGACTGAAGTGAGAGCCTTTTTAGGTCTCACAGGATATTACAGGAGGTTTGTTAAGGGATATGGTACCATTGTTACCCCCTTAACGGAGTTGACTTCTAAGAAGCAACCCAAGAAAGTGATCTGGACAGAGGCTTGCCAGAACGCTTTTGATGCCCTGAAGGCTGCCATGTGCACAGCACCTGTGCTGCAGGCACCTGACTACTCCAAGGAGTTTGTTGTGCAAACAGACGCCTCAGAGCATGGTATTGGAGCAGTACTCTCACAGCTTAATGAATAGGGCCTAGATCAACCCGTACCCTTCATTAGCAGGAGGTTACTACCCAGGGAACGTAGGTGGAGTGCCATAGAACGCGAAGCGTTTGCTGTGGTCTGGGCACTGAAGAAGCTAAGACCCTACTTGTTTGGGGCTCACTTCCGGGTTCAGACCGACCACAGGCCCCTCAGATGGTTAATGCAGATGAGGGGTGAGAATCCAAAACTGTTGAGGTGGTCCATTTCCCTACAGGGGATGGACTTTACGGTGGAACATCGTCCTGGTACAGAGCACGCCAATGCTGATGGTCTGTCCAGGTTCTTCCGCCTTAGTGATGAGAACTCCCATGAGGTTGGGTAGTTGCTCCCCACTTTTAGCTGGGGGGGACATGTGTTAGACTTTTCATCCTTGGCGTGGTCTCCCTTAACTTTTTGCCTCTGTTCCCCAGGTTGTTGATGGGTGCTAGACTCTGATTTTATTGTTTTTGTTACTCTGGGCACTTTACCACTGCTAACCAGTGCTAAAGTGCAAGTGCTCCTGTTTAAAATGTGTACGTAATTGGTTCTCCATGATTGGCATATTTGTTTTACTGTTAAGTCCCTAGTAAAGTGCACTAGAGGTGCCCAGGGCCTGTAAATCAAATGTTACTAGTGGGCCTGCAGCACTGGTTGTGTCACCCACACAAGTAACCCTGTAATCATGTCTCACACCTGCCACTGCAGTGTCTGTGTGTGTATTTTTACTCTGTAAATTCGACTTGGCAAGTGTACCCACTTGCCAGGCCTAAACCTTCCCTTTTCTTACATGTAAGGCACCCCTAAGGTAGGCCCTAGGCAGCCCCAAGGGCAGGGTGCAGTGTATGGTTAAGGTAGGACATATAGTAATGTGGTTTATATGTCCTGACAGTGAAATCTTGTTAAATTCGTTTTTCACTGTTGCAAGGACTGTCTCTCTCATAGGATAATATGGGGGCTACCTTTAAATATGATTAAAGCGTAGATTCCCCTAGAGAGTAGATGGACATGTGGAGTTTGGGGTCCCTGAACTCACAATTTAAAAATAGATCTTTTAGTAAAGTTGATTTTGAGATTGTGCGTTTGAAAATGCCACTTTTAGAAAGTGAGCATTTTCTTGCTTAAACCATTCTGTGACTCTGCCTTGTTTGTGGATTCCCTGTCTGGGTCAGTTTGACAGTTGGGTTGTTTTTCACCTCGCACTAGACAGTGACACAAACGGGGCTGGGGTGTAACCTGCATTTCCTGATTAGCCATCTCTGCTAGGAGGGAGGGGCGGAGTGGTCACTCTCATCTGAAAGGACTGTGCCTGCCTCTGACAATGCCGGCTCCAACCCCCTGCTATGTGTCTGATGCCTTGCCTGGGCAAGGCAGGATTTCACAATTAGGTGTGAGTCCCCTTTGAGGAAAGGTGACTTCAAAGACTAAAATGGGTATAAGAAGGGCACCCAAATCTACAGACTTTAGAAACACTTCTGGAACCAAGAGGAACCTCTGCCTCGAGAAGAGCTGATAGCTGAGGAAGAAGTGCTGCCCTGCCTGTGACTGTGCTTTGTGGAGCTTTCCTGCACTGCTGCTTCTGCCAGAGTAAGAGGGCAAAGACTGGACTTTGTGTGCCTTCCATCTTGTGAAGAAATCTCCAAGGGCTTGAGTTAGAGCTTGCCTCCTGTTGTTTGAAGTCTCAGGGACAGCAAAGACTTCTCTCTGCCAGCACCTGGAGTCTCTGGAGAGACTCCTGCTCTGACAAGTGGTGCCCTATCCAGTCCCTGGGCCCTTGAAAGGAAAGCTGGTGGAAATCCAAGGAAATGGACTTCGGACGACTCCGGACCGACGCCGCTGCTGAATCCGGTAACGCCCCCTGCACCTGACGCCGTGACTTTCGCTGGAACGCGACACTCTTCGCAGGCCCATCGCCGCAGCCGCCCCGCTGAAGTCCGCGACTCCGTGGAAGTCGCCGCACCACGTCGCGACCAACGCCGCTTGAAGGGCACGGATTCAACGATTCGCACAGACGCTGCGATTCCTGACTTCGCGCCTCGGCTTGTTTTCACTCTTCTCCAAAGGTACTGTACTTGGGGGTCTACACGACTCCGTGTCCGGCGCCGCTGGTGTCGGCTTGTTGGGAACGACTCTGTCACAACGCCGTGTTAACATCTCATTGAAGCATTTTTGTTTCTAAGCGCTATTTTTGAGTTTAATCTTTAAAAATTCATAACTTGACTTGTGTATGTCGGATTTTTGTTGTTTTGGTCTTGTTTTGTTTAGATAAATATTTCCTATTTTTCTAAACCGGTGTTGTGTCATTTTGTAGTGTTTTCATTAAGTTACTGTGTGTGTTGGTACAAATACTTTACACCTAGCACTCTGAGGTTAAGCCTACTGCTCTGCCAAGCTACCAAGGGGGTAAGCAGGGGTTAGCTGAGGGTGATTCTCTTTTACCCTGACTAGAGTGAGGGTCCTTGCTTGAACGGGGGTAACCTGACTGTCAACCAAAGACCCCATTTCTAACACACAGCAATAGGTATTATCTACCGACATGGATCTTGTATTGTTCCCTTTGAGGGTTCATTTCTGGAGGTGTACTATGAGACTATGGTTGCTCCAAGATGTCCTTTATGAGCCACCTTACTTGGATATGAGTGCCAGGGCTCCTATGATGTTTCTGTCTGGTTCTACAACTAAGGGCATTGTATAGGGTGCTACGTCCTCAGCTGAGGCTTCAGCTTCAGATCATGTTTATTCCTTTGATGACCATGTTGTCTGCGGATGTGGAATCCTTCTTGGACTTCCTTTCTATTGATGTGTTGGATGACATCATTGGTGTCTCCAATGATGTTTGAATTTAGCATTTGTTTTAAGCCAATGGCCCATTTTTAATTGGATCATTTTAATTGTTTGCTCTGATTGTTGGTGTGAACATTTTATGGCTTCTAATGTTTTAGGATCGGTTTTTAGCATGCTACTATAACTGGCAAGGGGAGGGTGTCATGTGGACCCTTTTACTTTTATTCTAGGAAATCAAGGAACATGCTGCTCCTTTAGTTAGCCTTTGCAAAACATATTATCAATACTTTCTGTCCATGGATATGGAGTGCTGTACACGACATTCTAGCTTGTGTTGCTCATTCAGGAGACAGCTAGACATGGCATTGCATCAGAAATGTATTTCAAATGGGGTCTGGTTTATTATAAAAATGGTGCACTGACACAAGGAAGGCACAGGGCATTATCGCTATGACTATCCTGGGATGCTTGTTGGTGACATGTAGCTCAGCAGGCGCTGATCTGCCAGCTCTTAAAGAGGATTGCCATCTACACCACAGGCTGGATCCTAACACTCATTCTAGGTGTGAGGATGGGGCTAATCCCTTAGATAGGGCCAGGCAGAATGTTACAACCACTATGCTCTCAGAAGTAGATAAAGGGTTAGACACAACTTCTAGCACATCTAGAACCACATACTTCATGGTCGGATTGTTCATCTTCATTACCATGATTGTAATGCTGGTTACCTTGCTTTGTTTTGTCTGCTTAATTATCACAGCTCACTCTTTATATGTTAGAATGCGATTGTTTCAATAAGCTGTAACTTCCCTGCCTCCTTTTTGTCTATCCTTGGATGTATGAGTAATAGTACAAAACAGGTAAGATCTGTTTCAATTGCTTCCCTGGGGAGTTGGAGTGTCAGAGGTTGCCATAATTACCTTTCACTTCAGTGGGTTTGGTGATTTGGGTGATGCACTGTGAGCTAGCCAGGAGTTAGTCCATGGGTTACTGACCATGTGGATAGACTCAGTCTCCCACTCCCCGTCATTCTGTTGTCCTAAACATGCAGTCTTATTACCAGAGTAGGAACCGCAGAATACTACCACAGTTTGAAACTGGCCCCCACCTACCATGACCCTGACCGGCTGTGACCCGAAGTCCAGAGGACAACCTCTTCTGACTCACAGCTGTCTCAGTCCCAAAAGCCTGCAGTCTTTCTTTTATCTCTTACTCACTATCCAGCATGCAAAGCCCCAGTTGCGCTCACCTGACTTTCTTGCTGTGTCAAGGTTCTGTTGTTGCCCCTGTGCAGCCACTTCACTATGTATGGGCAGAAAGGCCCGGATTGCCTGTGCAGCTGCACTGAGCTCCAAGCAATTGAATATCAAAGCTCTCTCAGGATGATTGTTATTCCCTGAAACCAGTCGACTTAAGGCAGATAGTTAAGCTTTGGCAGCCAGGATTTGATCAAGTGTCCAACAAGACTGCAACATCTGGCACACACCCACTTCTAGGTCACAGCTTGTTGCAGGTCGCAAATAGCGAAGCACAGCCCGCTGCTTCACCAAAGATGCCACCACACCCACCAGAGGTCTGAGTCTAATTTGGTTGATATCTATAGTTTCTGGGTGGGACTCAATCTGGCAGCTTTTTCTTTGGGGGTCAAGAGAGTTTGCCTAAAAAGCACCCATTTTCATTAACTGCTCTATTGCGCCCTCCACCAGATTCAATTTTATCACCTGTTAATTGTGGCAAGTAAATTCGCTTCATCTCCGGTCCCGGCCAACCTTCTTCTCTAGCAAAAGAGGAGCATGCGATGCACCCCCTGCAATAATTCTTCACTTTCCATTGTCCTGCCCTCTCGGCTCTCCTCCCTCCTCAGGCCTCTAATCAGAGCTTCCCACACGTTTAGCACCTGCACACAGCAGGTGGTAAATGTGTGTATTAAACATCTCAGAGTAGACATCTCAAATGGAATTCTGCGCAGTAATTCCATTTCAGCACAGTTATCGCTCGTGTTGTCACACAGCGCTGGTAATGTCATGTGCGCACTTAGTTCCCCACCAGTGCCGTGCAACTTGCAATCAAGGGAAAAGTGGCATATTTTGTTTTTTTAGGTTTTAGGGGTTAGTGACAAAGAAAACCTGCAGTTTAGTTATGGGGCAAGCACTTTCAGCAGCCTAATATTGAATCAAGCAAATCAAGCTCTCTAAAATTTCTTAGCTTAACTGAACCTTAATGTGACCTTCGAAATAGCTGAGGCCTGCATTTTCTGCTCATCAACTGTGTGCGTCTGTTTCCATGGGTTACAACAACATCCCAGCTGCAAACGCGCAGC
Organism: Pleurodeles waltl; assembly: GCF_031143425.1. Taxonomy (NCBI): domain Eukaryota; kingdom Metazoa; phylum Chordata; class Amphibia; order Caudata; family Salamandridae; genus Pleurodeles; species Pleurodeles waltl. Next base: position 1,256,523,091 of record NC_090446.1, read on the forward strand.
TAAAATAAGCAGGGATTAGCCTACTCTGGCTTATTGTAGCTGCAGTTTTATGTTTAATGAAAATTCACTTGATGCTAAAGACATATATGCAAGAGCGCCTCACTTAACTGATAAACCACAATTCAGATTTAAAGTTGGCTACAGAGATAGAAGACATTTCTTTCAGGATCATCGATCTTGTGTGTGCTGTTAAACCCAGTAATAGAATGATAATGACCCACTCACTATCCACTGCACATTAAAACGTATTCTCAGTTTTGTTGATATATCTTTAAAGGGAACTCTTGTGTTCGTACCATTTTCCACAGAGAAGAATAAATGTGCGATTCTCCTGGACGGAATTCGGGTTTTAATAACGTTTTGCAAAAAATTATTTTTGAGTTCGAAAACTGTTACCTTTCTCCAGCTACTACTATTAAATATTTAATTTGGCTGAGCAGTGTATAAAAATGCAATTTATATGCTAATGACAATTCAATGGGACCTTCTATCAGGGGATATATTCAGAATATGTCACCAAAGTGCTAATTATATCATATGGAAGAGGGCCTCTGATGGGGTTCACACTTTCTATAGTGTAAAACGCTTGCAGTGGTCTCCTACCGCCATCTCCACTTCTGTCAGGTGCTTCAGCACTGTACTGCCCCACCCTGCAACTGTACTGGGGGAAAGTCGCATTTACACCGGTCTCTCCGTGCCTGCCTAGACCGTATCGTGCCTGCTCTAACTGCCTGACATATACAGGCGAGATCAGCAGAAAGCCAACATGTTGCATTATAAAATAGACTTCTGAATTTGCAAATGGATGGTCTCTAGCTATGTGCCTCCTGTACCATCAACCATCCGCGAGAGCCCACAACAATATTCTTAATTCTTCACCATGTTTTCTTCCTTCTGGTTGACCAATGTCCATCGCTGCATTTTATAGATTTTCAGGAGCATGATGCATTTAATTATTGTGGAAACATTGGTCGATCTTTGGTTTCATTGGAAACATAATGCACAAGTATAATACTCTTTAAAAATGTAGGCCCTATTCTCAAATCTTTTTGCACAAGTAAACCATATTTATAGGCTCATATGATCTGATATATGAGCCTAAAACCAGTTTTGCAGTTTAGATTCTGTTCTTATAAATGGATGTAAAGATGCCAAAATGTCTATGTAAGTAAATCTGCAAACAGGATTTAAAAAGGCATGGGCGCTGCAAATTGTTAATGTCCTGTAAGTTTGTGAACACACACAATGATGTGCTCCTGGGCGCTCAAAAACTAGTACCGAGTTTGCAGGGAGGGAGGAAGAAGAGAACATCACCAAAACTGATGGCAATTGTGAGATTTGTCAGTCTTTGGGTGCGCTTCCACCACAAATGTTTGCATCACTCCTCTAGTTTTTGCTAAATTGTTATTGTTTACCACTGCTATCCAGTGCATAAGTGCTTGTGCTCTCTCTTTTAATCATGGTGAAATTGGCTTACACCTAACTGGCACATTTAATTTACCTGTAAATTCCTAGTAAATTAGTACTACATATGCCCGGGCCTGTAAATTAAATGCTATTAGTGGGCCTGCTGCACTAATTTTGATACCCATCTAACTAACTCTTTACATGCATTAAGCCTGCCATTGCTGCATGTGAGTGCACTTTTAAAATGCCACATCGACATAGCCAAATCAATGTCACAGAGGATTTCATCAGCGATGGTTCCTCCGTGGGAGAGGAGGGGCACTGCCCTTCATGCTGCTGTGCAGAAAGCATAAAAAATAAAATAGCAATAAAATAATTTCATTGTCATTTTATTTTGGATGCTTTCTGCAGGCAAACAGGGTGTGAGGGCAGTGCAGAGCCAGTGCGGAGTGGCCACTTCAGATTGAAGTGTGCATGTAGGTTTGGCTGGATACGTTGACACGGCCAAATTGACATGCGAACTTCAAACCTTTCCAACCTGACTTCTTGGACAGCTAGGTTGGAGAGCAGGCACAGGCATACAGTGACATTCAGAGCGTGGAGCCAGCCCGCTCCAGCCATTCAAGGTGCTTTTGTCATGCTGCTTAACAGCATGAAACAAGCGTCTTGATTGGATGAGGGAGCTGGCTGTGGGCTTTGCGCTCGGAGGATGTACTGCAGAAGAACAGAGATGTGCTGCAGAACATCGAGTAAAGTAAGTGTTTTTTTATATTTGTTATATGTGCATGTTATGTGTGTGTGTTATGTGTGCAGTTTCTTGTGAGTTTTGCCACCCTCCAATTTCATTTGCTTCCAACTGCCACTATATGTTATCCGTGTAGAGTTTTGCGCCGCTCCAATTTAATTTGCTACCAACCGCCACTGAATTTAACACTAGTCTATTATGTCTTCAGACAATCTGGGGCAAGACAGGGAGGATGTAAATTCCAGGCATTTCTGTATAGGGAGGACTCTAGAAGTTATTCCAATTCAAAGTGGGCATCAGGTATAAATAGTTGACACTCAGACCAAAACACATCAGATTGCACTTGGACTTGTGGACTCTACAAAAGAAGGACTGCCCAGCTGTGATCAAATTGTAAAATGGATGGGATCCTGAACAATGTCAAATATTCACCTCCAGTAGTGCGATCTGGGCCTAAATCCATCTTTTTTTTGCTACACATGCCATTCCAGTTTGGACCACGCCATATGCAAATCAGTCTTGACCCTGTTCCCCATGGGAACAGCCCAGCCCAAACTGCCAGGCCAGGTCTTCCCTGGACTGGAAAGAAGCATCCTGGGACTGATTTCAGGGCATCACCCCCTCATCAGCTAGGCTAGCTTGACTCCAGTGGCATGGGAAGCACAGGACCCGCGTCTGAGCATACCCGTCCCACTTAGGACAACAATTGCAAAAGGAACACGTGATGGACACAATGCTGAACAATGTCAAACAATCACCCACCAGTACTTAGATCTGGGCCTAAATCCATAACGTTTTTGCTCGTGAAACTTACCATACCGAGAGATTTCTGAAAAGTAGACACTTGGGGAGTACAGGGGAATGTGGCATGTTTTGATCATCCAATGTTTTCTTACCCAGAATCCCCTGCAAACCACAAATATTACTAAAAAGTCACACTTTCCTAACATTTCTATGCAGAAAAGTTGTGGAATCACTGGCACAAATTTCCTACCACCCAGCTTTCCCTTCAGTCTCCTGTTGAAAATGATAACTCATTTGTATGAGAGGACAAGTCCCTGCGACAGGGAAGGGCCAAAAAATTGTAGAAATTAAAGGAGAAACACGTGGGGTATGATTTTTTAGCCCCCACCCCTCTATATTTGTTTTTATTCCCTGGTGCCAAGTTGGCTGTCTGTCCCTCCAAAGGGCTGATCAGGGGTGTTAGAAATGGGGTCTTTGGTTGACAGTCAGGTTACCCCCTGTTCAAGCAAGGACCCTCACTCTATTCAGGGTAAAAGAGAATCACCCTCAGCTAACCCCTGCTTACCCCCTTGGTAGCTTAGCAAAGCAGTAGGCTTAACTTCAGAGTGCTAGGTGTGAAGTATTTTTACCAACGCACACAGTAACTTAATGAAATCACGACAAAATGACACAACACCAGTTTAGAAAAATATGAAATATTTATTTAAACAAAACAAGACCACAACGACAAAAATCCGACATACACACGTCAAATTATCAATTTTTAAAGATTAAGCTAAAAAATAGCACTTAGAAACACAAAATGCTTCGATGAGGTGTTAACACGGCGTCGTGACGGAGTCGTTCCCAACAAGCCGACACCAGCGGCGCCGGACACGGGGTCGCGTAGACCCCCAAGTACAGTACCTTTGGTGAAGAGTGAAAACAAGTTGATGTGCGAAGTCGGGGATCGCGGCGTCTGTGTGAAACGTTGAATCCGCGCACTTCGAGCGGCGTTGGTCACGTCGTGGTGCGGTGACTTCCACGGATTCTCGAACTTCAGCAGGCTTCAGTAGCGTTGGGCCTGTGAAGATCGTCGCGTTCCAGCGGAGATCACTGCAGGTGGCGTCACCAGATTCAGCAGCGGCGTCGGACCGAAGTTGTCCGAAGTCGATTTCCTTGGATTTCCAACAGCTTTCCTTTCAAGGGCCCAGGGACTGGATAGGGCACCAATTGTCAGAACAGGATTCTCTCCAGAGACTCCAGGTGCCGGCAGAGAGGAGTCTTTGCTGTCCCTGAGACTTCAAACAACAGGAGGCAAGCTCTAAATCAAGCCCTTGGAGATTTCTTCACAAGATGGAAGGCACACAAAGTCCAGTCTTTGCCCTCTTATTCTGGCAGAAGCAGCAACTGCAGGATAGCTCCACAAGGCACAGTCACAGGCAGGGCAGCACTTCTCCTCAGCTCTTCAGCTCTTATCCAGGCAGAGGTTCCTCTTGTTTCCAGAAGTGTTCTAAAGTCTGTGGTTTTGGGTGCCCTTCTTATACCCAATTTCTCCTTTGAAGTAGGCCTACTTCAAAGTAAAGTCTCTTTTGAATGTGAAATCCTCCCTTGCCCAGGCCAGGCCCCAGACACTCACTAGGGGGTCGGAGACGGCATTGCAGAGGACAGGGACAGCCCTTTCAGTTGTAAGTGACCACTCCTCCCCTCCCGCCTAGCACAGATGGCTCATCAAGAAATGCAGACTACCCCCAACTCCTTTTGTGCCACTGTCTAGTGTGAGGTACAACCAGCCCAACTGTCAAACTGACCCAGACAGGGAATCCACAAACAGGCAGAGTTACAGAAATGGTATAAGCAAGAAAATGCTCACTTTCTAAAAGTGACATTTTCAAACACACAATCTTAAAATCAACTTTACTAAATTGTGTATTTTTAAATTGTGAGCTCAGAGACCCCAAACTCCACATGTCCATCCGCTCCCAACGGGAATCTACATTTTAATCAGATTTAAAGGTAGCCCCGATGTTAACCTATGAGAGGGACATGCCTTGCAACAGTGAAAAACGAATTTAGCAATATTTCACTGTCAGGACATTTAAAACACATTACTATATGTCCTACCTTAACCATACACTGCACCCTGCCCTTGGGGCTACCTAGGGCCTACATTAGGGGTGCCTTATAAGTAAGAAAAGGGAAGGTTTAGGCCTGGCAAGTGGGTACACTTGCCCAGTCGAATTTACAGTTAAAACTGCACACAGAGACACTCCAGTGGCAGGTCTGAGACATGATGACAGAGCTACTTCACTGGATGGCACAACCAGTGCTGCACGCCCACTAGTAGAATTTGATTTTCAGGCCCTGGCACCTCTAGTGCACTTTACTAGGGACTTTCTAGTAAATCAAATATGCCAATCATGGATAAACCAATTACATACAATTTAAACAGAGAGCATTTGCACTTTAGCACTGGTTAGCAGTGGTAAAGTGCTCAGAGTTCAAAAGCCAACAGCAACAGGTCAGAAAAAATAGGAGGCAGGAGGCATAAAGATTGGGGATGACCCTGCATAAGCAAGAAGTCCAACACAACCCCGGACCAGCCTAAAGCCAGGGGAGAACAATCAATACCTTGATGTACTTCCCTGATTGGGGCGATAGAACAAGGACCCAGACCCACAACAGTAGGGCCATGTTCCAGTTCTCTGCCTTCCTGACTCCAGTTGGATCACTCTGTCCATACTCTCAGGGCCAACTAAGTTAACCCATGGGGAACCCTTCTCCACATCTGCAGATACCATCTGTGCAGCACCTAACTTTACTTTGCTCACAGATGTATTGCAATGGGCAGATAGCACCACCAGGGCCAACACAGCGGTGTTGCCCACTCCACCCCAGGGGTGTGACTCTCGTCCCCTCCCAGGGGCAACTCTGTCCACCAGGACAGTGAGCCACAGTGGCCCCGGCCAACTGTCAGGGATGAGAGCCTGACCTCAGGCCTCTCCAACCACTGTGACAGCGGAGAGTGGAGGGCGGTAGCCCCAGGTGCCTGGCACCCTTTGACCATTCTCTCTTTCACCAGGTCAGGGATGACAACCTGACACTGGTTCTCCCCTCTGGGGCTCTGTACCCTCCCTGCCGGAGCGGCACCCCCAGAGTTCAAAATTGACAGGGTGCTTGTAGAAGCAGTCCTGCACAATTCTTCCACCAGTGCAGGGATGTTAACCTGCAACTGGTCCTCCAACCTGGGGTCTGTACTTTCAGGTTGGACTAGGGCCAGGGGTGAGGCTTCCCTCCCCCTGCCCTCCCTTCTGGGGTCCTGAACCCCCCCAACTAGGAGTGGCCCCCTCAGAAGACAGCATGGGATGGGCACTGTTAGCAGTAGCACCTTCCTCCAGGTCAGGGGGGGCACCCTGAACCTGATCCTCCAGTCCAGGGTCTGTACCCACAGACTGGACCACCGCCAGGCAACCCAGGATTTTCTGGGGGGCATACCTACCCCCCACCAGGTCAGAGTTTACCCTCTGAACCTGGTCATCCAACCCAGAGTCACCGCCCTGCGGTTGAACCATTACCTGGCACACCAGAACTTCCTGGGGGGCACACCTACCCCCCATCAGGTCAGAGTTTACCCCCTGAACCTGATCATTCAACCCACAGTCACCACCCTGCGGTTGAACTATTGCCTGGCACACCAGGTTTTCTAGGGGGGCACACTTACCGCCCCTTAAAGGACACACCATCCCCAAGGGCCACACAAGAGTCTGGCTGGCGCAGGTCTCCTGACCTCTGCCCATCTGACAGAGTCTGGAGACCCCCGAACCCAGAAATGGTCTCACCAAGGTCATTCCTGGGGGCTCTGCTCTTGGAGCTAACCCCTGACCCTCCAGGTTCTCCACTGGGGTCCACAACTCCCTCTCAACCCTCTGTCTGGACTTCTGCACCCCCTTACTAGGAGTGGTACTGCCAGACACCAGAACTGGTGGGACGCTGGCTACAGCCACTCCCCCAAATTTTCCCGACACTGTGGGGTATCCCTCAACAGATGGCCCTATGGTACAGGCTAGGCTTCCCTCCTGGAGTTCCCTCATGGAACCCTACAGGACCTGGGGCCAGATCTAAGGCACCTTGGACCTCAACCCACCCCCATTCCCTCTCCTCTGAGACTGGACATGGGGTCTCTCAACCATTCCCACTGCACTGGGACCTACCTGGGACACTACAATCAATCCTTCCCTACCTCACCTGGCTGGGAAACACCTAGAGCACCCCCAAATGCCTCTTCAGACTCTCTGGTACTCACCCAGAAGTCTGCCTCCATTGTAAGCTCCCTGGGGTCAGAGAACTCACACTCCACGTGGTGTTGCCGTAGCTCTGGAAAATAAGGACTAGACATATGCTCTCCAGCAATTACATCACTCAGCCCCTCGCATGAATTAACCAAAGTACCCTTCACCCAACCATCCAGTGACTCTGCTTTGAAAAAGCACCCCACATCACCCTCCTGTGACTGGTGAGACAGTACCTGACTGTCCCTGACACTCAACCCACACTCTTCTGGGATGTCTTCACACTCCATAACCAGGACTTCTACCTGGGGGGAATCCCTCTCCCTCCCACTCTCACCTAGAGTTAGTAGAGTGTCCCTCCCACCAGTAGGAATATGACTCCCCATGCCAGTTCCCCAATCCACCTCAGGGACCCTGCACATCACTGGAGCTACCTCATACCACTGAACCTCCTGGCGTGTGTTAACTCCGTCCTTCAAGTAGGGCACCACATCTCTGGGCATGTGCACTTCTTCAGCAGCACTGGATATGAAATTGTTGCTGCCACCATTCCAGCTGGACTCAGCCCTCCTGACTGCCAGCTCTTCCAGTTTTAGCTCATGAGCCAAAATCATCTTTTTTTATCTCTAAGTCCCTTTTCCACTCGTCAAGCTCTCTTTGCATCCTCACCTTTTCTGACTCCAACCGGCGAGCCATTTCTGCCTGTCTGTCCTGCACATCTTTAGGAGTCAGACCCTTAGAGGACCAACTGCTACCACTCCTGGAGACGCTCCCCCCAGATGTAACTGGTACCTCTACTACACCACTGTGTAGACTCTGCATGTCCCCATCCATGTCTTCTGTGTGCCCCCCCAGCTTCCTTGGCTGTCACCCAGGCCCTCAGGGCCTCTTGTAGCTCCCCCTTCCTGGCGGAGCTCTTAACGGGACAGGCAAGATCTTCTCAGAACTGTTTCAATTGAGCAACTGAGTTCTTCTTCAGTTTCCATAATTCAAACACAGCTCTAGCTGTTGCATCTCCAGATTGAGACATGATGGCAACAAGTGCAAAGTTCCAACGGCAGAAAACAAGTTCCCAATGAAATAAAAAAAATCAGTCAAGGGTTCAGCAAAATCATGGAAGAAGAACAGAAAGGAGTCCTTAAGAGAAAAATGAAAGATCACGAAACAAGTAGTATGTGGTCACGTAGTAGTCTGAGATCAAAACAGTAGTGTACACTTAATCATTGTATGTCAAGTACAAATACAAGTCCAAATCCCAACCGCTGATCACCAATGTTAGAAATGGGGTCTTTGGTTGACAGTCAGGTTACCCCCTGTTCAAGCAAGGACCCTCACTCTAGTCAGGGTAAAAGAGAATCACCCTCAGCTAACCCCTGTTTACCCCCTTGGCAGCTTGGCAGAGCAGTAGGCTTAACTTCAGAGTGCTAGGTGAAAGTATTGTTACCAACACACACAGTAACTTAATGAAATCACTACAAAATGACACAACACCAGTTTAGAAAAATAGGAAATATTTATCTAAACAAAACAAGACCAAAACTCCAAAAATCCGACATACATAAGTCAAGTTATGAATTTTTAAAGATTAAACTAAAAAATAGCGCTTAGAAACACAAAATGCTTCGATGAGGTGTTAACACAGCATCGTGAAGGAGTCGTTCCCAACAAGCCGACACCAGCAGCGCCGGGCATGGAGTCGCATAGACCCCCAAGTACAGTATCTTTGGTGAAGAGTGAAAACAAGTCAATGCGCGAAGTCAGGGATCGCGGCATCTTGCGAAACGTTGAATCCGCGCACTTCGAGCTGTGTCAGTCACGACGTGGTGCGGCGACTTCCACGGAGCTGCGGACTTCAGCGGGGCTGCAGCAGTGTCGGGCCTGCGAAGATCGTCGCGTTCCAGCAAAGTTCACGGCGTCGGATGCAGGCGGCGTCACCGGATTCAGCAGCGGCGTCGGTCCGAAGTTGTCCGAAGTCGATTTCCTTGGATTTCCACAAGCTTTCCTTTCAAGGGCCCAGTGAATGGATAGGGCACCACTTGTCAGAGCACAAGTCTCTCCAGAGACTCCAGGTGCTGGCAGAGAGAAGTCTTTACTGTCTCTGAGACTTTAACAACAGGAGGCAAGCTCTAAATCAAGCCCTTGGAGATTTCTTCACAAGATGGAAGGCACACAAAGTCCAGTCTTTGCCCTCTTACTCTGGCAGAAGCAGCAACTGCAGGATAGCTCCACAAAGCACAGTCACAGGCAGGGCAGCACTTCTCCTCAGCTCTTCAGCTCTTCTCCAGGCAGAGGTTCCTCTTGTTTCCAGAAGTGTTCTAAAGTCTGTGGTTTTGGGTGCCCTTCTTATACCCAATTTCTCCTTTGAAGTAGACCTACTTCAAAGTAAAGTCTCTTTTGAATGTGAGATCCTGTCGTGCCCAGGCCAGGCCCCAGACACTGACCAGGGGGTCGGAGACGGCATTCTGTGAGGACAGGCACAGCCCTTTTAGGTGTAAGTGACCACTCCTCTCCTCCCTCCTAGCACAGATGGCTCATCAGGAAATGCAGGCTACCCCCAGCTCCTTTTGTGTCACTGTCTAGTGTGATGTGCAACCAGCCCAACTGTCAAACTGACCCAGACAGGGAATCCACAAACAGGCAGAGTCACAGAAATACTATAAGCAAGAAAATGCTCACTTTCTAAAAGTGGCATTTTCAAACATACAATCTAAAAATCAACTGTACTAAAGGATGTCTTTTTAAATTGTAAGTTCAGAGACCCCAAACTCCACATGTCCATCCACTCCCAAAGGGAATCTACAATTTAATCAGATTTAAAGGTAGCCCCCCATGTTAATCTAGGAGAGGGACAGGCCGTGCAACAGTGAAAAACGAATTTAGCAATATTTCACTGTCAGGACACTTAGAACACATTACTATGGGGGTCATTCCGACCCCGGCGGTCATGGACCGCCGGGGCCGGGGATGTGGGAGCACCACCAACAGGCTGGCGGGGCCCCGCAGGGCATTCTGACCGCGGCGGTTTGGCCGCGGTCAGGCCAGGAAAACCGGCGGTCTCCCGCCGGTTTCCCGCCGCCATGGGGGATTCCGACCCCCTCACCGCCATCCTGTTCCTGGCGGTTCCGACCGCCAGGAACAGGATGGCGGTGAGGGGTGTCGTGGGGCCCCTGGGGGCCGCTGCAGTGCCCATGCCAATGGCATGGGCACTGCAGGGGCCCCCGTAAGAGGGCCCCACTTTGAATTCCAGTGTCTGCTCAGCAGACACTGGAATTCGCGACGGGTGCAACTGCACCCGTCGCACCTTCCCACTCCGCCGGCTCCATTCGGAGCCGGCTTCCTCGTGGGAAGGGGTTTCCCGCTGGGCTGGCGGGCAGCCTTCTGGCGGTCGCCTGCCAGCCCAGCGGGAAAGCCAGAATGGCCTCCACGGTCTTTCGACCGCGGAGCGGCCATATGGCGGTTCCCTCCAGGAGGGCGGCTCCCGCCGCCCGCCGGGGTCTGAATGACCCCCTATATGTCCTACCTTAACCATACACTGCACCCTGCCCTTGGGGCTACCTAGGGCCTACCTTAGGGGTGCTTTACATGTAAGAAAAGGGAGGGTTTAGGCCTGGCAAGTGGGTATACTTGCCGAGTCGAATTTACAGTTAAAACTGCACACACAGACACTGCAGTGGCAGGTCTGAGACATGATTACAGAGCTACTTATGTGGGTGGCACAACAAGTGCTGCAGGCCCACTAGTAGCATTTGATTTACAGGCCCTGGCACCTCTAGTGCACTTTACTAGGGACTTACTAGTAAATCAAATATGCCAATCGTGGATGAACCAATTACATACAATTTACACAGAGAGCATATGCACTTTAGCACTGGTTAGCAGTGGTAAAGTGCTCAGAGTTCAAAAGCCAACAGCAACAGGTCCGAAAAAATAGGAGGCAGGAGGCAAAAAGATTGGGGATGACCCTGCAGAAGCAAAAAAGTCCAACAAGGGGTACTTACTTATATATGTTCCCTAGGAGAACATCAATCCTGTGTTATTTGGGGTGGGGGAAAAAAGAAAGACTCCCTGACATCTAGTGGGCTTTCTCCCCTGGGGGGCAGATTGGGGTAATTACACAGAAAGACTTTTGGTACCCATTTATGGAGGGTGGGGGAATGGCTACACCCATGGTGGACAGCCCCAACACCTCTTTTATAAAAAAAAATCCTGGTGTCTAGTATGTTTTATGCCCCCTTGGTGGGGGCAGAGTTGAGGATAATAAACTACCACCCAGCATTCCCCTTGTTCTCCCAATAAAAATAATACCTCACTTGTGTGGGTGCGACAAGTACCTACGACAGGGAAGGGTAAAAAATGTGTAGAGATTGAGGTGGCATAAAAACCTATTTATAAGCACCCCTAATCTGCCCTCCAGGGGGCAGAAAGAATATGCCTATTTTTCAGGAGGTTAAGGGTATTGCCATACCCATTCTGGGCAGCCCCCAGCTATAGAAAATTCTAAAAAAAAAAAATCCCTGGTGTCTAGTGGGCTTTCTTCCCCCAGGGGGCAGATTGGGGGTAATAGCCTTCATCTGTCCCCCCGGGGGGACAGAAAACTGTGCCTACCTTTGGGGATGGGAGCAGTGTCTTTCCCATTCTGCGCTGTCCCCACCCTTCTTTTATAAAAATAAATCCCTGGGGCCCTTCATTGTGGATCCATTAAATGAATACAAAACAAGAAAGACATGGTGCATGCATTTATAGAAAGATTACATATGTTACCTTACGTTAGGTTTTTTTCATTTTTTGCTTTAAAATATATAATAAGAATGAACGAGTGAATAAAATGTATGTAGAAACTTGTGCTAATGTATATTAGTAAACTGAACTTATGGGTAAAAATATACTACACTTTGGCGGGGGATAAGAGTTTAGTGGTCTCAGGGCTGCCATTTTGGCAGCAGCAGTCGTACTGCTGACGGGCCGGTGGTCAGTCCACCAAATTACGACCATGGCGGTGTTCCCAACAGAACATGTCCAAACCACTGCCAATACTGTCTGTGCCGTCAGGCCGTCGAAGACGACGGTAGGCACCTTCAGACCAATAGGGACCATGTTTCCACCAGACACATTACGCGGCTGCAAACCACCAAGATTTCCAGCATGGTTGCACTGCCACCAAAACCCTGACAGAAACAAACTGTATAAAAGGAACACTTACCTTCAGGAACACATTCCTGCTCAGAGCCACCATGGACGCTGAACTGAAAGTCCTCTGTTTGCTCCTGCTCGCACTTAGGAACCAGCGATAGCAACAAAGACAACAACTGTAAGTACAAACACCTACCGGACACTGAAGGGAAAGGCATCAGTACCCATGCACACACAACATACACAGCTAGACCGGCTTGCAACAGTAATACACACACGTAACCACACACCCATTCAAAAACACACACACCTACATACACACAAGCACACACATACTACAAACACACACATCCGTACTACACACACCACAGCAACACACACGTGCCATACACAAACCAACACGCACACACACAGCACTGGCAGTGTCTAATACAATCATACACAACACCATTGAGTCACACAATGACATCAAAACCGGATCTATACATACGCTAGTTCAAGCAATCTCACTTCACACCTCCATATGACAACACATACTAACAACAACTCGTAACAAAAGCACACAACCAATCACATAATCACACTGCCGTATAACGAAGCAAATGTCACACTTCACCCACATCACACACAAAACATATGACATAGCCACCACCACACACATGGATGCACTCACAACGACCAAACAAGGGCACACAACACCACCATTATAGATGGCAACACAAACAATACAGAATTCATATACATACATGCACGTAACAAACACACAATACATAGTAATGACAGGGGGGCAAATGGCAGAGGAACATTCACACATACAGGCCAGCCTCAACAGCTAGCACAACCCTCACACACACGTCACACACCCAACCCAAAAGCCCACAAACACCAGACAGCAATGTAAAAAGAAAGGCAGGACAAGTATGTTACCATCAAATCCAACACCAGGTTGGCTCAGATGTATTAAAAAGTTATAAAAGCAATAAGAAAACAACTATGTACAATAATTAGGCCATTGGTCAGTCCAAAGTCCAAATTTCCAAAGGCACTTCACTGTGCCCCTACTTGACTCCTGACTGCCAAATGACCTCCACAGGGTAGGGGCATCAAGGGGGCAGGCAGCCACCTCAGGGATGAGGAGGGGAGTGAAAAGGGGGGTTTGGGCTTGGGAGGGGGGGTCCTTGGGCTTGGGTTTGGGAGGGGCGTCCCTGGACTTGGGCTTGGGAGGGGCAGACTTCTTGGTAGGGGGAGGGGCATGGGTACTACCAGGGGGCAGGGGAGGATTGGGGAAGGACACAAAGTACTTGGAGATATCACAGGGTGGGAGAGGGGTGGGGAACAGGTAAAACACCACAAGGAAATGCTTCTTAGACACACAGGTTGGTCACGGCAAAAGGTTTTGTGAATAGAGGGAGAGGAGTGGTTCTGGGGTGTGACTTGGTGCATGCCTTGAGTGCAAGTGCGTGCATGGAATGCATGTGGGTGTCTGTTGGGTGGGTGAGTGCGGGCATCTAGGTGTCTTGGGAGGAGGGAGGAGGAGGTGCTGGGAGATGCATCGATGGATGGATGACTGTCTGTTGGTGTGGTGTCTGCAGGTATGGTACATGTGCTGCATGTGGGGGTTTTGGTGGTTGTGGTGGCTGTGGTCGATGCATATCTGGTGTCTGTTGATTGCCCTGATATTAAAACAATCATTGCCTGCAGAAATTTCAAATGTATGCTACCAGCGAATGCCTCTGTTACCATACAGGAAGTTCATGGATTTCAAAAGAGTTAGAAGGTGGCAGGGACTGAACCCACTAAAATCAAAATATTGTATATGATAAGCAAGTGTTTACTTGAACTCTGGTCTAGATATGCATATTAATACAATGTATACTTGTCAAATCTTTTGTTCCAAGAAAAATATGCTACAGTAAAAAAAATATCTATAAAACAAATGGATTTATTGAAAACAGATCTGACAAATATTGGACTGCATTTGTATATTTTTGTCCATTTAACTTCAGTTGAGCATGCTTTTATTAGTTTACTGGTGTTACTTTTTAATGTTAAAAGGCACTTTTCTGATATGACGCTTGTGTTTTGATATTTTGCTACTCATCAATCTCTTCATACTTTACTTTTAGACCTCCTTTTAAGTATCCCAGCTCGTGAGCCTGACCTTTAGCACCTTTGTGCCTTTACCTAACTTTGATGAATCCCCGAAATGAAGAACATACATCTAACAAGAAATTGCAATTACCATGCTGGAATCCAAGATCCAGAATATCTGTGAATGTAAAAAACATCCTACAATTACCAAACCTTAGGAATTGTAAAAAATAAACAAAATAACATAAATAAACAAGGGGAGTTAAAAGGAAAGAAGAAGTGACTGTAGTCTGTTTTCCATGTATACTAAGGGCAGGCTGTGAAGGAGGTGCAGCACTGCCTGGATTAAAAGAATTGAGGAAAATATAAGATAAAAAGAGCAAAGGATAGGGTTAGGAAGTGAAGAGGTATGTGTACGACGGCACATGAATTCTAAAACAGTATGGAAGAAGGGAAGGGTCATTAGGCAAGCTAAAACAAGAATTAAAAGTGGAGGACAATGGAGAGGGAAGCTTGGACAGACATGGGCTTGTGGGCTTTGGTGTTAGAACCCTCCAAAAAAACTCATGAAAACGGAACTGTGTGAGGCTGAAGTAGCCAAAGACATTTCTTGGATGGGACCGATGAAAAAATACAATCCAATAAAAAAAATAGACAAAATCTGGCAAGGATGTTTACAGCCATATTTACATGAAATAACAAGCAGAAGTAAAGTAGGAAGCAGCAGGCTTGTTGGAAGTTAGATGTTAGGAATGGGGTCTCTGGTTGGCAGTTAGTTTGCACTCTTGCTCACCCTCCTGGTAGCTTGGCACAAGCAGTCAGGCTTATCTCAAATGCAATGTGTGAAGTATTTGTACCAATACACACAGTAATACAGTGAGAATACTACAAAATGTTCACCACCCTACTTTAGAAAAATAGCCAATATTTATCTAAATCAAACAAGAAAAAAATGAGAAAAATCCAACATGCACAAAGATAATAATTTTTAAACTGAAAAGAGTCTTATTCCATAGAATACAATGGATACCTTAAGGTTACACAAAGTACTTGGTTTGCGTAAAAAATAAAGCCGCACGGGCGAGCATGCGTCGGTAATGTCAGTGAAGCGTCGATTCCTAACTCGCAAGCGAGGCCGTGCGCCGTTTCTCATCCAGTCAAGTAGGCAATGCACAGTTTTTCTCTTCCACAACAGAGAGATTTGCAGACGGGCTCCTCAGATCCGGGCATGCCCACATTGCTTTTGATGACCAGTGACAATACGTCTGACATCTGGCTGCACTGTGATGAGGAACCGTGCTGCATGGGGGTTACGTCGATTTTAGCAGCTGCAAGCAGGAGTTGGGTTGTTTCTCCATCCATGATGTAGGTTATGAGTCAATTTCCCAGCCTCTTTGCAGGTTGTGCGTTGATTTCTCAGCCGTGATGCAGGTGGTGCGTCATTTTTACAGTTGCCTTGCAGGTGGTGTGTCAAATTTTCCCCCACACAGCTACTGTGTGTGGATTTCCACCTTTCCACCTTTCAAGGGACTGGAGTGAGCACCACTTGGCAGGATAGGAGTCTGAGCAGAGAGTCCAGGTGCTGACAGAGGAACTCTTTAATGGCCCTAAGACTTCAAAACAGGAGGCAAGCTCCGTCAAAGCCCTTGGAGACACTTCACAAGTAGGAATATACCACAGAGACTAGTCTTTGACCTCTTTCAGGTAGAAGCAGCAACTGCAGGCCAACCTAGCAAAACATAGTCACAGGCAAAGAGGCAGTACTCATCCTCCAGCTCTTCAGCTCTTCTCCTTGGCAGAGGGGCTTTGGGTCCACTACTTAAACCCCTTTCTGCCTTTGAAGTAGGGAAACTTCAAAGGGAAGTCTCTGTTGTTCACAAGATCTTGCCTGGGCCCAGACACACACCAGGTGGTTGGAGACCGCATTGTGTGAAGACAGACACACCCCTCTAGGTTGTAATTGTCAGCTCCTCCCTCCCCACTCCAGCTCAGGAGACTCATCAGGATATACAGGCTTCACCCAGCTCCCTTGGTATCACTGTATGGAGGGAATTAACAACAGCCCAAATGTCTATGGGACCCAGACATGGAATACAGAAGCAGGCAGAGGCACAGAATGGTTAAGAAAGAAAATGCCCACTTTCTAAAAGTGGCATTTTCAAACTGTCAATCGAAAATCAACTTGACCAAAAGGTGTATTTTTAAATTGTGAGTTCAGAGACCCCAAACTCCATATCTCTATCTTCTCCCAATGGGAAACTGCACGTAAAAGATATTTGAAGGCAGCCCCCATGTTAACCTATGAGGGAGATAGGCCGTGCAACAGTGAAAAACAAATTTGGCAGTATTTCACTGTCAGGACATGTAAAACACATCAGTACATGTCCCACCTCTAACATACACTGTACCTTGCCTAGGGGGCTACATAAGGCCTACCTTAGGGTTGACTTCCATGTAAAAGGTTTGGGCCTGGCAAGTGGGTACACTTACCAGGATAATTGTCAGTTTAAAGCTGCACACACAGACACTGCAGTGGCAGGTCTGAGCCAGGATTACAGGGCTACTCATGTGGGTGGCACATTCAGTGCAGCATGCCCTCTAGTAGCATTTGAGTTACAGGTGCTGGGCAAATCTAGTACACTTTACTAGGGACTTACTAGTAAATCAAATAGGTCAAGCAGGGATAAACCAATCACCAATATGATTTACACAGCAGCATATGCCCTAAAGCCAACAGAAACTGGGCAGAAAAAATAGGATGGAGGAGGCAAATGTTTGGGGATGACCCTGAAAAAAAGACCAAGTCCAACATAAGGGTATTCACCTATCTGATTTTGTCAACTTTGGGAATACAATTGATTGTGAAAAAAGTCAGTAATCAGGTTCAACAGAAAAGTGTTGTCAGTAATGACTTCTTCAAGTTTACTTTTCTGTGAAATCTATGAAATTGCATACATCCCTCCTTTCATTTCTCCTAATCAGGGAAATTGTTACCTTTATTCATTTTTATTCCTATTCCTTCATCATTATTTCTTGCTATCAATTGCCTGGATTTTTAATCCTTCTTCTGTCTCTCCTGAATTTAATAGTTATGATTTTTAATCATTCTTCAAGCCCCCTTTCCAAAGACAACCATGCCCTCATGCCAAAATGGTCTTGGACAGCAAGGGGTTTGGCCTCTGAATAAACTGATGATTCAAGTACGTGGTGGACAGGACTGTGACCACAGTTCCTCTGGTAAAGCAGTATCACTGCATAATATTTGGATAATTCATTATCCATCTAAAGGCTTATTCACTACTGATCAGATGCAGGCCAGGGCTTCTTGGGTGTGCTGCGCCAATTGACTGACGTTATACAAAATTAATAAATGAATGGCCTAATGACCTATTCATGGTTCAGGGTACCAGGGAGAATGGTAATTATTGGGAATTTTCATTTGGAAGTTGGGCTCTGAGTCATGACTTGTTGTGAGCTTCAAAGGACACCATGGGCTCCATTTACTAAGAAGTGGCGTGGTGTCAAATGTGGCTGTGCCACCCTGCATCAGTTCAGAAAGATGGGATGCACTGTATTGCGTCATCGGAACATCAGTAAAAGTGACGTTCTGGGGATGCAGTGCCATTGTAAATGAGAGCCTCAGTGTAAGTTATACGACCTAGCATGAACCTGACCAATAATTTGATTCATTTTGTCTCCTACGGAAGGATATTGTGCATCTAATATATGACAAGTTACCTAAATAAATATTAGAGGTCCATAACATGATGTTCAATAGCTTTTTGCATGAGATGTCCAACGAGACAGCAATGCACCGCAATATCACGAGGTACGACAATCAACTTTAGACATAGCACCAGTGCTTCATTTGTGCACTAATAAACTGTGGGTGTAACCAACGCTCGTTTTTTGGTTCATCAGACTTTGATCCAGAGCAATTGAAGGAAAAGTAGAAAAGGGAGGGATAAGGATTAGGGAAAAGATAGAAATAAAATCTAAAAAAGGACATATCAGTAAGTGAAAAAGTCTTGCAAAATTAAGAAAAAGAGGTCGGAGGTGTAGGGTGATGAAACAAAAAGGGATTAGGTGGAATCAAATCTAGACAGCTTCGGTATTCACAAATGCTAGAGGGCGACAGCAGCGGAAATGAGCTTCTAAGAACTGGATAAAAAAATAACACCTCAGATGTAATAAAAAAATTAAATAAGTTGACACCTTGCTAGAAGTATATTGAAACTTTATTTTGCTATTGCGCTTTTCGTCTGCTGCTCAGGCATGACCAACAAATTGTTTTTGTACTTCTTACAGTTAGGGAATGGTAAGCCAAGCTTAACTGACTGGAACGTAAACATCGCTATTTTGCAGACCCAGGTTGTTCAATTCTAGGAAAACCATACCCAAGAAGAAATTGCTGGGTATTCTGGATTGAACCTAAACTTTGTGTTCACTACCATTATTGCACTAATCTTCTGGATCAAATATTTTGTGCACCAACATAACCTTCCATTAAATCAAGCACACAGCTATTTATAGTTTGAACGTTTTCTGTAAGATGGTCCTGTTAAGATGCCACACAAATTTCCCGTTGACCTTTCTGAAGCTCATTGCTTGGAGCTTAGCTTAATGAAAATTGAATTGCACTCTGCATGGACTTGTAGGATAATGAGAGCATGTTGCAGACCACTGGTTGTTTTCTCATAAATAACCATGAGATCGAACCATTTTGCCAACCTGTAAAATGCATTTTGCACAAAAAGGCAAAATGTGATTTGATAACTGCCAAATCACATTTTGCTTTTGCAATTTGGTGTTAGGAAGGGGCTTGTTTAGGGTTCCCCTTCCTAAAAACCAAATAGCACTGGCATGTATGAATGTTTTGCAGCTGTGAATGTGGTTGCAAAACATTCACAGTTACCACCAACTTCAGGTTGGTAGTAACCATTTGTAAACGGGAAGGAGTCCCCAAGAACCCTTTCAGAATGGGGCATTACATTTTTTTTAGAGCAGACTGGTCCATTGGACCACTGCCTACTCTGAAACAATGAAAAGAAAACTTTTCATAAATTTTTTGTAATGCTTCCTGTTTTCCTTCAAGGGAAATGGGCTGCATCAGGGAAGGAATAACCCTGCTTTATTGAAAAAGCGGTCACAGACATGGTGGTGTTGTGTCCTCAGCAGGCCACCATCCCTGTGAGTGCGCCCATTACCAATGGAGTGGCAAATTGCAACCTACCTCATGAATATTGATAAGGCAGGTTTTGTGTTTAACAATTGTTTTGTCACTCGCAATTTGCGTTTCCCAAATAGATTGCCTATTGCGAGTTGCAAAACAAAAATTTGTACATCTGACCCAATATTGCTTAAATAAGGTTTACTCCAGAATGGGGAAAGGACCAAACTAGATTGGTATCAAAACTGCAAATATATATACATATAATATAATAGTAGCCAAAGTTTAAGTCTGTGTAGATTTGTTTATGGTGCTTGCATGTCATTTTGAGGTCTTCTGGTCTGCTGCTGAAGCATATCACATACCACTGTGTTGCATCAGCAATGTTTATAGCAAGTGCCAGAGTTACTGGTCTATCACATGGCAGTATTCAATATTACTTATTGTGTTGCTTCACATCCTTTTGCGTCTAGTATGCTTACTCCATTTGCTATTTAGTACTTCAACTATATATATACGTCATATGCATATTGGATGAGACAATTAAGGTAATTCCTCGGTGACTGTTGGCATATTCAGTCAGGGTTGTGTGGAAAAAAAATGATATGAAGGTGAAACATTTCAATCAAAAGTGTTACAAGTAATTTGAGTATCTATGTCTGACTTTAATGTCAAAACTCACGGTGGTTGTTCGTGACCAATTCGGCCATTTAAGTGTTGTGTTACTAGGCTATAAAACAAGTAGAGTCCTTCAATTATCATTCTTAGCTACTAATATCTCTGGGTCATGGATGTACCAAAAATGATTCCATTGAACAAAGAGCTAATTTTTAAGAGGGGTTTTTGCAATTTTTGTGCTACTAATAGATTGCCATATCATCTGTGGAGTACTTTCCAGTCAGCTCTTGGGTACTATCAAGGTATTCCTCAAATTAAGACCAAGAAGACTCACCAAGATATAAATCTATGATTGCTTATCTGGAATGTAATTAGCATTTAATAGGTCTGCTCCCAGCCTAACATTTTTGAGCATATTGCTTTGCTATTGGTTGTCAAATAACCAGGCCAATTATTAGCATTACGAGAAGACCAAGTTCCTTATATCATGGTGACAGAAAATGTAGACAGATATTCATGTACTACAGAATTTTCCAAATGACAATGCAGACCAGCTGTATTGCAGGAAGCAAACAGCCAGTTCTTCACTTGAAGAGGTTTAAACAGTAGTATTATGATTAAAGTGGGCTGTTGTATCTTAAGATTTAGGAGAGTCATCATTATCACCACACTACATAATCATTTTTTGATAGGGATGAAAGCCAAACATGTTTTGGAAATCAATTAAATTATAACTTCACAGATGGAGCAGAATACCAGGCAGCAGCTTCTTGTTCCCTTACATATGTACACAACTTCTGTCAATAACATAAACAAGTTAAGTTTTGCTATTACTTGTTGGACTAGTCATTACAGTTGAAGAAATAGTAGCAGTGAGATTATTCATTCCAGACCTTTTCAGCTAAATTCTTATCAATAAATAACATAATACCCCATCACTTTTAAGACATCTCTATGCAGTATAATGTAATCATGGAGGTTCACAGCAATCATAATGCTACAAGTGTTTTGTTAAACACGACCCAGTAAGTTAGTCAGTATTATGGATCATTACAGGTGGCCTGGTTCAATGTCTCATATTTCCACCACAAGTCAATTATAGTTCCATTATCTATTAGAATATTGCATCATATTCTATATATATATATATCCAGTTGCAAATTATTTTAGGTATCTTTATACTCCATATAATATAGTCCTCTTAGTTAGTAGTAATGCTTGATCGAGATCTAGGTGAATTTCAGGACCCTCTGAGAAAGAAGAAAAGGATACCTTCAGCACAGCATCCTGCACTTTCTCTAGCTCCCTACTACCTACATCTTTTACCTTCCTTATATAGAGAAGGCGTGAAAGATTTCAAGCATCCCCCTCCTATGTTATTAGCAATTTGTTAACTTATTTCTTACTCTGAAAGTGTCCCTGTCTTAGGGAGAATTCTGCCACTGTTGTTGCCGTTCTTTGACCCTCTCGAGCACTTAATTTCATTTGCAAAGTGGAATCTGGAAGGCAGATGTACTATTCACTGCTCTCAAAATACCACTCGCAATTTGTAACCTGTAGTTTTGCGACAAGTATAATTTCCCTCACCAAACTATGTACACATAGGGCAGTTCGGAAACCTCACATTCAGGGTGGGCCACAATCCAACCTACTGCATTAATATTCATGAGGTAGTTCACAAATTGCAACTCTGTTTGAAGGCCATCACAGGGAAGGTGGCCTGCTAGTGTCAGAAGACCACTGTATTTGTGAGTCCCTTTCAATTACGTTAAAAAAATTATGCAGACACCGTTCCTTAAAGGAAATGGGGCTGTGCTTGGAAAGAAAAAGTTACATTTTATGTTTGCTTGAGAGTTAGCAGTGGTCCCGTGGACAACTGCCTACTGTCAAACAATCTTTTTTTTAACATTCACAGAGGGGATGGACTCCCAAATGGACCCGTTATCTTTCGTTAATGGGTTACTACACAGGCTTGGGGTCAGTAATTTGTCAATGGCTAGCTACCACTTTTTTAATCTTAAATCAATTATAAATATAGATAGGAATCGCTGTTTGGAAGGGACACATCCAGCACTCCCCTTCCAAATAGCAATTCCTTATCCAATGTGTTATTCTTTATTGAGTCGGTATTCCTTGTTCATGTGTTTAGTACATTGCAAGAAACATTTTTGTGACCTCATTTACAGCCACAAAATGTATTTGTGCATCTGGTCCTAGATCATTTATTATTGAAATTGACAAACCTCACCACTTTCACAACTTTCCATAATAATGGAGCGGTCTAGGATGTCATCAAATACGTCATTTAAATCATGAGGTGTCACGGAGTTTGCCATTTGGACATCTGCTCTATTTTAAGTTGATATAAAGAAAAAAAATGATTTAGATATTTATTTTTTTTGTTAGTCAAAAACACTGTGCCACCTACAATGTCACTTGGTACAATAATGTCAATTACATTGTGTCTGTTTCTATTTTAATTGATTGACCTTTATGCAGCTGTAAAAAGGATGGTTTGTTGCAGCAATGCTACGGAATTGTTGTGATTTGCAGAAAGCACCCATCTCCCTTTTAACCTATAGTAAAGAAAATGCTATTTTTCATGTGCTTGTTTCTGTGGGACGTGAAGGTTGGGCAGCAAAATATGGGGGATGAAGAAACACCTAATCACAATTGCAGAGATTCACAATTCATTAGAACTAGATGAAAGCATTTTACTTTAGCCTTTTCAAGTGACTGTAGCCAGTCTGCGTTCTTCAGCGTTAACCGTGCTACTTTAGTCAGTACTGGCTGAACAACAGTTGTAGGGACCCAGTCATTTATAGTGCGGCTGGACTCACTCTTGTTGTCTTTCACTATTGTGTAATAGATTCACCATCAAAATCTACGCAGGCATTCACACAGTTCGGGCAATCTTTGACATGCTGGCCTACTTCCCATCTAGAAGAGGTAAAGTAGTTGTCCCTTCGCTTTCTGCTGTTGACCAGAAGACAGCAGTAGAACAACCTATTTGAATTTACAGCACTGACGGCTAAGCAGCAAAGAATACTAATCTCCCCTCCTCACAAGACTCTTTCATCTTCCAACAGGCAGCTAGCATGCAAACGGTGTTATTACTTTGGTAACAGAGGGGACAGAATGCCTGGCACAGAGATTCTTCTCCTCACAAGATTATGGCGGTCATTCCAACCGCGGCGGGCGGCGGTAGCCGCCCGCCATGCGGTTACCGCCGAATGACCGCACCGCGGTCAAAAGACCGCGGCGGCCATTCTGGCTTTCCCGCTGGGCCGGCGGGTGACCGCCAAAAGGCCGCCCGCCGGCCCAGCGGGAAAGACCCAGCAACGATGAAGCCGGCTCCGAATGGAGCCGGCGGAGTTGCTGGGGTGCGATGGGTGCAGTGGCACCCGTCGCGATTTTCAGTGTCTGCTTTGCAGACACTGAAAATCATTATGGGGCCCTGTGAGGGGGCCCCTGCACTGCCCATGCACTGCCACTGCACTGCCCATGCCAGTGCCAGTGGCATGGGCAGTGCAGGGGCCCCCAGGGGCCCCACGACACCCGTTCCCACCGTCCTGTTCCTGGCGGTTTTTACCGCCAGGAACAGGATGGCGGGAAGGGGGTCAGAATCCCCATGGCGGCGCTGCAAGCAGCGCCGCCATGGAGGATTCCTTGGCCCAGGGGTAAACCGGCGGGAAACCGCCGGTTGCCCTTTTCTGACCGCGGCGGTAGTCAGAATGGCCCAGGAAGCACCGCCTGCCTGTTGGCGGTGCTTCCGCGGTCCCCGGCCCTGGCGGTCATGGCCCCCCATGTAATGTTTCAGTGGGCAGCCAGGCATGTGGTGCACTTTGTCAATGTGCACTTTGTTTGATATCACTGTCAGGAGAATGCACAGAACACCTGGCAGAAATGCTCCTCACAAAAAATTAAACCATGTTTCAGACCAGAAGTGTGATGCTTGGTTCTACATAAAGCTATAGAATCATCACATTCATTGTATTTTCTATAGAGCCTCATTAGATGTGCATATTAAGATACAACATCTATTAAGATCTATTAAGATCTAAATTGTTAATTTTTGTTTAGGTATATCCATAGAATTGTAAGACATTTCATTCATGATGAGCTCCAACAGCTGTGTGATAATTTGATGCGTAATTGATGTGCCACTTTGGTATCTACATTTCTATCACAATTTATTTATGGGCAGACTTACTAAAAATTCATGCAATGAAGTGCAGCAAAGCAAGTTGCTTGTCTGTTTTGCGCTAATCGAGAGACAGTTGCTGGGCTGGAGAGATCCTGCACAGGCTCCCCAGTCTGCCTGGGAGCACCCAACCAGGGCACTCCCAACCAATCCTGACGCTGCTATAAGCAGCTTCAGGATTGGCGCAGGGCAGGCTGGGAGCCTGTGCCTGCAGCACCAACGAGATGGGAGGAGGTAGAGGAGTGGCACGGGAGCGAAGGCTAAGTGGTTTTTTTTTTGTATTTAATTTAATTCTCCCCCCGACTCCACCCCCCCTTGTGCGCGCCCAACCCTGCCCCTTTCAATTAGCGCCAGCCCCGACTGTGCATAATGAGAAAAAGTGTATACTAAAGCATGAATCTTTAAACATTTAGAAATATTTTGAGATAACTCATGCGATCTGCTCTTTTTTGTAAATGACTGAATATATAAGGAAAAAAGGTGGATGCTATAGCGTTCCACCATTTACGAGTCAAATTACTCTTTCTTTATGAAAGCTCCTGAAGGAGACAGAAAGCATCCACAAGTGATATAAAAGCTGCAGAAAATGCCTGAAATTATAGGCATTATAACAGTAATATCTGTGACGTTTTCCATGAATTATGCAAATACACAAGCATTTTATATCAAAAGACACAAACATGTCTGCTTCATTCAATCGTTTGCACTTAAAGGTCTGCAAAAAAAGCAGTGTGTCCAATAATAGAATTTATGTTTGGACTGATTAACTTAGAAAAGGTGACTGTTTTCTGTTAATTGTTGCCTAAACTATCGCTTTGAAGAAATGAAAAGGCTAATGGAGTCAATAGTTCGACAATTCAGAACCTTGACAAAATGGATAGCACCAGGATTCTGTGTTTGGTTTGGGTAAAGAATCATATGATTTCCATCAACTCTCTTGCTATGTCCCATTGCCAACTGAAGTATATCTTTTTAGTTTCAATTGCTTGCTCGTAATGGTGGTGCATATTTGTAAGCAATGGTTTCTATTATCAACATGTTGTTTTCTAAATTGTTTATGACACTGTATGCTTCTTGGCTAAGGTTTCAACACTGTTCAGTAGAGACAGCAAAGTGTCATGCTTCAATAGCACATTTAGAAAGAATGTGTGAAGGTGCAAAAGTGTTCTTAGGTTTAAATGACTCCAGATGTCTGAGTCCCTAATTGGCCATTCTGAAATGTTGTTTGCTGATAGAAAGCTCTTGGAGCCTGTTCGCAAAGATACATTTACATGAGTACATCTCTGCATGTGGAGCTCTCCACCTATACCCAAGCATGGAGATCCTCTTGGATGGAATTCACCATTTCCATTTAGAGATAACTGCCTAGCTTTAGACGTAGACGTATCTACTCCTCAGAGGCTGCTACAACTTAAATGTACTATTAGTAACTTTTCACATGTAGCTTTATCACTGGGGCAGACATCCCCTATAGAAAGTAATAGAAAACATTAATACATTTTGGAAAAAAAATTGAAAATAATTATAATTAAAAAAATAAAAACGTATATAAATTACCCTTCTCTAACTCACCTAGGATTATGTCATTAGTAAGGTAATATGCAATCACAAAAGCTGTATATCCTATTTAGTTATATATTAGTGTTTTACACTTTTAGTATATTAATTTATTGGAATGTTAATTTGACTTCTTACAATATCAGGTGTATTAAATTAAAATATAATTTTATGGTTGAAAAATGATTCTAAGATATAAATATAAATATACTTATTCCCTATTTTAACAACACTTCCCTGTTTCCCTCTTACATTTTCTTCCAAAACCTATAACTCCTTGTTTCACTTTCACATTGTCTGCCAACACCTCCACCTCTGTGTGTGGAGAGTTCAGCACCTGCCAACACAAATCGTAGAGAAAAGACAGAAAAGATGGAAGGTTTGTGAACCGCATTTTTGATTTTGCAGAGTAGCTATAACTTACTTACTCCAAAATGCATTTACTAGGAAGGGCCCTTCACATTCGCCCTATCCACACAAAAGAATTTGTGGAGGGAGCAGAGAAAGCTAGTCAAGCCCATATTTTAGTGGTCACTGACAGGGCTCTATGCCCAGGAGGCCTTAAAGGAATCAGGTTCCCCATATAATTTCTATTTGATCATTGCACTGCAGGTTCCAGCCTCTTAATTATTCAAGTCTTGCTTTGTGCTGAACATTTTTGGAACTTACTCTAACAAAACAATTGAAGGAAGGAGTTATCAAGCTTATTTTTAAAGAGTTGAATGCTGGACCTAATCCCAAAGCGAAGTTATCAAATGCCCTCTCTCTTATAGGTGAGAAGTATCCAACTTATTGGCTTTCTAACCATTTTGAGACAAATGTAATCCTGGACCTTCCTTAAATGGATTTCGATCTGGGTTTGAAAGCAGTGTCTCCTTTAGCAAATTACATGTTAAAGAAAATCCAGGTGGCCAGAATAAGGCAGTGCGATTTTTTGTTGGTCTACAGAGGTTTGACCATATTCAAAAAGTGTGCCTGTACCTTAACTAGCAGCCAGCCATAAAACAGGTTATGTTTAAAGTTTGGAGTGTGGTTTATTGGCCTTTTATAGTTCAGGGCTCTTGTATATTTCTAGAAAAAGTTTTCTCCACACTTGTTTGACATCTCCATTTGGAAGCACTCACAGTCCTGAAGTAATCTGCTAATCTCCTCTTCATTTCATATTCATAATCTTATTTCACCTGTTAGTTCTCTATTATCTCTTCTGTGCTGTCCCTTCTTTTGTACTAATGCCATAAGGGCCACAGGTAACGTTCTAGCCTAGAAATTATTCACTCCTTCTTCAGGTGGACCACAAATGTGAATCTCAAGTTATTTATGCCTTTAAGAACCCTGAGATGAAATACATCTCCTTTTCACTAACATATCTACAGTTTTCTTAAGTATGCCTCTGCTTTCATTTGTGTTGCAGGTTCTACAAGGTCTAGGAGCAGTGGTCTCTTAAACAAGTCCAACAATCTTCATGACTGGCTCCTCAGAAATGTAGTCTGAGGACCTAGCTCATGACTTCCAGTTGTAGCAGGTCCACTTCCCTCTAGTATCTGGAATTCAATCAAAAGGCAGCAGTCTCCTCTGGCTCAGGAACTTCCACACACACGGTAACCTGAGGAGGGAAGTTCTAGAGAGGAATATATGATTGACTGGAAGGATTGTGGTCATATTTAGCCCGGTGCAAGACTAGCAGCATCCATCCTGTAAAAACAAAGTGCTCAAAGAAGTTGTTTTTGCAGATCTAATGGTCTCTCAATTCTCTTCTCCTTCAGATCTAGGAAGATTTTTCTCTCAGAAGGTGTCAAGAAAGGCATTTAAAAGTGTAAACGAGTTGGTCATTGATGTTGAGATCCAGTGAGTTCTAATAAAATGCCTATGGTTCCCCTCCGGCCTTTACTGCAAAGGGATTTACTTCTTTTCCTGGGTATCTTTTGTGGCAAGAATATTCTTCCAGATTATCATGCATCAAATGTCCTTTATTAGCTGTGCAGGGCTCAGCATTGCCAACAAACACCACTCATATGACACATATATCAGCCCCTTGAACTTCACTGAATATCTCTCCTGAATCAACACTTAGCGCCGCTATCCGGAACAATCTGGTTTCACTGGATCTTCTGAGACTAACTTATGAATGAAGAAAGGTGCAGCAGAGTATATTGATTTATGGATGTTCACTAACCAGACATTAATTCCCTTCTGCTCTAGAAATTGTGGTGCCAGTGCTTTAAAGTAGCAGCTTGAGATCAGCATAATTAAACAGGAAGAGAATATAAATATGAATATTTCAGGTGAGCACATTAGATAATTTCCTTATACTGGTCATGCAGTTATCTAAATAACAGATGGAAGGTCAGTGCTTGTGTATATTCTCCTTTAAGGAGATATGTGCATGTTGAGTGAATCAACCCTAAAAATGAAGTAAAAAATTACATTTGACTAGTCAAGGATTTGCAAGAGGTTGACAATATATTTTTTATATCGGCGTGGATAGGTGCAATTCTTATTTCAGAGAGAATTAAGCAATCAGTGGAAGGGAATGCAACCTAACAGTTCCAGAATCAAATGAGGTAGAAGGGTCCCTGAATCAAGAAAGACGAAGTCTCAAGGGGGTCATGATGCTCGTATCCCCTCTGAGCAATGGTAAAAATAGTGTATTACACAGTTTGCATCTGCATACATTATTTATGCCATGACATTTTTTCATTTGCGTTTGTTTTTTACAAACAGTTTTTTTAACCAAATCAGGATGCAATAGATTAAATTAATGCAGGGGGTAAAAATCACATTGATTGCAATCTATCTATCTATCTATCTATCTATCTATCTATCTATCTATCTATCTATCTATCTATCTATCTCTCTAGCTATATGATACAACAATGGGAATCATGTAACATGATCATATCTTGCAATTGAGGGGTTCAAGTGACATCACAAACCACAAAACTGAAGGTTGATGAATTGTAAGAACCAAATGGACCCCAAGATGACACTATAGGACCATATAAGATGTTACTTATTATACACACTGTTTATGCTACATCCATTTTGGAATAGATGAAAACATAGTAAAAGAAACATTAAACTACTGGATGCAGTTTAAAGAAGAGGAAAATACTTAAATAACTAGATAAGAACATAGGACCTGGTTTACTGTTTTGTGGACTGAGTAAGGGCAATCAAGGTGGTGGCCGACTTTGTGTGTTCCACCCTGCGTTTTCTCTGCCTGTCTAATCCCAGGTGTGTGTGTGGGGATGGTGCATTTTTTTTTTACTGTCTCTCACCACCAGAAAATTCCTATCAGTGACAGGCAGTTAAGTAAAGTCATCCAAGTATCCACTCTAAATAGGGTGGGTGGTGAAGTGGTGTGAAAGAAACATTCAAATAAAGGTGCAACAATCCAAGATGAAGATATTAAGTTGATTTATTGATACATGAAGAAACTCCAGCCACAGCCCTAGAGAGTGTCAGGCAACTACCTTCACCATCTCTCATTCACATTCACCATTTTACAGCTCGGTTCCAATGGAATGTTTTTATGTCATGGCAACAGCACAGAACAATTGTAAACAGCAATGTGATAAGCCAAAATTAAAGAACAAATACACAAATTAATAAAGTATACAATTCCCCCTTTAACAACATAATCCCCATAAAAAGGCAGAAAAGATTTCTTTCATCACAACAATTCTATTAAAGTTCCAGATGCGATCATCATCCATTTTGGCAGCTCCACTGACTACTTTATTTACTTTATATGTTTTCTTGAATTGTGAAGTCCCTTTGATTCTGTCAGGCATTTTAATTGTTACAGTATCCCCCACTTTGATGGCTAAAGGTCTGACTACCTTGCAACAATCATATTACTCCTTACAATCACTCTGCTGATATATCTCTCTTGCAAGAGCAACTTTCTTCTCACTTTCTAGTCACATCTCTTCCATACAGTAGTCGCTCACCCAAGGAGGTTCCACAGTCGTGTATGGCTAATGTTTCTTAAACAGACCAAAGAGATTTGCACCAGTGGTAGAATGTGTTGTGAATCTCTACTCTTCTACACGGTGTTTCACAGCCTGAATCTGATCCCTACCATTATCTTTTGCAATCTGAATCATTTTCTTCAATGTTCTATTAAATCTCTCTACCATTCAATTTGCCTTGGGATGATATAAGGCACACCTTTTATGAGTGATGCCTCTATCACCCAAAAACGTTCCCATTTTCTAAGAGGTCAACTGCATCCCACTGTCAGTGACAATAGTGCTTGGATTTCCTTTTCTTCCAGATATGTCAGTTAAAATCTTGATAACTGCATTGGAATTGATTTCAGAAGTCAGTTCTACTTCAGGCTATCATGACAGTATGTTGATGACAACAAACAAGTGCTAAGGAGTACTACTTGCTTGTATCGGCCCTAGCATGTCCAAACCAATTTCCTCCCAAACATTCTTAGGGATTTCATGACAAATCACGGGAGAGGTATTTACATTCATGCTTTTGTCACTCACAACACATACAATTCTCATGATCACTGTGCCCATTCCTGGCCACCAATATGCACTTTTGAGTCTTTCTTTTGTTATACTTATCCCTTGATGTCCTTCATGTGCCAACTGAATGAGATGGTCCCTGATTCCTCGAGGTGGTACTAATCTGCTCTCCCTCATAAGAATTCCATTGATAACAGATAATTCATCAAAAACATTTCCATATCCTGAATACTTCTCCTCCTTTCTCTAATTGTGGCCTCCGGTCACGTCAAACTGAGACATAGATTTTACAACTTCACCACTCTCAGCCTCTCACATCCAATCACTCTCAGTTATACAACCTATGGTGACTTGACATACTTAGACCTCCTTATCTATCCACCAACTTTTATTGTATTTCTAGATATCAGATACAACTGCTAATCTTAACAAGCAGTCTGTGACTTTGTTATCCATTCCAGGCAAGTGAGAAACAGAACACTGAAAATCCTGCAATGCCACCAACCGTCTGCAAATTCTTGAAGAAATGCTGTCAAGTCCTTTTTTCAAACACCTCTAGCAGGGATTTGTGTTCAGGAATTACCAGAAAGTTTGTACCTCAGAAACACTGACACTTTCTTTTATCTCCCAATATACTGCAAGAGCTTCTTTCTCTATTTTAGAGTACTTTGCTTCAGATCCCCTTATTGCTTTAGGTGCAAAAGCTATGGTGAACTTATCCTTGCCATGATTGTGTTTGAGAACCACACTTAATCCTTTCTCACTCGCTTCAGTGAGTATAGTACATGGGAGACCCGGTAAAAAACTCTTGAGAAATTGAGCATTAGACATAAAGGCCCTCATTATGACATTGGCGGTAAATCCCACTTACCGCCACACTGACTGCTGCCAATATACCGCTGCCGCAGCGGATATCCGTTCACCATATTATGACACACACACACCAATCTGTCACTATTCAGCCACATGCTTAATTCCGCCACGCCAAAGGTCAATGATAAACTGGCGGTATCCAAACCCACACCGTTATGCCAATAGAACAATGCCCACCACATTATGACCAACGAGTCACCACAGCGGACACTCAACAGCAGTAAACCATTGGCAGTAAATACCGCTGTGCTCAAAACATACACACACAAACAAAACAGCACCACATTGGACAATTCAAACTACACACACCTGACACATATACATACACCACACCCACACAACCACACCACTTTAAAACACAAACACACATTACCCACACCCCTTTACCATTACAAACCATTGACACCAGAGAGAGACTGCAAGACCACAGACAAGATCAGAGCCGCACATCACCATCACCAATATACAACCCACACACCTCACAACACACACCCCAACACATGACCCTACACGCCCTCACACACACCACTCACACAATACCTATGGCACCACAACAACACCCCAGATTCTCTGAGGAGGAGCTAAGGGTCATGGCGGAGGAAATCATCAGGATAGAGCCACAGCTATTTGGAGCACAGGTGCAGCAGATATCCATTGCTAGGAAGATGGACCTATGGCGGAGAATTGTGGACAGGGTCAGCGCCGTGGGACAGCACCCCAGAACAAGGGATGACATCAAGAAGAGGTGGAACGACCTACAGTGTAAGGTGCGTTCCATTGCAGCAAGACACCAACTCACTCCACAGAGGACTGGCGGTGGACCCCATACCTCCTCCCCCACAACTAACAACATGGAAGGAGCAAGTCTTGGCAATCATGCATCCTGAGGGCCTGGCCGGAGTAGCAGTAGGACTGGACTCTGGTAAGTCAACTCTACACTATTATCACAGCCCTACCTGTATGCCATCACATACCCTCACCTCCACCCTCACCCTCACCCTCATTCACATCACTCCACCACCTCACACACACCCCACCATCACATCTCACTCATCCCAAAGCCAAGCCCTGCATGCCATACCAATGCATGGATACCACTCACAGACCTGCATGTACACCTATCAATAAAGCATGCACACTAGAGAGAATCAGCTATCCCACCACATACCAACTCACAGAAGTGAAAACTGCCAGGGCAGATACAACCAAAGAGGGCAAGCCACCCATGCACCATATGTCACACACAGAAACAATAACACATCATTTACATCCCCACAGGTATCCCAGCCAATGTCAGCGGAGAAGAGGTGCCAGACACTTCCAGTCCCCCCCACAGAAGAGGCCCACAGTGATGACAGCAACTCTGGTCGCCTGGATCTGGATGACCAACCTGGCCCATCAGGGACCTCTGGACAGTCGGCTACCCAGCCACAGTCATACACTACCACAGAGTCTCACCCCTCAGGAAACGCCACCACAGTACCCTCCCAGCGTACCCATGACTCTGTCCCCAGGACACGTCAATCAGAAGTGTGTACACCACTACAGGGACCCCAGGGCACACCTCGCACCTAAGAAAATCAGGGACCTGGGAACAGTGGCAGTGGACACACGGTTCAGGGGACAGAGGCACAGGACAACAGGGAAACTGGGAGGACTGCTGTGCTCCAGCAGGAGGACAGGCCCAGGGAACCGACTCTCCAGAAGGCACTCACTGAGATCCTGTGAGCATACCAACATTTCCTGGATACGCTGAACCAAATCCTGGGGAACGTGCAGGAGAACAAGCGGCTGTAGGAGGGACAGTACCAGGGGATCAGGGAGGACTTGCAGACCATCAACACCACCCTGCTCTCCATTGCAGGGATGCTGGCAGACATGGCCAACAGTATAAGGGAAGCAGTCTTACAACAGCAGGCCCCTGCCACTAGCCAGACTACTGAACTGCCCTCCACCTCTGCTGCCACTAGTGGACAGGAGGCCCCGCCACAGGACCAACAGGCCACCAGCACCCCTCCCCCTGTAGGAAGAGAACCACCCCGCAAATGTTCCCTGCAATCCAGGCAGAAGCCGGAGACTATTGCCAAGACCCCCGCCAGGAAGTAAGACTCTCCTGATTGTCACCCTTGTGTCCCACTCTGACACCCTGTCCACCTTGAACTGCCATTGCTCCCCTTCCTATGTCCCCTTGGACAATGCACCTGCATTACAAATAGACTGGAACAATACCCTGGACTTTCCTCCATCATCACCCCAGCCCATTGCACTACCCCCTTTTCTTCATAGCACTTCAATAAACACACTTTGAAAAAATACAAGAATGGAGTATGTCAAATGATTTTAGTATGTATTTGGTTAACAAGGTTCAAACATTGCAAATTAGCTGTACTGTAGTGTGCACATAGGATAGACCTGTAGTTGGCTGCAGTGAACACACCAGGAGCAATAGTGGGGCACCAACATCTGCAAAATGAGTGTCCAAAGGGTACAGTGAGTGGGCATAGAAGTGGGAAATCACAGCCTGCCAGTGACAATGTGAAACAAACAAATGAAAATGAAATGTGAAGTTATACTGTCTTACCTGTGTGTCATTGGAAGAATTGTAGAATCACTGCAGTTCTGTTGTCCTCATCCTCTACCTCCTCATACTCACTGTCTACAGGGTCCACTGCTGCCACACGGCCATCTCCAGCCTTCTCCTCCTGTAGAAAAGGCACATGACATCTCAAGGCAAGGTTATGCAATATGCAGCATGCCATGATTATCTGGCAGACCTTCTTGGGTCAGTAGCACAGGGATCCACCTGTTAGATGGAGGCACCGAAACCTGACCTTCAGGAGGCCAAAGGTACGTTCAATCATCCTTCTTGTTCACCAATGTGCCTCATTGTAACATTTCTCTGCCCTTGTCCTGGCATTCCTCAAAGGGGTCTGTAGCCATGATAGATGTGGGTAACCTGAGTCGCATGCAAATATTGAGGGACAACATTTAGCCACACACTATCCCATATGACCCACACCATACCCATACACCAATATCCACTGGGTGGGAACCAGAGCTCACCTATTAGCCACACCCTGTGCCTATGCAGCTGGGCCATCACATTTGGGATGCTGCTATTCCTCCGGATAAAGGCATCATGCACAGCACAGACCCAGGATACTTAGCATTGATGTGGAAGATGTACGGGTCCGCCAAGCACACCATCTGGACATTCATGGAGTGAAAACTCTTTTGAACCTGTTCATTTTGCTGTGGGAGAGAAAATGCACTATGTGTGCCATCAATTGCCCCAATGATGGTGGGGATATGTCCCATTGCATAGAAGTCAGCCTTCACTATGGACACATCCTCCACCTGGGGGAAAACAATGTAGCTGCACATGTGTCTAATCATGGCATCCAGTACTCTTGTCAGCACGTTTGAGAACATTGGCTGTGACATTCCAGCTGCCAAGCCCACTGTCACTTGGAAAGAAACAGTTGCCAAGAAATGGAGCACAGATAGGACTTGCACAAGAGGGGTCATCCCAGTGGGGTGATGGATAGGAGATATTAGGTCAAGCTCCGATTGGGCACACAGCTCTGTGATTGTGGCAGTGTCAAGTCTATAGGTGAAGATAATGTGCCTGTCCTCCATTGTTGCCAAGCTCACCAGTGGTCTGTACACGGGGGTATGTCTCCATCTCCTATTCATCTGCAGCAGTAGCAATCTATGGGCTAAAAGAGTGAGGAGCTGGTCAAAAACTATACATTGTAGCCACAACAGTACAATGCATGAAGTTAGTTCGAAACGTATAAGGGGCATCTGTCCTGTATGTACAATTGTGAACTGTGACGCAGTTATAATACAGGGCCTTCCACCCCCTGAAATGGGCAGCATGCCCTGTATGGAGGGACAGGTGGAAGTGATGTAATTCCACTGACATTGTGCGCCATTGCAGGAGGGGGTCGGGAACCACCATGTAATGCCTCATTGGATAATATTGGGCCCTATGGGGTACAGTGGCCAATGGTGATGTACACCGCGGACGTCACCGCCATTTTCTATTTGTTCACTCACTTGCTACCTGACCTTCAACAGGAGAGGACCTACACTGCATGTGCTGCTGTGACCTGTGTCTGGACCCTACAATGGCGCGTGTGACTGGGGAACGGGCCCCTGCCTTCACCTCAGCGGAGTTGGAGAGACTGGTGGATGGGTCCTACCCCAGTAATGACTGCTGTATGGGCCTCCAGACCAACAGGTGAGTACACTGTGAGCACAATGTATGGGGCGTGAATGCATGGGGTAGTGTATGTGAAGGGCTTGTGTTGTGGGGAGTTTGGTGGATGTCCCCTGGGTGACATGCTGCTTGTGTGCTGGGCCAGGTCTGCGCAAATGGGGATGGGAAGGGGTATAGTGGGCCATGAATGTAACAGGCAGGATGGTTTGACTGATACTTTTCCCTGTGTGTATTTCCTCTGCAGGCCAGCGCCCATCAAAAGAAGGGTTTATGGCGTGCCATCGCCAAGGATGTGTGGACCCTGGGGGTCTATGGCAGGTGGAGTACCCACTGTCGGAAACGGTGGGAAGACCTGAGATACTGACCAAGGAAGACAACGGAGGCCCAGCTGGGGATGGCCTCTCAACGAAGAAGGGGTGCCCATTGAACCCCGACCCCCCTGATGGCCCGCATACTGGTGGTGGCCTATCCAGAGCTGGATGGGCATTTGAGGGCATCACAGCAGGCACAAGGGGGTGAGTACAGTGCCCATCATTACTACTTATGCCTGGTGGAGTTGTATCTGGGTGGGGGATGTGTGTCTGAGGGTGCCCCTAGGCCAGGCCTGGCATTGCAGAGTAGGTCCCATGTTGGCCAGGGTTCTGATGTGAAAGTCCTCCTACCTAGCTTGTAGGCATCAACTACAGAGCAGGGCTGTGTGGGTCCCAGGTATGCTGCAGTTGGCGGTATGTGTCCCTCCCCATGCCCTGGTGACTAGCATTGTTACTGGTAGTGCATTGCATAGTGCGTAGGCATGCTCTCTGTGTGTGAGGGTGCATTGTTGGTGCAGCCATTGACCCAGTGTACCCTTGGTCTCTCCCCCCCTTTTTGTTCTGTCACCCTGTCCTTATGTGCATTAGCATCATCTGGTGGTGGAGCAGAGGCACGAGTGATGTAGGGAGCTTCATCCCACAGGACCCAGAAGGCAGAGTCCACCGACGATGAGGGCACCAGTGGGATGAAGGGCGAGCGGAGCACCACGGTGGAGAATGGACAGGACAGTTCAGACACAGATACCTCCTCCGATGGAAGCTCCCTGGTGGTGCAGGACACCTCTGTGACCACCCCAGCTACAGGTGCATCTGCCACCCCAGTACCAGCACAACCCTCCCAGCAGCCCCTCATTGAGTTGCCCGTGCCCGCTCACCCAGGAGGGTGGGCATCTCCTTCACCCCAGTCACCTCAGGCCCTGTCCCAGTTAGCCCTGCTGCCCTGAGTGAAGAGGCTATTGACCTCCTGAGATCCATCTCTGTTTGGCAGTCATCCACTGTAAATGCCATCCAGGGGCTGGCAGCCCAAATGCAACAGACCAATGCCTTTCTGTAGGGCATTCACACTGGCTTAGCGGCCCAACAAAGATCAATCCAGGCTCTGGTCTCCTATCTGATGGCAGCCCTTGTCCCTGCTTCCGCCCTCCCCCCTCCAACTTTCTCTACCCAATCCTGTTCCCTTCAACCCCAACCTATCCTAAGCACACAGGCAGACGCGCATGCACACAAGACAACACACAAGAGTCGCACTGGCAAACACAAGCACTACACATCATCCCACAGCCAGTCACACAAACACCATCCAGATGCAGACATACCAACATCAACTGCCACCACTGTGTCCCCGTCCTCCTCCTCCACCTCCCTCCCAGTTGCGTCTACACTCACACCTGCATGCACTACATCCACATCTACTACCGCCATCACCAGCACACCTATCAGAACACACACCTCACTGGCAGACACCTCCACAACAGCCATGCACACGTTCGCTGTGTCCTCCCCCGCTGTGTCTGTCCCCCCACCGAGGTACACAAACACAAGCACTCAGACATCCAACAGCCATCCACCTCACAACAGCATCCAGCTCATGCACCTGCAACCAAACACAGCAGAGAGACACCTCCACAACCACTCGTTCTCCCTCCACTCTCATACATTCTCCCTCTCCCGCCCCAATGCCCCTAAGCAGCTTTTCCTCTCCACCTTTGACCTCTTCCCTACTCTTCCCCCCGTTTGTCACAGCTGGCCATGGTGGCTAAAACGCAGGCAAGCACCTCAGCCACCCAGTCCATGGGCCCAGTAGTGTCCACACCCACTCGTCGTGGGAAAGGATCCAGGGCACCAGGCTGCCTCGCGGAAGGGCAAGTAGACATCCCCAGCTGCTGCCAGAAAGGGCAAAGAGGCATCCACAGCTTCTGCCAGGAAGGGCAAGGAGCCATCCACAGCTGCTACCAGAAAGGGCAAGGAGCCAGCCCCGCATGCTGCCAGGAAGGGCAAGGGGCCTGCACCAGCAGGCAGGAAGGACAAGGGGCCTGGTGCTGGGACACAGTTGGAGCCCCCAACATCAACCATGGTTGTGCAGCCATCTGAGGCTGCAGGGGATGGGCAGGAGCTTCCCCCCACAACCATCACCAGCAGAATCACCACCACCAGCAGTGGGCAGCTGTCCGAGGCTGCAGGGGATGGGCAGGAGCTTCCCCCCACAACCACCAGCAGCAGCACCACCACCAGCAGTGGGCAGCCGTCCGAGGCTGCAGGGGATGGGCAGGAGCCTCCTCCCACAATCACCAGCAGCAGCACCGCCACTGCTACCACTGAAGAGCCTTCACCACTGGCGGACATTCTGTAGACCTGCCTCCATGGTCTGTTGTGGGGCCTGCCCTCTGCAATTCCTGTGGGAATGAAACCCACTGGAGAGACTGAGACCTTGCACTCCCCAAGATCTGTATCACAGGGCACGATGCCTGTCCAGAAGCAGTGGGGAAGCCACCCACTCACCCCGTCCTCCCCAGTATAAAGATCACAGAGCATGATGCTCCCTCCAGAACCTGTGGGCAAGTCACCCACTCACCCATCTTCTCCAGGATGAAGATCACAGGGCACGATGCCCCCTCCAGAACCAGTAGGGAAGAGACTCACACACCCCATCCTCCCCAGGATGAAGATCACAGGGCACAATGCCCCCTCCAGAGAATGTGGGCAAGTCACCCACTACAGAGCCTGTGGCCTTGTACTCCCCAGGACCAAGCACAGGGCATGCTGTCCCTTCCAGAGTATGTGGGCAAGTCATCCACTTGAGAGACTGTGGCCTTGCACTCCCCAGGACAGAGCAATGGGCATGTTGCACCCTCCAGGACCAATGGTGTTGTTCCATCTGCCCTTTGAGGTGCCCTCCCCGTTCCCCATCCCCCTGAGGTGCCTGCCTATTTTCAAAATGATGCCCCTGCAGTGTTCTCTCCGTGTTGTGGCAGGAGACAAGTGGGGCCTTGAACTTTGTCATGTGGCCCTCTGGCCCACACACATTGAGGACTGGGCAGTGTCCCTTGAATTGTAGATATGTATATACTTTTAGATTGGATGTAAGTATTTTTACTGTATTTGTATTATACCACTCACTTTCATCTATTTGTGTTGTCCTTGTATTATTCCTGAGTGGTACAGGGTTTAAATGTTTCCTTCATGGATCTGATTGTGTGTATGGTGTTGTGGGTGGGGATTGTGTTGTGCGTGTGTATGTCACTATCGTTTTTCTCCCTCCCTCCCTTGTGTGCTAGGCGGCTGTACTCACGATTGTCGTCTTCGCCGACGTTGGTGTTCGTGGTGGAGCAGTACGTTAAGGATCATCGGAAATATTTGCAGCTCGGGCTCCATGGAGGCGTGATTCTTCCCTGTGTCTCCAATGGTGAGTCCTTTCCCTTCTGTGCAGTATTTCCGCTAGGCTTTTGGTGTCATTGGTACCGCCCTGGAAAAGGTGGTGGATTGGGCTGTCATAATATGGTGAGTGGAACATTGTCTTCTGCCTGGCTGTAGGTGGCTACTGGCATGGTGGCTGTTTTTTCCGCCCTGGCGGTCGGTGTGATAAAGTGGCTGTCTAACTGAGCTCTTTCCACCATGGTCATAATTTGTTGGTAGCTACCGCCAGCCTGTTGGCGGCATTACCACCACTTTTTTCACCGACCGCCAATGTTGTAATGAGGGCCAGAATTCTTTACATCTTCAAAATCTTCTTGGTATTCTTTTGACCACACAAAT
Source organism: Pleurodeles waltl (assembly GCF_031143425.1). Lineage (NCBI taxonomy): Eukaryota > Metazoa > Chordata > Amphibia > Caudata > Salamandridae > Pleurodeles > Pleurodeles waltl. The sequence continues at coordinate 1,256,562,671 of NC_090446.1, forward strand.
TGAAACCATTTCTTAAGAAAAGTTCTCATGCTAATGGTATGACTAGCAAAGTTTGGTACAAATCTGGAACAGAACTCTGCCTTTCCAAGAAAGTCTGCACTTCTTCTTTTTGGATTGTGAAGGAAGCTCAGAAATAGTAGTAACAGTCTATGTTTTGGGGCTTAATACCTTCAGAAGAGATAATTTGTCCCAAGTATGTTATTTGGGACTGTGCAAATTCACACTTGTTGATTTTAGGTGTAATACCTTTGCATGAAAACATCTTCCTTTACACTCTTGATATGATCATGAAGATTGTCATTAAAAATCAGTACATCATCTTGAAAATATTTCATACCCTTCATCCCTTTCAACAAACTAGACATGAGGGTCTGAAATACTGAAGCTGCCGAAGATAGTCCAAACAGCATTCTGTTGAAGGGATAGATGTCAAAGTGAGTAATAAATGCTGTTAAATCTTGGAATCTTCACATAAGCAGACATCAAATATAGATTGGTGAAATATTTAGCATTGTCTATCAACGTTACCATTTCTGAAAATGTTAGATAAAGGAAATTTGTCCTTAAAATCATCTTTGTTGAGATGACGAAGGTCAACACAGAGGCAAATCCTACATGAGACTTTGGAAGCTAATACAACTGGTGCTATCCTTGGAGAAGTTTCCACTGTCTCAATGATGTTCTCCTCCTTAAGTCTATTTAGCTCTGACTCAACTGTACTATGCAGGCTTAAAGGAAAGCTCTGCACTTTGCAGGCAAAAGGTGTTGGCCCATCTTTAATCTTGATATGATTGACATAACCTTTTACACACCGAATGTTCTCAGAAAAAAATTTGAGGAAATTCTTGCTTGAACTGATCAGCCATTGTTTGAACTTTATGCACTTGTACTTGAGGATGTTATTTAGGATCCAGAT